>NW_003852419.1:8573287-8631422 GCF_000181295.1 Otolemur garnettii
ACATATTGCATTTGACGCTCTTAAAAGACTTTAAAAACAGTATAATGACTTAGAGACATTATAAAAAGTAAAAGATCCTTCCTACCATCTAAGTCTGAAAAAGAAGAAATCAATTTTAAGGAAAATATAAAACTTAGTGGTCCGGGTTGTGAATAAAATTATTTGTCTCCATTTGTGTTCTACTGGCTTACTGCTCCACCCAAATTTGATGCAAATGAAAAAAAACAAAACAAAATAAACAAATAAACAAAAACCAGGTAATTATAGTAAGGCTTCCAAAACATTTCCTTTCAACCTGCAATGTATTTAAGCTCCCCGGGTTCTGTAAGTGGATATATGCAAACTTGGGTGAGGGCCGGAGTTCTGGGTTTTGTGGACTCAGTTCTTGGAACAATTTGATATTGGAGACAAAGGATGTTTTTATATATGTTGTTGCTCAGGAAGGTAGGAGCAAAGCTATTTTTGTCACACAAATTCAAATCATTTAATTCAAAATGATTTAAAAGAATGTAGCACTTGTAAGAGACACATTTGTGAAAAGACACAGAGATAATTTCCATGTGGCTGATGACTGATGGTGTCATTAGGTGGGCCTTTGTTCCCTTAGGACCTGGAAAGGACCTGAATCACAGATTTTTAAAAATGAAGAAGTCCTTAAAGATGACCCAGGAACCATTCTCATCCCTTCAACTTATAGATAAGGTGGTAAATTCTAGAAAGACGAATTTATTCTTCATGTGAATCTCAACAAGTCACATCACCTGTTTGGGCTTGTGTACTCATCCTTAAAACAGAAAGTTGGAGCCAGTTGATCTCCAAAGTATCATTATGCTAAATCCTAGATGATTTCTTAATTTATCAAAAAACTGAGTTAATGGCAGACGATAAACTGAGATCTCAGTTCCCACCTTGGCTTTGTCACTCCAGTCGTGTCCTACCATTTGCTCACATATTTCACTGTGAATTTTCACATACTTCACCTGTGAAGTTTATACATGAGAATGTGGCAAGAAATTTCTTTAAAAAGGGAGAACTCACACACATTTTTGAAAGGCAAATTTGTGAGTCAATATCAAAGTAGTTGAATCTGAATGTTTGTGTCAATTCCAAACAAAGGCAATGGGAAGTGGGAAAGAAGGATTGCAGCCCTGTCAGGTACAGCTACTCCACAGGAGAAACAGGAGAACCAGCAGTGATCAGAATTTAAAAATAATAAAAAAAGTTCAAGCTCAATAATACCATTCAGCTCTTTGACTTTTAGGCATCTGCCAAGAGTTATGGAATCTTGGAAAACCTTGACAAAACAGACACAAAGGAGAAGAGAATTGCACACTACACGTTATTCAGGATATTGTAAGCTCGATCAACCATGGAAATATCCATTTGTCAGTAACCCTGCTACCTAATAGAATGGAGGCCTGGCCTACTAGCTGGTCATTTTTCTTTTTATATGATTTTCACAAGTAGAGAGGTTTACATAGTAACGCCATAAGAATCTGCTGTAAATTCTGGTATTCATTGAATATACAAATGCTTCTCTGCTTATGATGGAGTTATACTCTAATAAGCTCATAATTGAATTGAAAATATCAGAAGTCATTTAATATACCTAACGTACTAAACTCTGCAGCTTAGCTTAGCCTTCCTTAAGCATACTCCAATTACATTAGTCTACAGTTGGGAAAAGCCATCTGGCAACACAGTGCATTCACCGCAGGTGTCAGTGACGATGTGACTACTACCCAGCATTGCAAGAGTGTCATAGTACTTTCTTCTTGTTTTTGCACAATTACAAAGCTGAAAAATCACCTAAATTGAATCTTTGTAAGTTGGGGACAATCTGTAAAGTTAAAAAATCACCTAAATTGAATCTTTGTACATTGGGAACTTTCCATAAAATCAAAAATCACCTACATTTAATCTTTGTATTTGGGGACTGTCTGTAACGATTAATAAGAGGGAGAAAGATACAGCAATAGATGTAGATGGCCCATTCCTAATTTGATAAATAGTGCAATATTTTCAGAAAAGTGATGGTAAATTTGAAATTTGTGGTGGAAATTTAAGATAGGACAGATAACTTTACAAGGGAAATCTTTCCTGACCCATAGCTGGACGAAATTATTTTCAGATAAGGCAACCTTCCTTCACACAGTCCTGCTTCTAGGACTTTTCTCTCACATAGGAAGTTTTAAAATAATTTATAGAACTGTCTGTTTAATGTAAATATTCCTAGATTTTTTCCAGAGAGGTCACCAGTCTTACTTTGCTCATTGGCACAGTCGCAGAGCTTAGTATGTAGTGTTTGTCATGTGGCACACATTCAGTAAATGTTAAACGAAAAGATGTCTGTGTTTCAATGTGTTTGAAAAGGACAGAAATGGAATAAAGAAAATAAAAGACTATGGCAAAGAAGGAGAGAGAAAAAGGCATAATTCAGAGGAAGAGGATAAGATTGATGAACAGAGACTGCTCTATGAAGATGACATTCAAAACTGACCAACTGATCCTCTGTTTCATACCTTGGGAGACACAGATCAAATCCCTGAGCAGAACATACTCACTTTCTATCTCTGACACACATATATTTTCCTAGGAAGGGATGGGGGAAAAAAGAGGATAGAAAATGAACATTAGAAAGACTGACAGGGAATAATAACAGTGAAACAGACCAACCCTATTGTGTACGGCTCCACGGCGGAGGATTTTCTACCTCCCTGAGAATCAGTCTAGCTTGCAGGTAAAGTCAATACTGGTAGGCAGAGCACCGTGGCTATAAAACAGACCACTGAGCTAGGCAATAAAAGGGAAAGAGAGAGAAAGAATAAGAGGTCTAATGTCTTGTTTATGTCCTCTTTATAGCATCTTTGAGAGGCTCTGCAGTCCCACAGCTGGCTTTAGTTCATATGCTTTTCTGATTAAGGCAATACATACCAAAGCAATCTAATATTAATATGCAATTTGGAAAAAAGAAGAAGGGGGTATAGAAAAGGAGGAAATCTTCATAAGCAGTGTAACTAAACAATAACAGAACGCAACACTTGCTTAATTCTCTTTTAAACACATGCTTTACCGTAAGTCCCTCACACATTTGTAACTCATTTTAAACACCCAATTCTACCATATTGTGTTTAGTGACACTAATCTTTGTTTATTGCTCAACCCTTTGAGAACAAGATTATGGTCCCCGTGAATAGCCGTAACCAGTTTTATTATAACGATCCTGATCACAGATTTACAAAATCCCTAAACGAAAAATAATGGAAATGCAAATGACAAGGATAATGTTCCATATAAATAAGATGTGAATGTAAATAAGAATATGAAAAATAACTTTATTTAAAATGAAGTGTGAAGTTTGACAAAATGTCTCTGGAAAGATGAAGTGTTCGCTTAAACTTTTCATTAAGAATCCTATTATTCTTTTTAATCTTAAACATTGGATTTCTGCCTTATAACTTTACCACTGTAAAATTTAGAGAGCCTATAGAAGTTTGGGTAATAGATGCAAATGTAGATTTACTCAAGTGAGCAGCCTTCCCCGTTACTGGGAAATGGTTTTATATATATGAGTGAGAAAGTAAAGTCTTTCTTTTGACTATTAAGCAAAGAATACATCTTAAGAACACCACAAATTATGCTTGTCAGAATATTCAAAAGAATCATTCTGTGTACATATATATATTTGTTGTTGTTAAAGAGAGTCCATTTTAACTATTATTGCAATATTGAATAATGTATCATGACTGTCTCAATTGTCAAAATGGTCCTAAAGTTTTAGACATTTTTATTTGTTTATTTATTTATTCATCATTATTTTTTTGGCCAGGGCTGGGTTTGAACCTGCCACCTCCAGCATATGGGGCTGGCATCCTACCCTTTTGAGCCACAGGCGCCATCCAAATTTTAGAAATTTTTTACATATATGACTCCAATCTTTAGATTTAGGTTGATAATAACAGTAGAATGAATAAGTGAAAAGGGGTGATTATAATTCTAGCCCAATTATTTACTATTGTATGCAACTGAGCCTCTGTTTTCTTATCTATAAAGTGGGGGAAATATGCACCTACTAGGGATTGTGTGAGGATTGAATAATGTGCCTTGCACAAAGCAGACAGCACAGTGCCCAATACATAATGTGCACTCAATAAATGGTAACAATTTATAACTATAATAAATGATCGTTAGTATTAATAATAAAAGCCACCCATTACAGAGCGGTACTGTTACCATCACAAAGCTTGATGTCTATCTCAATTCTAAGAAGGGCTATTTTCTACCTCCTCTCTTCTCTGAATTTCTACTTATGCCATATTATCATCACCAATAAATATTTCTTGTAAGCTTAATAAGCATAAGGGATTACATTAGGCTCTCTAAAGGACACAGCAAGAATCAATCATTCTTTCATGCGGGGCTACTACCAGATCTGGACTTCCTCTATCATGGCAGTAATATTCTATTTTGTGATGATTTATTTGTATCTATTTCACCCACTGGATAGTGAACTTTCATAAACAGGTCTTACTCAATATTCCCAGCATCCAGGGTAGGCAATGTTTAGAACATTATAGAAGCTTATCCAATGTTGAGTGAAAAACAGAACACTCCTCAACTCAAAAAGCTCGAGTTGAAGAGAGACAATGTGTACATTTAAAAAAATTATAAATTAGACAAGATTTTACATGTTTAAAGAAAATAATTATCTTCTGTGCGTCAGTGGACTGCTACTGTTAATTTATAAATGAAATATCCTATTGTCATGACCGTATTCTGGGTGGTTTTATCCTACACTGTGTAGAAAGGAGTGGGTTGCAGAAAAGGGGCAAAAAAACTCTTACGGGATGAATTAGCAAAGAGTACCTGGAGGAAGAATGTGATCTTTCACGGGGCCCAGGGCATGCCAGTAGTCTTATTAGGTTTGCAAAGAAGCTGACAAGTAGAAATTGAAATTTAGTGAGAAGTCTAAAACTACTCAACTCAGGCTTTTAAAACAATATGAAAATATGCTTTTGGTTGTGGAAAGGAGCTAGAGTGATACAAAATCACATCCAGGAAAGTAATGCCCATCAGGAGAAACTACCTCCAGATATTTGTTTTAAATGCAAGGTGAAAAGAGCCACGCTTTAACTAATTGCTGAACCAGCCTCCTGGGCCTTATCAATCAACTAGCAAATATGCTCCAGTCTAGTTTAAGTCAGCTGATCAGAAGGACTTTTGCCAGGAGTAGGTTCAGAGATTCTGAGGAGCAGGCGTCCTGAAACTACGGCAAATGCGGTCCGCCAAGGACATTTATCTGGCCAACCGGGTGTTTTTGCCACCACTGCCTGTCCAGCTTAGCAGCCAACTCATCCTGTTCCGGGGCCCGTAGTCCAGCCCTCCAACGGTCTGAGGGACAGTGAACTGGGCCCCTGTTTAAATAGTTTGAGGACCCCTGGTCTGGAGCCATAGATGTGTACAGTAGGAATGACCTAAGATAGGTCTTTAGGCTAGTATAAAACCTAAGATTCCCAGAGAAGATTGTTAAAGATCAGACAGAGAAATTATGAAGTCTTCTGACCAAACGTCGATCTGATCAGAAGAGCCACAGTAGGAAAATGGGAAGCTCAAGAGTCTGAGAATATAAACAAGAGGGTTGATTCACCATGCCTGTGAAAAGGGACAGGTGGAATTTAAACTAGACCAAAGTCTGAGAAGATTATCCTGGCTTTCAGTATAGGCAGAGTAGAGATGGGCTCCATCACTCATCAGAACTAAGAGAATTAGTTAAGAAGGAGGTTATAAGATAGTCCTATAATGATACTGTTGAATGAATTACATAAATGAAAATCTTACAATGAAGATCAGAAATCCTTACCACTAGTATACAATGCTTGTACACACTAGGCATTCAACATTGTCTTGCTAAAATAATTTGTGGCAACTCTGTTACTTCCTCATTGTATTAATGTTAATTTGCCTTTAAATAATATCGTGACTATAATTTTAAGATAAAAGTAATCTTTCTCATAATATTAGGTCCCACATGAGAAATAACAAATAATAGTTAAGTACTGATGATCCCAAAATATTGATCAAGAACTTCATAGACTCTGGTTGCGAGTTGTCACGGGATGCAAGAGGGGAAATACGTATCAGTAGATACTAGAAAAACCAAAAGTCTTCCCTTCTTCAAAAGTGTAAGGAAACAAGGAGAAAATATTTCTCCTGGGCATCATTACTTATTTTTTGATTTTATTAAATGCACACAGCATGCCAGGTCAGAAATAGCCTGTGTCCAGGAAGCTTCTCCTCCTGGACTGGTATTATGTCTCCCTAGACAGACATTTATCGTCAGTGTCCAACATAGAAGAGAAAGTTCAGGAAGAGAAGGGACTAGGGAGTGGAAAGACATACTGTGGGTTTCAGTTACCTCTGGATCTTCATTCTAAGGAACGTCATAGCTTTTATTAGCAGTGTCCCAAAGGCCGGACTGACTCAGAGATAGCCTTCCCTAGGAAGGCTGCTTGAGCTGCCTTGGGTCGGCCATCCTTTTTCTCTTATTCTGGATCCTTCTGCTATTTAAACCCAGAGTATTTAGTTTATTCATTTGCATGTCCTTGCTTTGTTTTCTTTTTGTTTGTTTTTTAGAATTGTTCTCATTGCCATATACATTCTTAGTCCTAAGCAACCTGAGGGTAGCAAATATTCCTTTTCCTTTTTATGTATTTCAGGGTCAATCAGGTTGTGCAATAAATAAATACAAATTGAGAATTTCCTAAAACTGTGAACCTCAAGTTAGGTCTTCCTATTCTACTATTCTGAGGATTTCGGTAGAGGACAGTTAGGGTGGAATGTGATCTGGTCTGATCATTCAGTGTTGAACTGTCTTGGGAGATACTGGGGAAGGTACTTGGAACCCAGGTATCGGCCTGCCTGCTTGTTTCTCACTCTAATTCACCACTACCAGTCAGTGCAAGGTGAATAACGGCAGGAGGAACTTTTCATAAAAGGGAATAGCTATACCATTGCGAGGAAATCTCTAAGGGGTCTGAGGTCTCTCAGGCTCAAAACAAAGGAGATTTTAGGAATTCCTTATTTGTAAAGCTTTAGTTGTAATTGACACACAATAATGCTACATATCTCTGGGGCCCAACGTGATTTTCTCAGTACACGTATGCATCGTGCAGTAGGTAATGAGCAAAAGAAGTCTTAAGTATTTCTTTCAATTGTGCATTGAAAGACCTCCTCACACCTCCCACATTTTCCTCTTTCGGAGAGAATAAACCTAACAAAAGAAAATTGGGTTAAGAGTGGGAAGAAAACGGGTTCTGGTATGCTGTGAAATTAACTAATCCCAGGCATGGACAGATCTGTTGCAGCGCCTCTTTCCCTAACTATAAGACTGGAGGACTTGAGCAGAATGATCTCTTATAGATTTTTTCAGCCCTCGTAGTAGTTCATGTTGCCACAAATCCAGCTAACCAAAGCTACTCTTGACAGCTTCTTACCATGGAGAAAGTACTACGAAAAAGACTGGCTGGGAAATACTAGCCAACCTTCCATCCTTCTAAGAGCTCTGCTGTAAAAGCCAGTTGAACTGGAGCTCACTTCTATGTGTTGTACTTGGCTAGAGGACTGACCTTTCCCATATTTTAAGGATGAGAAAGGAAAGAATGTGGAGGGACCTTGTCTCCACCCAACTGTTACTACACATACAGCGATAGGTCAGTTCTAAGTAACCACTTGCCTATTTCTGCCTTTTGCCTCAGAGTATGGATTTCCCTAAGTGAAATAAACCCTGAAGAAGAAATTAGCTAGTAGATGCTTTTCTAACTATTGACACAGAGTGAAATTATGGTGGCTTAAACAAATGAACAAACAAAAACAAATGCATCCTCTCCCTAATGTATTACCCAGAGCCCAGTTTAAGTTT
The DNA here is from genome assembly GCF_000181295.1 of Otolemur garnettii. Lineage (NCBI taxonomy): Eukaryota > Metazoa > Chordata > Mammalia > Primates > Galagidae > Otolemur > Otolemur garnettii. Next base: position 8,581,206 of record NW_003852419.1, read on the forward strand.
TTAAGTTGCTAGCTGTCTCCTTTTCTACTGAATTCTTCAGGTCTATGGATAGCTCATCTCTCTCTCTCTCTTTCTCTCTCTCTCTCTCTCTCTCTGTCTCTCACACACACACACACTTCCCCCAACTCCACGTCAGACCTAGAAACCCCACTGACGTTTGCTTATCATGACAGCATGTACATCCCTGACTTTCACACTTACTTCTTTTTTGCGCAATCCATTTTAAACATTATCATTATTACTTTTAGAGCCCCACACAACCCTGTCTTGCATCTCTGTCTTTTTCTCCACCCACACACGAGCCTGTTTCCTCTGACTCTCACAGGTCTGTCCCAGATGCTGCTGAGAATTGCCCACCCACTCAACTCTTGGCAACTAATACATCACTGTCCCTTCATCTTGGAACACGCTTCTGATCAGTGTGTTTTGAGCCACCTCCGAACTTCAGAAAGAAAGAAAATTCCTCAAACTCCATCTGTTTAGAGAAACCATCTAGTTTCAATGATCAATCTCCTCACCATTTTGAGAACTCTCCTACCACTTTGAAGTGAAATGTAAATACTAATTCCTTCTTCACACACATGTCAGCAAACACTTTAGTGTTTAATCCAAACACCCCCAAGGTACACTTAGAATGAAAAATCTTCAATTTCTTCTCATTTAAAAAATGGGATTGTTTTTGTGCTGAATCTGAAGAAATGAGTCTCCATGGCAGGCTGTGATCAAGGCAAGAGGAAGAACATTTGCATTGCTCTGGGCAGTGTGGAGCCCAGACACTGTTCCTGCACATGCGGTTAACAATTTACTTCCCTCCACAGTATTAAATCTTCTCATGTCAGAGCCTAATACATCAAATATTCTGTAGACCACAGCGTAGTTAACTTTCTCAAATGACTTCCTTCATTCAGGACTGCCAGAAAGCATTGAAAGCAGCAAACCCCAGAAGCCTCAGTGATGCCTACATTAAATGAAACTCCCATATTCGTCCCACCGGGGAATGTTGGCACCTCACACCAACACTGTCAGCGGGAAACCAGCAGGGGGCAGCCATTGTGTATTTCTTTTTCTGAAGGGCACATTACCACCATTTTGATTCCATCCCAGATGATTCCCTTTCTAGGAAACTTTCCAGAGTCTTTCTCACAATGCACGAGTTGTTTTCTCCACCTGCCTCCTTACAATACCACCAACTGACATTATCCTACGTTTCCCACCCTGGTCAACAGTTTAATCAACTATCTTGATAGAAATAACAGAAGGCATTCTTTTTAAATTTGTAAAAATGACCCCCAAATGGAAAATCAGTCTTAAAGTAATCAAATTTCAGAAACTTCCATAAAACAAAATATCTATTATTAAAATTCTGTAAACGAACAAAACTTGCTCGAAATAAGTATTTAATAGGTTACATAAACTATATAAAAATAATGGTTACATTTTACCACTAAAGTTAATAATATAAATACATATCTGTTTATAAATATCAAGTATCTATATATCTCTAGATATACAAATGTTTATACATCTCTATATAAAATATTTCTGTATTTTTCCATTTTACTGATAATAAAAAATTATTTCTCTCATGACTAAAATGCATAAAAACACCAATCACCCAGAACTGATTGCTGTGACCAACGTATCATTTGACAGAAATAAATTTAAAATTTTCTGCACTTAAGATTTAAAATATGAAATCTGTAATGTACAATATTAGAGATTTAACTTAACAGGGAGGCAGCCAAAAAAGACCTTAGAAATTTTAATTAATGGTGATCACAACATAAGCCAATCATGAGATTCAGCTTCCATAAAAGCCAGTGGTTCATAGAAGATTATTTCAATTAATGAGTCTTACAGAAGAGGGAGTTCTGCTATTGTCCTTCTCAAGTTACTGCAGGATGGAAGAGCACAAGTCTTGGTGTGATTACAGATTAACAAGATTATAGTATAAGCAAGTATATCTATCCATTAAAGAGCCCCCAAATTGAGGGGTTCAAGCAGAAGGCAGAGGCGAGCTGGCAGGGAGGTGCTGGCCAAGCCTGCGCTGGATGGCTACTAGAACACTTTTTTTTTTTTTTGAGACAGAGTCTCACTATGTCACCCTCGGTAGAGTGCTATAACATCATAGCCCACGGCAACCTCAAACTCTAGGGCTTAAGCGATTCTCTTGCCTCAGCCTCCCAAGTAGCTCAGACTACAGTTACCTGCCACAACGCCTGGCTATTTTTTTTTGAGGTTGTCATCATTGTTGTTCAGCAAGCCTGGGCCGGATTCGAACCCACCAGCCTCAGTGTATGTGGCTGTCACTGTAACCACTGTGCTACAGGCACTGAGCCTAGAACCACTGTTCATACTCCCTTGCAACTGTAGCTATATAGGATTCCAGTTGTAATCGAAATAGGAATGACAGTTTCTGTGTCCTTCCAGGTCAGACGTACATTCCCCAGTGATGGGGTGGGATCAGTGTAGTGGGAGGAATAAAGGGCTAGGCAGGAGAAGTACAAGATTTCAGTGGTGGCCCTGGGTGAAGTCTTTAGCCTACAGTTGGATTTCAGTGTCTCCACCTGTCTCTATTTAGTGCTATGCCACCCCAGGACTGGGAGAGGAGCTGGACGCTTTCCATGAAAAATTATACCTGTTCCTTATAGAACACCACATGAGCTCTATCATCATCTTCAATTTATAGCTGACAAAATGTAGGCTTGGGGATCCGGTCCATAGTACCGAAAGTTCTTTCTGGTATTAGCATTTTCTGATTCATTGTAAAAGGGACAGTTAGAAATACCTCAAGTTGCCACCCAATCAGATAATGTTTGATTCATCCAGTAATTCCTCCTATTTTTCATGTAATACATCTTTTATTCATGAATATGCATTGGTATTGTGAACAAAACAATTGACTTTATGTGAGAAATAAAAAGCAGACAGTGCAGAAATGGTGAAAGTTCCCTTTATTCATAGCTAAAGCAATCTGCTTGGTACTCCTGACATATTTAAAAATGTATTCCACTGGTAACAGTTACAGAGATTGGGGGGGGGTGTGGAAAGTTACTTGGTATGAGATAGTAAAACATTTTGTTTGTAAAAAGAAAATACACTCCTATTATAATTAATTGGTAACCAACTGAATTTTTTTTCTCTCACCAGGACACTGTTCCCAGTGCCCTCAGGCCCTAACCATTTAGAAGGCCTCTTAGCAGTCAGTTTCATTATACCTCCTTAACAACATAAGAACCTGCTGTCCTTTAAAAATATATAATTTTTTTAACATTTGGATTTTCTATTTACTCATACCTAAACGGAGAACTTCTGCTAAGGTAGGGGAAATGAATGCCAAGTTCAACTCAATTCAGTTAGTTGTGCTAAAGGCTAAAATTACAGGAACAGCATGAAAAAAATAATTGACAACTGAAGTACACGGACCTATGAGGCCTCTCGTCAGGGAATCTGTGATTGCTCTTAATGGCACTTCCAAAAAAACTGGTCCTGTTAATTTTCAAGATATTTTTAAACACTCGATTACTTTTAAAACAATCATCACGATTATGAACTCCCAGGAGGTTCTGAATTAAGAAATGAATACCTTTATTTCATAACATTTTACGGAACACCACCGTGGACACTAAGTATTAAATCTACGAGAGGCCTGGGCAATGCAACACAAGTCCTGGAAAAGTGAAGCCTCACGATCATTGGATAATTAATCACAGTTGGACTTCTCAGTTGATCTTGAAGGAGCTAAATACAAGAGCAGTTTATAGCTTTATTTTTTATTTGAAGCCTTTTGCTAATCAATCCCCTACATATTAAAGGCATATGCTTAGTAAACTATTTTGGAAAAGAACCAACCAGGACAGGTGGAAAGACTACTTTTTTTTTTTTTGAGCATGAAATAAAAGGACTGATTATGAATAAAGAACGTATTAGAATTGTCATTTCAGTCACACAGGACCGACGCTACCCTACTCCTACTTACATGGAGTGCATGAAAATGCTACACTTAACTCTTTATCACCTGTATACAAACCAGGTTCTGGCTTCCCTATATCCTGACACTCCAAATATCTTCCAGAAATGCTCTCCATCCAGGTGTTGGCAGCAACTCTGAAATTTGGCTTCTGAAAAAAGGGTATTTTCTAAAATGTGCCCTTGCTTTGGAATTATAATTTTATGCTTCTTCAGTTTGATTTAGTCATATTGAAATTCAGGATATTTGTCCAAACCCATCCCGATAGTCTGGGAATGGTGAGACACTCTTCCTTTACCATTTTTCAAATATTACTTTCAATCCTTCTTTGATTCTTCCATTTCCTTGGCACCCTTCTATTGAATATCTACCATTCAATAAAGGTTCTCTGATAGGCAAGCAGAAAAAGAATTGATTGCTACTTTGAGATTTTTGTAGTGTGGGTAATTATCTGGTCATCACATTACACAAAATAAAACACATCTTTGTGGCTTTAAGGATACCCTACAAGCAACATAATACCTGACCAACTTAACAAGGGTGACATGCTGAGTCAGTTATTTGAAGTCACCAGGCAAAAGATAAGGTCTATAGAAGTTTGAATGAACTGCCCTGATACCCTGGTGATACGCGGACAGATGTAGGCATTTTCATAAACAGACATGTACCAGTCTCAGTGGTCTTCACTAACTCTATTCCTAAAATATGAAATAAGATATTAATATGAATACCATTTGGCCCAGGGACAATGCTTACATGGTTACAGTTAGAGCCAGTCAGTGGGAAAATAAGTTCTGAGACAGGTCCACCAGAGTATAAGCTTATTTGCCTTCAAAACCAATATAGTCGTATTTCCAGGTATAAAGAATATATAAACGTATCACTAATCTAAGTACATTTTGTGACTACCTATACATGTACACATTTATAGTACTGACCCTCTTCCCCTGTCTCCCGGCTATTTCAATAGTTGGTCAAATCTCAGATTCAATGGCACCTGTCACAGATTGTTTCTTTGAATTCCCAAATTCGATTAAGTTTCCTTATAAATCTCTTCACTTTCTTTGCTGTATCTCCCACAACTTTAAATTACTAAATCACTGAATTGTTGCCAGTATCTATCTTCCTCTTTTAAATTTAATTTCATTAAGTAGGTGTCTACATTCTTTGCCAATGTATTATGGGCTTAGGAGAGAAACCAGAGCTTGGTAGATGCTCCAAGAATATTGTTGAAAAAGTTGTTGAAATAATTCAAACTCCCAGGAATCCTTCCTAAAAAGATTAAATGGACAGAGCTATGCCTGTGGCTCAAAGGAGTAGGGCGCGGACCCCATATGCCGGAGGTGACGGGTTCAAACCCAGCCCCGGCCAAAAACTGCAAAAAAATAAAAAGATTAAATAGACAAATTAAAATTTCAGGTTGTTATGTCAAGCTTACATTTAGAATTAGTTATACACAGTCAATTAAATTTCTACCTCTTATGACAAGTTGACATTTGTATTTTTTTTGTTGTTGTTGTTCAATAGTAGTGAGGGACTGTATGAAATATCAGATTATTTTATAAGTATGTATAAATTCCTTATAAATAGTCAAATCAAGTCAGAGAAAAAGCATGGATTTTCCTGTATTTATTGTAGAAATCCCTTGTAAATTAACATGTTATGGGTTTAGCTATTTAAAAAGGATTTGAGCTACGGTACCATGAGGCACATAGGAAATGTGAAACATCTTCATAAGGATGATTAAGTTTTAGCCTCAGCTCCTACTCTTTGTTTAATTTCATTCATCAAAAGGAGAAGATCCCTTTATACAGTCTTCTTTTAACTTCTGAAACCTATTCAATCGCCCATAATTTAAAAGAATATTTCTTTGTAAATGTGGTAACCCTTTTTCCTTAAGAAGGACAGGTTTAGAAAGCCTAGTTGGGCTCACATGCTGATTTAATAAAAGATACAATGCTATGCTTACTGTTTTAGTTCTACAAAAGCTGGTAACAAAGGTCTTTGATCAGTGTTATGGTTTGAATGTATCCCACAGAGTTCACGTGTTAGAAGAACTTACAATCCCCAGAGCTGCAGTGTTAAGAGGTGGGACCTCTAAGAGGCGATTAAGTCAGGAGGTCCTGCCCTCACGAGTGGACTAATGTTACTGTCATAGAAGTGGGCTTGCTATACAAGTCATCAGTTTGGCCCCCTCTTGCTCAGAGATCTCACAATCTTGTCCTTTTGCCTCTTGCCACGGGATGCTGCTATAGGAAGTTCCTTGTCAGATGCCAGCCTCAGGATTGCTCAAATCCCCAACCTCCAGAATTGTAAGAGATGAATTTGTGTGCCCCATAAATCTGTGGTTTTCTGTTATAGAACCACAATGGACTAGGACAATAAGTCATATTAGTATTTAACAACTCAGAAATCCAGGAATGTTAAGAATGAGCCAATGAAGCCCAGGCCCATGTCAGTTATCCCAACACACCAGGGGCTGGTTTCTTCGATTTGGGAGATGTATCACCTTGAACTTTCAGAACACTTTTCATAAATTTGGCCTTCCTAGTAGAGCTCAGAAGGCTAAAACAGAATTAAAAGGCTTTGGGGTTCAGACAGGCCAGGAGAAAATGAAATTGTTTCAGACATATTAGAGAGGTTCATAAGTTTGCAGAAAGAAAAAAGCAAAAAGAGTTAACAGAAAGATTCAGGTAAATAAGACTCGGATATAGAAGAAGATCCTTGGGTTTACTGAGCATTAATGTGAGGTGGACAGGAGAACAGAACAAAAATACAGCCTTTAGAATAAAATTTTATTTGACTGGGAACATGACAAATTAGGGAGTTTGGTTATAACTAAACTTAATTACGTTGTTTTAAAAGCAGTCTACTTTTCTTGAGAAGAAAATCCCTTGTTTCAAATTTATATTTTATTTAAAACTCAATAATAGCAGCCATCTTAAAATATACTTATTAGAGATTCTATCATTTATTTTAAGAATCAAATACATGGCATTAAAGATCTCGAATCGCTGGGACACTGTTGGTCTTTGTTAGAATGGAACTTTCTGGCAAGGGTTCCTATTCTAATTTATTTAATTTCCAATGTACTGGTAAGAAGACAGGCTGGCTTGTAGCAAATGGATCAATGAGTCTTAATCCCAGATCTGAGACTTTCTGCTAATTACTAAGCATCTAATTTACACAGAAGAATAAGAATTAAAATGTTCAGGCAGCAACAAATGGTTTAAGGATGAATGAGAAAGAAGTGAATGTAATTTCCTTCACTATGTCTTTTCTCTGTTTACATGCAGTTTCTATATGATTCAGAGAGGTATATAGAGAGGGACTATCTCATTTAATAATACACTTTTTCTGATAATAAAAAATCTTATAAGCAATTGACTTCTTTTCACTTGTAAACATCTCTGCAGATTAATTTTTGCTGCTATTTAATGAGGCAGATTATGAAACCTACTTATCAATTTATCAAAGTTGCCATCTATGATAATCACTGAGGTGTCTCTTTCTTGAATTACTATCTGTTCATCACTGACAGAGCCAATCATGCAATTCTAAAAGACTTGATCACAAGGTATATATAATGACTAGTGATAAATTATCAAACAAGCCTATTTCATAATGTAACTAGCAAAAATATCCTGCAGCAGAAATTAAACTGCAAGTGCCTTCTCAGTGAGCTTTTTTTGTATCAGTCTTATTGTCTTTCCAATTCTGACAACTCCCCCTTTTGTCATTACGCTGCTAAATAAAGAGTTGACTAAGTTTGGGTTGTGTACAGAGCACCACCATCGGCTGCATGTTACCATACTAGTGTTTTGACAGCCCTGATTCTAAAAATTTGCCAGATGATCGGATGATGGACAGGGAATAGAAGTTGAAACGCATTACGTCATGAGAAGGTGACTTAGACTGCAATGGATACGGCAAGAAAAAAAGAGCTGAGTTTTAAAGACGTCTGAATATTAAATTCTCAGACCAGAACGACTTTAAATTGGTGGGAACAAAAGAGAACTGATATGAAGTAATGAAGGATACAAAGAAAACTGAGAGCCACACTGTTTATATTAGCCGTGGTTGGTGCGCGGTAAACATTTCAAACATGATCATGTGAAAATACAAAAAAAAGGAGCAGAGAAGAGGTTTCAAATAGGTTCCTGGAAAGCTCAATCCGACCTGTGAACTGGATGGCTTGGCAAAAACAGTGCGTTAAAAGCAGAATTAACAATGTTTAAAAATCAATAGAATTTACTTAAAATCTCTATTTCTATAAAAGTTGGAAGAATGACAACATTCTTAGGGAAAAAAAGGGGAGAACTACAGTAGGAGAATCACAGATGAACTCATGACATTTTCAATCAACAGGTCCCATCTTGCGAGGGAAACTGTTCTGCTGGCTGCGTGTTATCATGTTCTGAGGTTTGTAAATTGGGGGCTCTCTCTCTACCAAGATAAATCAAATATCTGCATGCTGGATAATTCCTTCCTTTGAAACACTTCATTTGTTTAGCTTCAATTTATTCTCAGGAATCAGTCAACTTTTAGATAAAGTTGCACTTCCAACAACTCCTCGTCTGTTTAGTCATTTAATTTATCTACTTACTGGAATTTGAACTTTGTGACACTGTAGACAGAATTTCAATTAAATATTCCAAAGTAATGTGGACAAGAGAGAGAGAATTTATAAAAAGGAAAAAAACAGAAAAAAGAACAATGGGTAAAATTAGTCTGCTCCAAAATAAATCTTTGATCCTTCTGTGAAAATTTGAGATTAAAAAGCATATCATTCCTTACTTTTATTGTAACAACTTTATTTTTTTCTGGTATTTTTACGCTCTGAATAAAATGTGTTGTCTTAGTACAAATAGAAAGATTTGAAAAATGGGCTTAGTCTACTATTTCTTCATGACTTTTTCTCAACATGAGGATCTGATAAAATTACTGCTCATTTGCTGCTGACACACACAGTTCCCAGGGAAAGAAGAAATAAGGGAGAGAATTATGCAAGACAAACCACAGGCAGCAAATAAACCCAGGCTGCTTCCACGTCCACAGGTGTCATCTCACACAGAAGCAGCCACTTCCTCGCCGGTAGGTTGCTATTTCCTAGGTTGTGTGAGTGAGGACGGTTTCTCCACTACTATAAATAAAGTCTTTGACACGGGAGATTGTTCTCTCCTTTGCAACGCTTTATTTCCTCAGCCTCGGGGATGTCCCACGCTAGTTCTATTCTTCCTAGCTTGCTGACCATCTCTTCTCAGACTCCTTCGCTTGATTCTACTCTTTTGTGACCTCCAAAAGTCAGAATACTCAGCTTTCATACCTGTTCTCCCTCTAAATTCCCTTTCTAGGTAATTTCATCTGGTCCTGATGATGTAGTTCCCCTTCACCTAAGGGTGAACACAGACCCCATTTTCTGGGCCCAAAGCAGCCTCATACACCAGCCTGATCCAATGTTCCATCAAAGCCGCTATTCCCAGGAAAGGGCAGATGGCACAAAACAGAAACAGGCCCACCTTCCTACACAGGGCAGTTTTAAAATTAACTGCTGCTCCTGGTGCCAAATGGTCATTCCTTTTCTTTTTAATTGAGACACAGTTTTACCTTGTCACCCTCTGTAGAGTATTGTCACCTCATAGCTCACAGTGACTCAAACTCTTGGGCTCAAGTGATTCTCTTGCCTCAGCCTCCCTACTAGCTGGGACTACAGGTGCCTGCCACAATGCCTGGCTATTTTGTTGTTGTTCATCAGGCCAAGGCTGGGTTCAAACCCACCAGCCCCAGTGCATGTGGCTGGTACTCTAACCACTGAGCAACGGGTGCCCCAGTCATTACATATTTGAGACATACACGCCATCTCCCCTGCCTGCAGGGTGGGAAAAGCAGCATATAGGGCAGTGTGTGTAGCTCAGTGGGAGACATACATCGAGGCTTTAGCTGGCCACATACACCAAGGCTTGCTGGTTTGAGCCTGGCCTGGACCAGCTAAATAACAATGACAACTGTAACCAAATATAGCCAGGCATTGTGGTGGGTGCCTGTAGTCCCAGCTACTTGGGAGGCTGAAGCAAGAGAACCGCTTAAGCCCGAGAGCTTGAGGTTGTTGTGAGCTGTGACACCACAGCATTCTATTCTACCCAGGGCGACATAGTGAGACTTTGTCTCAAAAAAAACTGCATATAAATTTCTAGACAGAGAACCAAATTGGCCACCACTCAGGAGCTGCCCTCTGGGCAGGGAGACTTTCCTCTTCCTTCCTCCTTGTCTTATCTCTAAGAAAATCTGTCCTGTCAATTGCTCATGGTGGTCCCTGAGTTCATTCATCAAATTTACAGACCCAGAAGAGAGATTCTGATAACACTGTGAATTCAATCAATGCGTATATAGTTTGTATCTCCAGGATACTCATCTTTTCATCTTCTGTGTTCTCCTGGAAATCCTGGTTCATCTACCCATCTATCGACTTAATCAAAACCAAAATTAAACAACAACAACAACAAAACTAAAAAACCCACCCACTTTTCCACCCCAAACTGCCCAAAAGCAGCTTTTGATTTTCCATTCTGGCCCTGGGCTTCCTTTCGTAAGACCATCATTCTTATAATGGAGAGGGTGCAAAGTAAAGACCATATGCAAACCCTGCTTTCTATCATTTGCCATATTTACTCTGTCTGCAACTGTCCTGCTCTGCCTCTAAGTTGGGGCTGGAATCTGTCCGCTCTTCAGCCTGAACCTTATCACCACCACCCGCTCTTGGTGCTCTCTGGACAGATGTTGTTTTTTTTTTCTTTCACTCTTGCTTCTCTAAGCCTTGTGGTCTACACTTAAGCCAGAATTATCTTTTCTTAAAATAAAAGTCATTTACCATGATCAAATGCTACCAATGGCTTCCTTTCATACTTAGCACAAAATTCAACTCCCTTTCAATAACCTGAGAGATAGGACAAGCCGTCCGGCCACCTCTCTCCCTGACCTCCTCCCAGTCCCTCCCGGCCCGGGCTCCTCCAGCTGCCCTGGCTGCTGCTGCTGCTGCTTCACACGTTGGCCTTCGCTGGTTCATGCTTTGCGATCCTCTGCTCCACGGCAATCACATGGCAATTTCCCTTCGTTCATTCTAGTCTATGATCAACTGTCCTTTTCCAAAGGAGTCCCTGATTTTTCTTTCTAATATAACCTCCCTTCAGTTTCTGTCACTCTTTTTTCCCATTTCCTATCTATGTTTTTCTTCATAGGTATTCAGTGATATTACAATCACATCCTCTTATCTCATTTTTGGTCCTTTCCAATAGAAATTATGTTCTAGGAGGGCAGGGATTCTGTTTTGTTCGCTCTCGTCCACAGAGCCTGATACAGAGATGGCACTCAGTAAACGTCAGGGGGTACATGGATGCCTGCTAGATTACAATGCCGGGACAGGATCACAGTACTTTTCTTACTTACATAAAGAAGCAATAAAACATACTGTTTAACCAGTAAAACAATGACTATTTTTCAAAATATGTTATCGCTCGTACTCTTCCAGAAACAGAAGAGATAATAAAAAATAAATTTTTTTCTTCTGAATTATTTCTTTATCTTCCCCACATTTATTCTGATAGGGGAATGGCTCCTAACATATACATCAAATCTCAGAAAAACCATAACACGTCCTTCACGCATTTGCTAGTCCTAAAATGCATTCTAATTTCACCTGCTTGCATTGAATATGCAACTACCATTTTGAGGTATTCTGCTGAAACGCCTAGAAGATAAAACAAATCACAGTAACTATTATTTATAGAGCAACATGACTTCTGCCAGGAATTGTACTAAAAGCTTTATAGGCATTATATCATTTAAGCTTCTGTGACAGCTCTATGAGGTATACACAAGGGTCCCTATTTTAAAAATAAGAAAACTAAGTGAATTAGGCAACTTGTCCTGTATCAGACAACTGTTACAGAGTGGAGTCGGAACTCAAATCCTTGCCTTTCTGATGGGTGGGGTGGTCTATGTTGGCGAATTTCAGAGCAGAGCTCACTTCCACTAGCAGGCCTCAAGCACACCCTTTATGACCCTAAAAACTCAACTAACTCAAATATGGAAATCCCCTGCTCTGCTCTTAAGGCTGAACACTACAAAGGCCATTTGCCTATGTCTAAAGCGGCCTCACTAGTAGGTTATTAAAGGGTTATCAAATTACTAAAATTTAGTTTTCATAAACTAAAATTAGTACTTAATTGAGTTTCCTGAGCATTCGAATGTAATATCGTAATGAGAAAGCTGGCTGCTACCCAGCACCTGAGAGTAAAACAAATGGCAACCTTTGCCAGGCGCGTGTGTGAGCACAGAAATGCCATATTTAGGGAGGAGATGTTTCTTTTTAATCAAAGTTCCTTGTGCACTGATAACAATGAAAATGGTTTTCGAGTATTTTTATTGCTTAAAATAATGAATTTTATTTAAACTTCATTGTTGTCAATTTAACTTGTCAAAGGCTCTTTGTTTAACCCCATTATGGGCAATGATGCGTATCTGAATCAGAAATACTTGTGACCTCTAATTGTATTATGGCCAGACTTCAAGACATCGACATAGAGGAAACAAAGACAAATCTCCCCCATTCACGTTACGAGGCAAATATATACATCTACCCTATCTTGCTTGAATGTTTTTAGGCAGTTATGTTTCCTTCTTATCAAGAATTTATTATTTTGTTTTTTCATTTTTTTAATGAGTTATAAGAAATTTTGGTTAAAAACTGAGAAGTTTTGTTTACTGTTGTATTCTGTGCTTGCTTGCTTGGGTCGGATGTTTCCTAACCTAGTGTGCAAGTGAGGCCTGATCACAAGACAGGGCACAGTAAGATAAGCGCATGCAGAGAGGGACAGAGGGACAGATGAAATCCCAGATGAAGTGTCCAAATACTGACCACAGTGCTCAAACATTCAGAGAAGCAGCTACTAACGTTCTGAAACTGCAAGATCTTTTCTTAACCAAACCAGCAAAATCCTACATGCTTTACTTTTCCAGAGTAGGTATCAGAATAATTTTACATAGAAGATGTAGTTTTGTTAAGATTTTGACTTCAGGTCAAAGGTGTTGAGGGTTAGTGGATCTTGCAAGTTTCTGCTGAGTCTTGGAAAGGAAAAGAGAATAGATGACTCTCGGCTCCCTTTGAGGAGCAGAGCTCCACTCCTGACCCTGTCCTGGAAATGGCCATAGATTGGTATTCTGTGCAAGGGCCTTACTGCCCACTCTGTTGAGTGGTCTGGCTCTCTGGGACAAGACCACAAGGCCTCTTCTACCTTTTGTCTCATTCTGGTCCTGTGAAGGAAACCATGGAGAGATTTTGCTTGATGTATTTTACAGTTAATATCTCAAACAACACAACAAAATGAGGCAGAGAGGATAACCTACCTATGAGAGTAGCAATCAGTGATGCTGGCTCTCTGCCCCATCTTGTGTGCTGTAAAGCACCTAACGCCGCTTATCAGCCTTCTCTAAAGTGAAGAGGCCATTCTTCTAAGGTTCTGTAGTTGTTGCGAGGACGTATAAGTAAAGAATGACCACAGGACAAGGGACATTCATTGAGTGCTTGGTTTGCATGCATTGGCTCATTTAATAGTAAAAGCAACCCTGAGCAGTAGGTACCATTAATACATTTATGTTACAAACCAGGGCCCTACAGCTAACCAAGAGGGTCACTGGGTACGTCTCAACCAGGAAACAAGCTCATACTACCTGTCTATTTTACAAATTTGAGTTTTCCAACACTTTTTGACTTATTAATTTGTCTAGAAAAGTTTTTATTCACAGTCGCTTTCTGGCAACTGTCACTAAAGGCTCAAAGGAAATAAGTTGTGTTAAGCATGATGGAATTAAAAGAGATTTAGCTTTTGTTCTTAAAAACTTGATTACTTTTTTTATTGGCATTAGTTATTCACCTGATTCCATAGTCCTCCACAGTAACAGAAATATTTATGTATAAAAAGTTGTTTAAAAAATTCCATCCCAATTGCAAACAATTAATTGGCCAACAAATATAGCAGAATTGCAAAACAAAAGGAAACCTTGTGATGTTCTTAAAATCCAGTTTTCACACACTCACTACAAGACATCATAATCTTGCAAATAATGTGAGGATATTACGAATTGTTTAACATAGGAAAGGAAGAATGTTGGAAAAATTCATTAACGTTATCTTTAGTTTAAACATTGCTTTAGACACAAAGGAGCTTTGGTGACTGTATTAAGAGGCTCTGAAATTTCTCATGTCTGTAGATTCTTATGTTGTTTTTCTTTATTGAGTGGGATTGATTTATTGGCTAAGTTTCCCCAATAACTCCCAGGACATGTAGAATTGTTTAGCAAATCTGCATTATTTTGAGTCTCCACTAAGCTCACCCTTTATATAGATTCAAACGGCATGGAATTTAAATATTTTTCCCTCTGGTAAAGTTCACCATCTATGGTACTCATCATGTCAGCATTCTCATGATTTTCTTTGGAGGAAGTACGCACATCTGGTAAAGTCAGGTAACTAAAAGAGTATATACTACATTTGAATGTCATGTTTTTTAAGCATGGGAGTCCTACTTAAAAAGAGAGAAAAGAAAACGATGACCATATAGCCAAAAAGCTTACTACCTTTGACAATGAGGAAAAGAAGACACAGTAAATTGTGGAAAACATCTCTGTGTGTGCATCTCAGGTAGAGACCGCAGGAGACCTGGGACAAATATATGTGTGTTTGTGTAAATGTAAATTATCAAGTAAAACTGGAAAGGAGTTTCTGCTAAATAACATACAGTCATCTTCTTCCCTATACAGAGAAGCCCATGGGACGTCTCCACTTCCAGGCATACGGTCACTGGACTAATGGCCACTGCCTTTGGACAGCTGGTTCAGAAATGTAATAGTTTCCTAAGCAGGTAGCTTCCCCATGTACTTTCTATTATCATTTCTGGAGTTCCTCTATATCTGGCTTGGTCGTGTAAAAGCAGAATGCTATTCAGTTTTATCAGCCTAATCACAGGCTGACGGGCACCCCGCGTTCCACCCAGCCATTTTTTCCTATCAGTGGTGGAGGGTGAGAGAGTAGGTGTACAAGCACATACATGAAACAAGCTTTCTTCTCTACTCAGTTGGAATAAATTATAACGTGTCTGGACAAATATGTGCGTGACTATTTTCAGGACCGATGTGAAGTTATAATGGATTTTAAAAAGTACAATTCTAGCAGCGACTAGCTGGATGATTCTACTGGCTCTCTGTTTTTATTTTTCACTAGATTTTAAAGGGTTGAGATTTTAAGGGCCTTAGTCATTTTTCTAAATGTGAATTCAAGCAAAGAGAAAAAGGCGACTCTTACATCTTGCAGAAAGTCAGGATGATACATGATACGGCATGGAAGGAAATGTGTTCAATTATTAAGCATAGTTTTGTCTCATATGAGAACAGGTTATTTGCATTTTAGTTTACTTTTCCTTCTTGATCAATATTTTCACATTTTTCTGGTATTTTTCCCAATAATGTTAGAGGTGGGCACAGTTTTTCTATTCCTGTGTTCATGAGGAAGGCTTTTGTTTTTTCTTCCCAGCCTCTCTCCATTTTTGATTATTATACTTGAGAAAAATAATTGGACAGTATCACTCAGTCCCTGGCTTCTTCCCTTTGGGAACACTTCTAGGAGGAAGTAAAGGGCCCTTTGCCCCTTCCAGGACTCTAATTCATGGGGGCCCCTTGCCAGGGACCATAGGCTTGCCTAACCAAGCTTTGGTCAGTAGGTTCAGGCAGCTCTCACAACTAGGTCGTGCTATTCACACTGGTCTCTGTTCAGGTGTTCTTGAAAAACCTTGCCCAAGAGTCTGCAAAAACGTACACTACTCCCAATCTACCCCACTGTGTAATTAGGGCACTTGCAAAAATGATAGCTATCCTAAGAAAAAATTTAATACTAAAAGACATTTAATTTTTAGAAAATAAATATAGTAAGAATAGGTCTTTAGTTAAAAATTAGTAGGTGGATGGGGCGGCACCTGTGATACAAGGGAGTGGGTGCCAGCCCCATCTACTGGAGGTGGCAGGTTCAAACCCGGCCCTGGCCAAAAACTGCAAAAAAAGAAAGAAAAAAAAATTGATAGGTGGATGTTGCTTGATAGACAGGAGTTTAGGAAAGACTTGAGACTAGGGAAGTTAGGAGGCTCCAGCAAAATGCACAAACAGCAGAGTAGTATAATCAATACTCGCAAGCCAGAGCTAGCGGCCTGATGGCACCCAAGAAAGAACACTGGTTGTATGAATGTACCTGGCTCTTCCAAGATAGTTGTCTCCACCTACATACATACTCTGTGTGAAAGTGAAACATTAACATGTCAGAACAAAAATAAAAAATGAAAGAAGCAACGTGACTTTCCTTTATACCGACCTATTTCACATATTCCAAGCATATATAAGCTTATGCACGTTACAGAAAGATATGGCAGAACAGACTAAATCAAAGATTATAGTTGCTTATTCATCTACCCACTTCTGCTCCTTTCAATATTCAAGTTATTTAGAACTTCAGAAGGAAAAAAGGGTGCTGCTATTTCGGGGAGGGTGTCCCCAGAAACTCCATTGTATAGGCATCGTAAAATGAAGACATATTTTTAAAAATTCAGATTTCTAGTTGTAAGGGGTCTGAGCAAGCTATCCTGGCAAGTTTAAATAAATAAGGCCAGAGGGTATCAATGGCTGGAGAAGATAAGAATTTCATTGGTGAAACCAGGAGGGCAAAGGACCAAGAAGTTTCCAGGTAAAAGGGTGTTAGCAATTTCCCACTGGACTCATGAAATTGGAATACATGAACGACCTCATGAGTGTGGATGAAAAAAGTTCTGGCTGAAATCTATACATTTAGTTAGAATTCTGAATGCTGAAACTCAAAAAGGGGTGCTTTGAAAAACAAAGAAGAAAGTTTTGTAAATTAAGAAGTAT
Organism: Otolemur garnettii; assembly: GCF_000181295.1. Classification (NCBI taxonomy): domain Eukaryota; kingdom Metazoa; phylum Chordata; class Mammalia; order Primates; family Galagidae; genus Otolemur; species Otolemur garnettii. The sequence goes on from NW_003852419.1 coordinate 8,598,139, forward strand.
ATGTTTTAAAGATTTGGTAGAAACTGCAGCTATGTAGATGATAGGTCTGCAATTGGTTTCCAAAGGGAATGCATGATGACATTCACCAACTTGGGTTGATGCTTTGTAAGGCTTCTCTGTTCATGTAAAGCAGGTGCCCTCAAACTACAGCCCACAGGCCACATGCAACCCACCTAGGACATTTATCTGGCCCACGGGTGTTTTTGTTGCCACTCCCTGTCCTTAGCAGCTGACTTGTCCCAGGGTCCGTAGTCCCGCCCTCCAACAGTCTGAGGGACAGTGAACTGGCCCTCTGTTTAAAAAGTTTGAGGACCCCTGATGCAAAGTGTCAGATAATCACGTCAGAGGAAGATTTCCAGGTCACAGTCTTGTGAACTGCACTGAGAGGTGCTTGATCTAAAGCTAAAATATTGTGTTTCTTTCCCAATTCTCAGCAAAGTGAATTAACCAATGCAATATCTAAAATTTAAGTTGTCTTCCACAATTTTTTTAGGTACCTTTGGGTCTGCTATCAGATAGTCCTCACATTTGATAGGGGCCCTTTTCCTTAGACTTTCGTGTCTCACTGAATTTAGGGAGACACTTACATTATTAAGGTTTTTGCTATTAAAATGGGAATAAAAATTTAAAATCTGTATTTTTCGATAGAAAGCAAAATTATTCTTCATGTATGTTTTGGAATCAAACACCTATATTGATGGTGGTTTGAAAAAAACCACTGCCAAGAAGTAACTTCAGGAGATAAGGTTCTAGCCTCTGCCTGAAACTAGACACGTCTACTTTGAAAAATGGTCTGACATCTAGAGACTTGGCTTCCTCATTGGAAAGGGAAGAGGGGGCTGGGAGAGCTTAAGTGGCACCTATAAAGCAAAAATATCCAAGAATCCTTCCAGCTCAAAACGTTTGATGATGTCATCCCCTTCCACAGCATAACACATAGTACTCTGGTGGGTCACGGTATACTTTACTAGATGGAAGGCAGCTGGGCTCCTTTGTGGCAAGCCTTCAGCCGGTCCTATCTAGCAACAAACAAAAGGCAAAGTCAAGGCATGGGGAAGGATGGAGCAATTAGTCCCTATTGAGGCCATGGAGGAGGGAGCAAGCTCCCACAAGGGTCTATGGTTGGCGATTTATTTCCCTACAAAAAAAAAAACCAAAAAAACTCTCATTTAAAAGCAACTTAAAACACAAACAGAGTGATTTCCCTAACATCCCCTTGTGATATTTCAACATATTTTTATATTCAAAGCCGAAGATAATCATGCAAAACAGCCAGCCTTTTCATTTCCTGCAGACAAGAGTTCATATTATTTACTCCTAGGGAGGTGACTCTCTTTCCCTGCTGGCCTGGGGGAGGAGGCAGAGGAATCCCAGTGGAGGGAAGTAAAGGTTTGATGCAAGAAGCTTCTCAACCTCAGACCTTCCTAGAAGAGCAGACTTTTTCTTCTGATTACATCTGTGGAAAATAATAACCCAGAGGACCTCAGACCAGCATAGCTTGTCTTCTTTTATCTATTCCACTGTTTGGGAAATAAAATCAATGAGTATCAAAAGAAAATGAAGTGTGACAGGCATTTGCTCTAGGTTAGCAAAGGATCAAAGTCACAAAGCCTTCATGTCTTTACTTTTTCCCCACTAAATTAACGTACCTACTAATTAGAAAGAAGTATGGATACAAGAGAAATTATTTTTATGGGAGACTTATTTGCTTTATCAGCCATAATTTCTTCCATAGCTTTTTTTATATTAAAAAATGTAAAAAAAACCTATTCTTAAATGAAGAAGTATGGTAAACTGTTTCCAATGATGAATATCAGCTACCAATCTACGAAATGTGAGTAAGGATCGAAAACACAGAATAGGAAAAAAAGAACTGAATAGTGAGGAAAAACAAAAAACCTTGGCACCATCAGCAGCAGGCAAAGCTGAATTTCCTATGCCATAGTGCCCCCTGCTGGGCAATGGCAGACATGGTCACGTCATCAGAGAGCAAATCAGTCTGTCCCACAGGCCACAGAAGGGAAGATATCATGTTTTGAACAAAAAGAGTCACAAAATCAAAAAGGAAGATGTGCATAGTATTTTTGATTATTTATTTTTACACAGCCAGGATTTAGAAGTTGGAGGAGCAGGAAAAGAATCCCAGAAGCCATTAGAAGAACTAGGATTAGTTCTGGCTCTTCTACAATGGTATATGATCTGGTTAAAGATCTTTCCCTAAGCTCCACTCCTCCTCTGTAGATTGCGATTAGTAATAATAATAAATGATCATGATTGATTTACTGCAGAGGGCTGTTGCAGAATTTTTTTTTAAAAAAAGAAGAATGAGAGGTAAAGGAGATTACACACACACGAACGAGTACTTCAAATGATATGGGACTTTGTAAAACACATACAAATATACGAGTGAGGAGGGGCAGAGCATTTAAAAAATCATTTAAAATTAAAGTAACTTTCTTATAATCATCAAAAGTACTCCAGACTGTACACCCCAGGTACAGTTGCTGAGACTTTCAAATTCCTATACCATTACCTGGTTTCTAAGGATGGGCTTGGATATCTTAAACCACATCTGTTACCCATATTTTTCATACTGCATAGAATTTAGGGTATATCTGAAGAAGCCACTATAGGCTGGTGAACACAGACATGATGATGGGGCAAATGAGATCAAGGCACTCCTTGGTTACCTGATAGTCATTAATGCTTGAGGTCTTCAGCCTCTCACCAGACTTCAGACCAGAAGCATCTGTATCGCCTGAGAGCTTGTCAGAGATGAGAAGACTTAGATTTCATCCCAGACCTGCTACACCAGAATCTACACTTTAAAAATATCCTTGGTAATTCTTATACACATTTACATTTAAGAAACTCAAATCTTGTGCATTTGGGCTATAAAATCTCTCTGACTATACATCAATTAACATCCAGTACGCACAGACAGAATGGCATTTTTGAGTTGGCCTCATTTTACCAGCATGTTGACAACCACTTAGAGAGTTGAAACTGGAAAGGAAAAGCTATGGCTAAGGAAAATTAACTTTTATGAGCCTCCAAAGAAACTATAATAAGATGACTTTTCCAAACATAACTTAGCATTATACTACTTTAAAATTTTTATAGCCTTTCAGTACCAATTTTAAGATAACATCATGCATTACTATTAATACATGCATAGTTTATGTCGGTGCTTAATTCCCGTGTTGACAGAATTCTAAAATGCAAATGATTCAATAAGAAATTTGAGAAAATAGACTCGAGTCTAACCAGACTTTTGAAAATTCTAATAAATCTGTAGTTGCCCTAAACTCGATCTACCCAGTTTTTTGCCTGTCATTGTACTATGAACCTAAGACAATCTTCTAATCTATCAGAACTGGACTGTTACACTAGCAACAAATATGGCATGAGTTCTTTATGTACACAATTTTAAAGTAAATCAAATTTTGAATATGAGTGGATAAGTCTGAAAAAGAAATCCATTTTCTTTCTATTTACTCTTTATCCCCCACCACCATGACTAATCTCTGCCTCCCAGCTTCTGCTCTGCCTTTCTTATTTCAGAGTGTTTTGTTTTAACCTAAAACAAAATCTTATACAATAGGTTAAAAGACCTTAATGCTAGTGCTTCACCTAGGATAGTTTCTTTCTAACCGGACCTTGCTATAAATTTATTCATTCCTCTCCAATTATGTAGCGTTGTAGTTAAGGTAAGAGAAGTCATCTATTAAACCGGAGCACACTAAGGCGTGTGAACTCCTAACAGTCTTCTCCACCCTCCCCACTGGGGATCCAGGGAGTTTTAAGGGAAAGAACTCATACATTGAAATGAAAAGCTCATTCATGGAATTTCATGCAATTTAAGATTTGAAAAGTTTTAGGTTAAAAGTGGAAGATATTGGAACACTCAGGTACCTTCCTGGGTTCACTGAGCCTCTCCAATCTTCTTTAGCTTGTTTCTTACCTAAAATGTAGGCTCTGACTAGATAGGTAATACCTAAGGCGTTATTTCCTTGGAGAAGAGTAGAAATTTCTAAAACAAAAACAAAAACAAACAAAAAAAACCAAGTAGAGTTGAGAATTTGTATAAGTTAATTTTTTCAACTCTCCTTTGAAAGCATTAAAAAAATAATATGTTCTAGTCACTAAGGCTGGATAGTGAAGATCAATAAAAAAGCCTGGAAAATGAGTCTCTAAAGTGTAAGAATTTTGACTCCTTACTTTACTGGTTGGAAGCTTTTTATATGTGTAGAGGAAGAAGCTTATTTGAAAGAGTATTGGTGGTTCTAATCTGTTCACTTCATTGGAAAGAGCTCACACAGACTCAAAGAAACACCTCTCTTAGGCCCTTCAAACTGACACACTCCTTCCTTGCCAAAAGCTTGGTTTACAAAACAAATCAAGAGGGAGGCGCCTGTGGCTCAGTGAGTAAGGCGCCGGCCCCATATACCGAGGGTGGCGGGTTCAAACCTCAGCCCCGGCCAAACTGCAACAAAAAATAGCCGGGCGTTGTGGCGGGCGCCTGTAGTCCCAGCTACTTGGGAGGCTGAGGCAGAAGAATCGCCTAAGCCCAGGAGTTGGAGGTTGCTATAAACTGTGATGCCATGGCATTCTACCAAGGGTGATAAAATGAGGCTCTGTCTCCAAATAAAAAAAAAAAAAAAACAAATCAAGAAACACCCTTAACAGATGCTCTGGTCCAGAGCTAGCAGCTCTTTCCCCAGGGAACTTAAAAAAGAAAAAGAGGGAAGGTTCATTGGATATTGTCTATTGCTACATCTTCACAAATCTTTAAAGTAAATACTGTATCTGGACTAAACTACGGGATATACAATGGTTCTTACAGCTCCCATTCAAAGAAAGATCTTTCTGCTGTCCATTCAAAGACAATCTTCAAAACAGGAAAAGTTTCATGGTTGATATTCAGTGGGGCTCCAAGCTTGACACATGTGCCTATCAAACACAGCAAATAAAAACTCCTTCAGGGTGGGAATTAAGGACAAAATAGAAAATAAAATGATATTGCAAACCATGGTGATCCTTCAGCTCAAATGCTATAGTTGAGATAGAAACTGACAAGCTCTGGGAGATGGGAAAGGAAATGAAGATGCTTTAAAGGGCGGTGCAAACTTAGAGACCCAGGGATTTCCTTAGCACAGAGAAGACGATGAAAGGAAAAAAACCAAAGCTCCTTTCTCTTGTGTCAAAGTGATCACTCTGTTGGTGAGAACTCAATTTGGAGACATAAATTAAATTGATGAGTATGATTTTTATATTTCCTATATACTTTCTTTCCTCACACTCTTTCTTACTTTTTCTTTTACCCCATCATGGTACAGTTGGAAAGGAAAATAAATTTGAAATCCTAGCTTGAACCCATGTTGACCACTGATTCATATGACGTAAAATCAGTGCTTTAATTTCCCAAGGAATTAATCGTATTTATATGATAGAAATATTTAACTCTATAGAGATACTAACCATAATGAAAATCATAATAGTTAACTCTTAAAATAATTTCCATTGAACTATCACTTTTCAAGATGTTAGCTTATTTAATCTTACTATCATTGTTTTGCAGAAGAGAAAATGAAGACACAAACTGGCCAATGGTTTGCCCAAGATCACGCATCTGGTAAATGGTGGAAACAGGATAGACGTCCAAGTGGCTGAGCTCCAAGGTCTACAGTTTTTCATGTTAATTCTCTTCTGATACATTTTTACTCTGTAATGTTGATTCCACATATGTTTTTCCAGTGTTTTCCACTTTCTATAAAAATCTTGATATCTCTACCAATATCTTTAAGTAACAGTTTCTCAGGTATTGGGAGGAGAGATGGAGGGTGAACCACCATAAAACAAGATGGAAGTTTCAAGAGAAGATACAGTCATAAATTTGATCTGCTAAATAAAGAAAAACACACAGAAGAAAAAGCCCCTTAAAAGAAAAATGTACTTTTAAAGTCTGTCTGGATTTTTTTTTTGTGGAAGAGCAAAGGAATGCTGAATAAAAATCAGCTTTTATTGTCTTTTCCATAATGTTGTTTCTTCATTTGCCGCCAGGCCCCACGTCCCATCCACCTCTAATCACCTCTGCTTTTCAGTGAGAAACTCTAACTTGGCATCAACTTTGCTAACTCTGCAGTAAGGAAAATCCTTCATGGGTATATCTAGTTAGATACAGATAGAAGGTGAAGAGATATGCAAGAAAAGAACTAATGGCATGCCAGGTGCTAAGTATGTCCCTATTACGTAGTTAATAACACTGAGTTCAGCATTTCCAAGAGAGAGACAGAGAGAGATCGATCACACAGTATCTTTCCTCTGATCCTTGTATGATGACTGATTCTGTTCTATCTACGTTTGAAACAAATAACTAAAAGCAATAGCCTACCTGGGGGGCTTGTACACCAGCTAGAACAGGCATCTTCAAACTACGGCCCACGGGCTACATGAAGCCCGGGTAGGACATTTATCCGGTCCTCAGGGTGTTTTTGCTGCTGCTGCCTGTCCTGTTTAGCAGCTGACTCGCCCTGGGGCCCACAGTCCAGCCCTCCAACAGTCTGAGGGACAGTGAACGGGTCCCCTGTTTAAAAAGTTTGAGGACCCCTGAGCTAGAATGTAAGTCCAAACCTCAAATGCAATTTAATATACGCAGCACTTCTTTTTCATAGGGAATCTGTGAGATTCCCTTTTTCATAGGGAATCTAATTGGTCATCCTGGGAAATAGAAAGAGATCTACTCAGACTGGAGAACTCGAGAAGCCCTACTCCAGTGCTTATGCCCTCTGAGGTCAGAGGACCCAAACAGAGGTCTTTTCCTGCAGACACCACAATGAGCCTATGTATCTCTACAAAAAATTATTAGAATGCTTATTTTTATTCAATTCCTATGGCGCCAATATTCTACTCTGCCAAATGATGAGAAAATCTAAATTGTTTCTATAACCTTCCCCATCTCTATAAAGTTAAAAAGCTTACCTTTAAAAACATGTGGAACATTTTCTTTCCTTGCTCCAAGATACCTCTAAAGGTTTTGTAAACTAGTGTCCTTTGAATATTTCTGTCATCTGTCTGCCACTTTTCTGCTCAAAACTGTCTAATGAGTTCTCATAGGAAATGATACTATCATCCTCTCCACATATCTAAACTATCTAAACTATCTGTCCTGCAAGACACAAATGAAATTCTACCCCAACTCACTAGCTTCAGCTTCACGGACATCGCCCCTCTCTGAAAGACTGCTGTAGTTAGAATATTTGTTTCCTCCAAAACTCATGTAGAAATTTAATCCTCCATGTGGTATTATCAAGAGGTGGGGCCTTTGTGAGGTGACGGCATCAAGGGGCCTCTCTCTTCATGAGGGGATTAAACTGTTCACGGATTAATGAATTTGTGGATTAATGAGACATCATGGGAGGGAGACTGGCGGCTTTATGAGAAATGGAGGAAGGACCTTAGCTAGCACCCTTGGCCAGCCCCCTGGCCTAGTGAGGCCCTGCTCCACCTCCAGACTCCACAAGGTCCCCATCGGCAAGAAGGGCGCACCAGATGTGGCCTCTCAACCACCAGTATTCGGTGGATACTGTCTCTATGCCAGTCTGGAAAGTGAAAGAATACATGGGATGTCATTCCCGCCCTGCCAGACTTTACTATCGAGCATGGTTGCCTCTCACAAAAATGACGGCATGAAATGGTAAAGTATTTCCACGGGCCACTGTGAAGAATATAAGGCAGAGACCACAGGAGATTAACACAAGAGTTTGCAACAGTCATGAGGGTCCACCTGAGGTGAGGCCTGTCACAAGACCACGCTAATGAGGAACAGTTATTGAATGCTTTCCTTGTTTTTATCTTTAGTCTTCATCACAACTCTAGGCACATTTTATGAATGGGGGAGTTTTGGCTGAGGAGACCAGCGTTCCCCACTGATGCAAGGCACAGGCGTGTGAGCCGGGCGTGGGGAGCATCCTGGCTCCCCGTCAGGTCAGCCTCAGCACACGCCTTCGGCTTAGGGGGTGCTTTGCAAATATTTGTTGAAAGAATGAGATTATACAGCCTGCATCAACAGGGAAAAATATAATCTCCAACAGACTCCAGCATCCCAGGCCCCCCACATTGGTACTAACATCGGTTTTATGTGTGAGTGTTTGTGTGTGGTGGTCTGCGTGTATGTGCTAGAAAATAATTTACATTCTATGTCACACTTGCTTTTGTCTCTCTCCAGGTCCAGCAGCCAGAGCTGAAGGACAGGAAAGCTTTATGTCTCCACCTAGGGGGACAGGGAGCAGAAATCACTATAGGTTGAGAGTTGGATGAATATCTCTCCGTCTCAGATGTGTATAGTCTAAATCTGACTGTACCTGCTGAGAACATCAACCACAGAACGAGGAAATTAAATTGTAACTGTTGATGCAAAAAACGTTATTAGGAAAATCATTTTGACATGTGGTAGTGGCACAGGGCAGGTGGCATCCCAGCCAGTTTAGCCCCAGATAAAGGGAGGGCCTGCGTCTCCACCCTGGGAGTCTCGGTGTGCCTACCGGCAGAGGAACCAATGGGTGTGTAAGTGGGGTGGGGGGCTCAGGAAGCTCCAGGGGCTGGACTGGCCGGACAGGCTGGACAACTGCTGAGGGGACACCTCCAGGTTGCTAACTCAGGGAGCACCTTCGTGTCTCTGCCTGGGCCTCTGTCTCCCTCCCTTTGCACTAGTGACTGAATTGGGAACCCCGCATTTCCCAGGCCTGGGAATGGAAGGGATTGTATTCATTCATTCGTTAGGAGATACACACACACACATAGATATCAGAGAGCTATTCATTCAACTCTCAACCTATAGCGATTTCCACTCCCAGTCTCCCCAGTTAGAGACACAAATATATGTATTTAGTGAGAGATTTTTCTGACCTGAGTTTTTCCCTCTGCCAGAAGCTTTTGTGCTTTCTCTGTATTTCCTGTACAATAAATCCTGTCTTACCACTGATCTGTGGTCCATGCATTGATCCTTTGAATCCTCAAGACCAAGGACCTACTGAAGAAGAAATTCTAGTAACAGAACGTTTTTGGAGTGGCATTCTAGTTTATCTTTTTTTTTTTTGGCGGGTGGTGGGGGGGTTGCGGTGTTGTTTACGGATGAGCCCAAGTCTGGTGCATGCCACAGCCAAAAAGCAGCTTTCTCCTTTGATTTTTTTCCTCTATAAAATCTCCATGTGGTCTCCAAATGCTTAACCCTCTCTGCCAAATGCTATAAAATCTGTCTTTTGATCTCACAGATGGAAAAGACTTATTAGCTCATGAAGCTCATCCCCCCTCAGGAAAGAAGTAACTCACCAAATACCGTTCATCCCAATATTAGAATTTTAAGGCCTTGTAAATTTCCTGATCAAACTTCATCTTCCTTACTCATGCCACATCCAAAGCCTGTTAGAAGAAACTCTGCTTCCACTCGGCTCCTGGTGGTCTTGGGACTAAGCCTTTCCTGCAACAAAATGTTTCTCCTGCAGTGTTCTTACAGTGCTGTTGCTTAGAAGAAAGGGTCCACGTACATCTCTTGGTTATAAGGAAGATTCTCATTTCCAAACCAACATTCCAAAGATAAATTGGAGCACCCTCTTCTTCCCCTGAGACAGCATCATCTCAACCAGTTTAAACGTTCCAAACAGTAGATAACTGGACTCGAGCTGTTAAAAAACACTGGACTTGGAACTGGAAACCTACAGTTTGATTTTAGCTTTGCTACCAACAGCTCATTTGGTTTTCCAGATTTTAGACTCCTATATGGTAATATTTTACATTCACTCCAAGAGTCACATGCATGAGAATATAGGGGTCAACATAAGGTGACAATTTATGTGCCAATATAAGTAAATGATTACGTTTGCTATTCGCTGGAAACATATTACCTGACCAATATGATTAGACAAGCCTTCGTAAATGGACAAACTTTTTTTTACTGATTTTATCATGTTACTCTTCAGTCCGAAATATTTATTGTCCCTACAGTGGTTACTAAATAGAGTTCAAAGTGCTTGGTTTTATTTCTGAGTCGGCCTGGATTCCGCCTCGACTATCAGTGTGATCTCATCCCGGCATTCCAGGCGGGGATCCTCTACTCATGGAGCAGTGGTCTGTCTTACACTCCTGTCAGTGACCCACCTGAGGACCCCTTCTGTCTGTCCCCACCCGCTGCCCCAGGCAAGCATGGGGAAGTTTAACAATCCTATTCTGATTTAACAAGAAAATTTAAAGACCTTTGCCAGGTAACTAGGATAGAATGAAGGAAAAGCCAGAGTACCTCTCTAAATGCATCTCTTTCTCTCTAATACCTAACAGAACTCCAAGGTCTAGCTGGAATTCACTTGCGCCTCAAAGCTTTCACTGCTTTCTGGCCTGTGGTACCCTAAACACATATGTGACACTGATATGGGGGGGTGCACCCCGGCTTGGTCAGCATCAGCCTCCAGGGAGGACCTGCTGCTCCCCGAATCTCTGCCCCAGCAGCAGACGAGACCGGGCAGAGCTGCAGAACCAAGTGCAGCAGAGAAGGTGAGCGCAGGGAAGCCCAGGGGTCCCTAGTTAGTTGAAGGAGACCAGGTGCAGCCTCTGCATCTGCCGGAGCCAACCCCAGAAACACGTGTGCACTACTGCCCTGTGAGCATTTCACAGACCCAAGGGTGATCGGGTTGGCCCATTCAAGGGGACCCCTCATTTCCTAGGCCTGGCCAATTTAGTGAATGGACTATATGCCCACTCACCTTGCCGCAGTGGAATGGACTGCATCCTTTTACTTGTTACCAAGTCCTGGACAAACTACAAAGGACCCTTGCAACTATTCTTTCCCACTTGGGTTTTTCCTTCTGCCAAGAGCGCTGTTACTTTTTGCCTGTATTCTTTTCTGTGAAATACAGTCTGTCTTACCACTGATCTGTGGTCCGTGGATTCATTCTTAGAATCACCAAGACCAAGGACTACTGAAGAAGAAATTCTGATATCAATATTTTGCCATATCCTACCACCTATTCTGAGCTTTTCTGTATCTATTTGCCTCTCAGAAGTATGCGCGATGTCAACTGTACTCGGGTGATGCCTGTCCTTATAACACCTCCGCTTGTATATTGTGTGTTCTTAGCTAAACTCTTGGAGGCAGGAACTACTCACACATTCTCCTCCCACAGAAGACAGCCCCATGCATAGCATGCACTCAGAATATTAGGGTGAAATTTTAACTGCCGCCCTTTGCTTAGACTCCCATGCTAACTCAAAAAAGACCTTGTGAAGAAACTATAAAGGGGAGATAATGATGAGAAAATTGTTTTAGGCATGCCTATTGATCTTGTCAAACAAAGATGCAAAGTATAAATGGCACAGCCTGTGAAGCTGCTGAGACGGCCTCACCCACTTTGAAGAGAGACCAGGGAGCATCTCACTCGCATCATCATTCTGCTCTTGGTCTCCAAATCAAAAGAGAGAGGGAAGGCAAGTTTCTGCCTTAAATAAATTATTTAGAATATTGATTTAACTGCTTGAACTGTATTAAGTTATATCTGAACCAAAAGACAACCATTTGCATATTTTCTTTTTTTTAATTTCTTATAGCATAACTTTGTACATTAATGCAATCATGGGGTACAGTGTGCTGTTTTCATATACATTTTGAAATACTCTCATCAAACTGGTTAACATAACCTTCATGTCATTTTCTTAGTTATTGAGTTAAGACATTCATACTCTGCTTTTAGAAAGATTCACTTGTACCCCTGTAAGATGTGGAATCTGTGAATTCAAACATGAATTTGGAAATTTTTGAAAAGAAGCTTAGAAAGCAAAACCCTTCCATTTAAAAATACAAATTTAAAAATACATATTTAAAAATACATCTTCATGCACACATGTACTATAAAAAGTTGCATGCCAGAACACATACTGATGATGACTCTAAATAAATATTTTCTTTAGAGTCATCAGTTTTTTAATTTTTAAGTAGAAAAAAATCTAATTTTTAGGTTAGCTAACACAATAGAGATTTTTTTCTTTGTTTTGCGCTATGGATTTTTTTTACTTTTAAAATTCAATTCATTAATTTAGATACATGTCATAAAGGTAGTATTTGCTTAGAATATTTTCATGTTAAGCTAAAAATTTGCTCTTACTTCAATAATTATAAAAAATCCAATTATACATAATAAAAAATATAGTGCGATATTTCTAACACAACAAATAATCAAAATCTGCAGATATGTTATACATACAACTTTTATTTTCTCTTTGCAATTACTTCTCCCAAAGAAAATTTTTAGAAAAGGAAACAGGAATAAAATATATAAAAATCCTTTAGTATTTGCCATCTTTTGTTGGAAAAAAAAGTAAGTATTCGGTTAGTGCCCTTCTTCTTAATTTATACTATTAATCATAATTATTCTAAAAGTGTAGTATGACCTATAGAAAATTAAATAGTATGCTTAAAAGAAAAATTCAATACTGTTGTTATTTAAAAAGAACATTTTAAGGTTATTTGACCTTTAAGGGTATATTTTGAATTTTTATAATTATTATTTTTCAAATGCATTAACTATATGATATTGAATATAACAATATTAATAAACTATAAAAATTATTAAGAGAATCCATGTTGGACTGAAAAAAAGCTGATATGAAACCAATTCATTTCAGAATCAAATCATATACATGTTTAAAAATCATCTCTGGCATGTATGTGTAAGCGTGTGTACATACATATGTATATATGAGATGATTTATAGTAAAAAATGCCTTTCTTACGGCTATTTCAATAGATCCTCTTAACCCTTCCCGCCACTCCCAACCACTCTATAACGGCAGGTGCAGCCAGCACATTAAACACATTTCTTCATGAAGCAGTAAAGATAATATCACAAAACATGGAGTGATAGCAAAGACTCTGTACAAACAGGGAGTCGGCAAGGAGTTTTAATATAAAATTGAAAAAATTATTACTAGCTGAAGTCTTTGTATAAAATCAGAATAAGAAAGTTCATATTAAACAAATTAAATTACAGTTAAAGTTAATTTTAGCTCGAAAGCTTAATCTCTTGTCTTTGCATACAACTCATTTCTGTTAACTTTAGCAACAAGAATCCAGAGTTTGCAGTATAAGGTGCGTTTTTTCATGACACAGATAGAACTTAATCATATATTTTCACCTCACTTGATTGACAAACTGCATTACAGATTGGTGGAAATAAGTTGCTTCATAATGCGATGATCAGAAGCTGTGATAAAGTCATCATTTGCTCCAACATGGCTAGCCTGCACTGCGGAGGCTCTCAGAAGGCTCTGATGAAGCGTGAATAATGATATAAATTGATTCTTCAGATCCATAGTGTGTTAGGGTATGGTCTAACTGGAGGTATGTGGAATACCATAGAAATGTCTCCTCTGCTATTTACATTTGTTTTAATAATTTTTTAAGAATTCTAATAAAATCAGCGAGATGTAAAAACACTCAAGCTTCTCTAACCGTTACGAGCTGTGTATGATCATAAATGTCGAGTCCCAGACCAATATTTTATCACCTATAGCTACCTTCACAGTTTACATTAATTCAAAAGGATCTCATGACATAAGACCACATATACTATATGCCTAATTACACTAAAAAATAAAACATAGATAAAATCGGTAGTAGCTTGTTAGTGTCAGCATCATGAATGACTTTCCAATTCTGTATGCCTACTTTTAGGACCTATTGTTAGTAATTATTGAACAATATGAAAAATAAAACTGAAAATATGTACTATTGATTGGAAAAAAAACAAGTTTACTCACTGTGAATAGTATGGACATTTTTCAAACGATTTTCTTTGGGTAATTTATCATCTAGTTGTTTAATACAAAACAATTGCATCTGATTTCCTTTAGGACAGCTTTTTAGAGAAAGCAGAGCCTACTAATATAGGTATGTCGTGGTAGGGAGGAGGGAGATGTATGCACATTAGTACAGGATCGCTTCAATGTTCAAACTGACACGTAAATATTAAAATCAAGGTTAATATAGGCCCTTAGATTATTTTTATTTGTCTGTATTTTCTTTTTGTTACAGAGACCTGGTCTCACTCCATCACCCAGACTGGAGTGCAGTGGCACCATCATAGCTCACTGCAACCTGAAACATCTCGGCGCAAAAGATCTCCCTGCCTCTTCCTTCTGAGGAGCTAGGAATTCAGGTGTACACTACCACACCTGGCCTATTTTTAAATTGTTTATTTACTTATTTATGCATGTATTTTTGACACAAGGTCTTGCTGTGTTGCTCTGGCTAGAGTACGATGGTGTCATCATAGCTGTTTGCTACCTCAAACTCCAGGGCTCAAGCAAGCCTCCTGCTTCAGCCTCCTAAGTAGCTGAGACTACAGGCATACACCACCATGCACAGCTAACTTTTCTTTTCTTTCTTTTTTTTTTTTTTTTTTTTTTGTGTGTGTGTGTACATGGGGTCTTGCTCTTGCTCAGGCTGGACTAGAACTTCTGACCTCAAGCAATCCTGCCTCAGCCTCTCAAAATACTAGGATTACAGGTGTGAGCAACCATACCCAGCCTAGTTTCTATGTTTTGTAGAAACAACGTTTTGCTATGTAGCCCAGTTTGGTCTTGAACTCTTAGCCTCAAGCATCCTCCTGCTTTTGCCTACCAAAGTGCTGGGATTATAGGCATGAGCCACCAGTACTGGCCAAACCTTTGGAAAAAAAAATAAAGGTAATTGCCTATAGCTATATGTTTATCTCCATCTCTGTATCTATCTGGGTACATCTTTTCCCTCTTCTATTTCTTTTACAGATCAGAAATATTGGCAATACAGAGAAACTGAAAAGTAGTAAGAGAAGTATAATGCAGAAATACCATCTGAACTATTTATCTGAGAAATCAGAATAAAGGAAAAATAAAATCAATATACAATCAAAAAGTTAGTGATGGGACAAAAGAGGGTCACAATACTATGGGCCAAGCATAAGCAAAGTTCACTTGGCCCTTCGACTAGACTTTATGGCAGTGCACTTGGCCTGAACTACATTATCACAGCCCTTTCTTAGTCACTGGTAACACCATCGTGAGCAAGGCAGTCAACAATGCCTGCCTGCCTTCAAAGAGCTTGCATTTTAACGGAAGGAGATAGATAACAAACAGAATACATATGCTAAGTAGAATAAGCCAGTAAAGAGATGAAGAGAATGATAGTGGTGGAAGTGAATTTAAATTTTAATAGACCAGGGAAGGCATAACTGAGAAAATGAATCGTACCAAGCAGGGAGACAAGGAAATGAAGAGCTGGGGAGGACAAGATAGACACAGAAAGCTAGAAAACACCAACAAGGTCGCAGGCTCCACCCCCTACTTAAATACATGGTGAGTTTCCGCTGCTGGTGTCAGGGGACCTCCCCAAATATCCCTTTACTGGTTACATGCCCTGTTTTACTCATCACAGAGTATTTTTTCTTAATTTTCCATCTTTTTAAGGAGACAGATGGAAACAATGCATTGTAAGTTTTCACTATTAAGAACATGCATATTCCTTTCTCAGAAAGAAACATTTTGCATTAGTGTAATAAATAGAAACTTCACTGTTCACAAAGACTCATTATGATGTCTTAATCTAAACAATAATAGTAGCTTGCTGTTGCTATTATGTTTAAATGTGGAAGAGATGTGCTTATTAAACCCACTTTGAAGAAAAAGATGACCACTAAATTTCATTTCTGCCTCCAGCCACGTTTCCTAAAAGGCCCTAACCCCTTTCTCCTCACAAGCTGATGCCCAGTTGTGAGCAGTTCCCTCCACATGGGCCGGCCACCTCACACCATCATCAAAAAGAAGAAGGAAAAAAAAAAAAACCTCAAGAGAAAGACGTGTGCTCCTGATCTGGATGGACATTTGAAACAAGAGAAATTTTGCAAAGGAAAATTGAACTGGTTGTGAAAATATCAATGCAGTGTGATATTTTATTGATTAGAGCTTAGACAGGCAGCATAGTAACGTCTCGACTTCTCATGGTGTCTGCTATTTTCCTGAGACTTCACTGTCAGTCTTACAAAATTGTGAAGAAGACAGTCACCACACTTGTTCGACAAAGTTAAAACCCTGGTATTCTGCTTGGTCCTAGGTATCCTGGAGACTGCCATTCTGCTTGGTGGTAGGGATTCTCATGATGCTTCAGAAGACGGACTCCATCTCACACGGAGTGTGACAGTTTGACAAACAACCTCACTATCACAATTCCAAATAAGTGTAACGATCCTGTGAGGTGTGTAGGAAAGGCACATAACTTGTTAGGTGGGGAGGGGGCAGGCAAGACTTTCTTGAGAAAGCAGCGTCTAAATTGAGACCTGAAAAAAGAGTAAAGGTTAAAGAACTAAGGAAAAAATATGCTGAAAAACCTACAGGTGTCAAGTCCCAAGAGGGCACTTCCAGAAACTAAAAGAGCAGGAGTGTAAGAGGAGTGCGGACCATACAGAGGGGACGAGGCGCGGATGGGGCTAAATGACCACCTGTGGTCAAGAAGGCCATCCAGCAGGCAAGGTCGGGGACAGAGTGCTGGGTAATTTTAAACAGAAAAATGAAACGGCCAGATAGGCATCTGAGAAAGATTACTAGCTTTTCTAGGAGTCTCTCTGAGAGGTCACCATGGTGATGACCTGAGCCAGAGAAGAAGCTGTACCTAGAGTTATTTTGGAGATGAAACCAGTTATTCTGGACTGATGAAGTGGGGGGAGGGGAGATCATTTCTGTCTTGGACCATTGAATGCATGCTTCTTCTTATATCTTTAGAGCAAGACAAAATCTCCACCGAGCCATGGATGGGCAATTTTGAACTATACATGCCTGAGAAGTTTCACCAAGAGTGAATTTGGTTCAAACTCACTCCTAAACGCCTGGTCTGCTGTACCTGCTGCCTCAGCCAATACACAGCTGTTTTATTTTACAAGCTGCAAATCAAACATTTGCATTGCACATTACTGTCAAACCCCTACACAAAGTATTTCTTTGAGTGATGGGCTGAGAAAGGCAGCTGGGCTTTGCATTTGGCAGGTAACAGATACACCATTGATACTCTGATTAGTGTCTTTCCAGGAAGCCCAGGGTATTTTGATTAGCTTGAACACCATTTAATAATTCATTTCTCTTTGATTTGAAAATTATCACTAAAAGTGAAATTTAAGAAAAGTATATTCTTGTACAGGTAAACATTCTTTGCAATTGAACAAATTCATCCAATGGCCAAGGGAAATCAATAATATTTTTATACAATTATCTACTTTTACACTATGGCATAGAAAGTATTCTCAAATACAAGACACAGTTCATATATTGCTAAATATCGAGGATACTAAAATCACAAAACACTAATATATATAGAAATTGATTAATCTATTTTCAATATATCTACTGACATGTTTAAAGGCATAAATTATTTATTATATCATCATACTGCGATTCAAAAAATCTTGTGATTCTCCTTTGAAAATTTTCAAACCAATCCCATAAATAAGGACAACATACACAATTAAGAAGGGACCATTATTTGCCCCAAGACTGTCAACAAGTGAAGGAACCCAGTGATCTCTGAATTGCTTAGAAATCACACGTCCTCATTGTATCAATTAATCCCTTCAGATTTGACACAAAGGTATAAAATTATTGTATTCTCAAGGCAGTGAACTTGAGGCTTACATAAATAGTATATCTGAAAGAGAGTCAGATTATATAAATTAACATGGAAAAATGAGCACAGATACAGAAGTTACCCAGGAAAAGGAAAACAAAAACGAGGACCAAAACCCCAAGCAAACAAAAATCAAGGATAATTTATGTTGCAAGTAAAAGTTATTCTTGACTTTATTGGAGTGATTGCCTCTCTCTGGCACTGGCCTGTAGAGAAACAAATATGGACCAGCCAACTGTCTGATTGATACGTAACTTCATTTATTTTCTGTGGTCACATGACCATTTGAGGGATTTCACTTAAGGTTCCCTCAAGGGTCAGGTTTTCTAGCACTGTGTGATAAGGTACATCCCATGAGACCCACATACCTTTCTGGTTGCCCATAATTTCCTGCTCACATGCTGATTAATCAAGGAAAATGACTGTAAAAAATGCTGCAACCTGGGTCTTTATTTTGCTATTGAATCATTATTAGGGTAATCACAATTTATCATCCCCAAACTGACATTTATGATAGTGCAAGGTGGTGATACTAATAATTAACAGCAGTACAGCAAGAATAAATTCGGATTCCTTCAAGCAAACAGATACATCCGGTCACCCCAGTCAAAACAGATTTGGGGGGTAGAGGGTCGGAGGGGTCCCTTTGGCGTACTAGATTCTTATTCATATATCTGACAATAGATGCCACAGATCCCTTGGTGACTGTTAGATGTGGAAAGAGACATCAATGTGATTTATGCCAAATGCAGGAAAGTCTTTTTTTCCTAGGTGTTCTTAATGCTAAAAGTGTTTTTACACTGAGACTGTAATATACTATATTTCTACAAAGTTCAACATTGTGTCTGTTGTAAGGAAAGCGATTAATTGTGGTGCTCCACTTTGCATGCTAAAATAGCAATTTTCAATTTTGAAACTGTTGCACATTTGGGTAAGTATATAATTTACATCCATTCTCCCCTCCCCCTTCACTTTCTAAATGGAGCTACATTAAAATTTAAATTTGTGCAACATTAGATAAGTGGAAAAGTAAAGTCTTTCTTTTGACTATTAAGCAAAGAATACATCTTAGGAACACCATAAATCATGCTTGTCAGAATATTCAAAAGAATGGCTCTGAATAGTTACCTTGTCTATTATTTAGAAAGCACAGACATGAAACAATATAATTCAGTGGGGCTGCAGGTACCTAATTTGCATATGGCTGCCTCTTAGTAATCTGAGTTTTCACAAGATGAATATAATTAGCAAGCTTCAATGTATCTTCAAAACCACTGAACTAAGTTGATTACCTACAGAATGACATCACCCATGTGCACCAGCATATCTGAACTTCTAAACAGAGCAATTCTATGGATTTTGTAGCTAAACAAATGCATATTGCAAGTTAAAAAGTGACAACTAGTCATCCCCACAAGATGCATAATTGATTGAAAAGACACCATGTTGCTTTATCATATTTTCTTAATTTTTTTCCTAATGAAACCACAAATGATTTGGAATGGTCAGCTTATAGGTCTGTGATCACGAATTATAAAAATTATTATTATTTAATGTTTTGTTTATTTCCAAGTAATATGAAGGTACAGATGATTAGGTTACACTGTTTCTGTGAGGTAGAGGCCAAGTTGTGGTTGTACCCCTTACCCAGGAGGGGTGCTGTATCCCCCTACATCGTGCCTGTTAGGTAGGAGTACACCTCATTGTAAAAATTAAATAAACCCTTTATTGGCCGGATGGGTACACGCTCCACACTTCTCCCACCTGATCCCTTCATCTCACTCATTGGCGTCCTCAGTCTTTTTAAACAGGGGGCCAGTTCACTGTCCCTCAGACCGTTGGAGGGCCGAACTGTGGGCCGCGGGACAGGACAAGTCGGCTGCTAAGCAGGACAGGCAGTGGCGGCAAAAACACCCAGTGGGCCAGATAAATGTCCTAGGAGGGCTGCATGTGGCCCATGGGCCATAGTTAGAGGACACCTGAAGCTCTTAGGCTAAGAATCCTTCACACAATGAATCATCCCGGACCTACATTTCTCAAAGGAGCTTATTGGGGAGTGAATGCTTAACTTTAAATGAATGTTAATGAGATACATCATGTCTGACTCGTCAGCTATAAAATAAAATGTATAATCTATAAGACAATACATTATTTAGTAATATCCAACTTTTAATAAATGGTACATAGTCAAACGTGTGGTTGTGGGAAGTTAGAGACTCTAACTGCACATAGTACCATGATAATTGTCATAGTATCTTCCAAATCACCAAATGTATGTCCCATGAATTCCAGCTATAGCCTAGAGTTAAAACAAAGAAAAACATTTCAGTAAGGACAATGTATCACCCCCGGGATATTTTCTCAGAGAAAGATAATTCATGGAACCATAAAAATAAAACTTGCCTGCATCAAAACTGGTAATATGAGACATATTTTAGTGATTACAGGAATAGGTATCTGAAGTTTAAAGTGGAAAACTCCAGCCAGAAACCTCATAATCAACTGCTTGTCAACTGAAGTTATCATTTAGTCTGACTGATAGAATTTTATTTCCAGTGTTGGCTTAATGTTGATGTTCTCTGGATTTGTACTGAAAGCACACAGGTATGGCAGAATATTTCACTACTGCTAATCAATCTAGCTCAATTAACTATCTAAGTGCAGGAGAAGATTTGATTCATGATGTGCTGCTTCTCAGAGAATTGTTGGTTTGACCACAGCAAAACAAGCACCACAGATAGAAGGAGTAACCGTGCGGGTGGAGAAGCAGGTCAGCTGATAGAGGAAACATACAAGGAGGTCACATGGAAAGATCTTGGACATTAAAAACATGCAAAAATGTCTGCAGACTTCCCGGCCACTCCCAGTTCTATACTAAAGTGCATGTGAGCCTGTACACGGACGCCAAGTATCACTTTTAACTCACCATGTTCTTACCAAAAAGTGTGTGCTTCACTGGTGAAACGATAAAACCTAAAGCCTTGAATTCAAATCTCATC
This sequence comes from Otolemur garnettii, assembly GCF_000181295.1. NCBI lineage: Eukaryota > Metazoa > Chordata > Mammalia > Primates > Galagidae > Otolemur > Otolemur garnettii. The sequence goes on from NW_003852419.1 coordinate 8,618,830, forward strand.
ACAAGCTGGCATGAACGAAAATTTCCAGCCCATTATCCCACAGTTGTTCTGCTTTGAATCCTTGACAAGTCAGAATTATTTACTCATTCTTTGGTGAAACATTTCTTTCCTGACTTTCTGTTTTTGTTAAAGCCCTCTCTCCTTAGAACTCTGGCTTCCCTTCTATCATCAAATCTGTGGTTCTCTCCTGTGGTTTTTCTTACTTGCATAACTAGAAGTGAGCCCTTAAAAGCTGTGATGTATCTGCCTTCCCCACCAGGACATAAACTAGTGCTTGTGCTTGTACTCTGAGTTCTCCGGTGCCTGAGATGAACCAGACTCCTTTTTATCAAATCTTGTTGCTGTTGTTGTTCCTGCCCTCCTTGCTCGACTTTTCTCACCTATAAGTGCTGATTCTATCTCCCAGATGGGTCTGCAGTGCTATCTGGGTCTGCGTCTTCAGCGGACTAACTTCTATCTTTAGCAAATGCAAAGAAGTCAAAATAAGAAGAAAAGCAAATGGAAAAGAAAAGAGAGTGAGCGTGGTACCAGTTCCATTGCTCTGGAAAAGAAATACGGAAATGGGATGTGAAGATTTTTCTCATCATTTTTTCATCAAAAATCTTCATTGGGTCCCTGCTGTGTCTATTGGGATGTGAAGACACAGCACTGGGGCAGAGTGTTTGCCCTGGGAGAGCTACATTCCTGTGCTGGAGCTGGTAGCCATGATGGAGAGACGTGCAATAAAGTATCCAATGGTGACACTACTCAATGTTCTTAAAGAAAAGAAGGAAAGTCTTAACTATGTGAAAGAGATGGCCAGAATCTTGAAAAGAACTCTCTGTAGAGGTGACATTTAAGCAGAAATCTAGACGGGAGGAGCCAGTCATCTGGGCTGCTGAATAAGCACTGAGGTCTGGCATAAGGGACAGCAGGTGCAAAGGCCACGAGGTCCTGTTTGCCTCTTTCTGGACCAGGAAATCGACAGGGAAGAAAAAATAACGTGCAGGTAGCCTGGACTCAGGACCTGTCAGGCGTGTGCTCCATAAGTTTCATCTTTATTTAAGGGAAATAGGCCACCAATAGAAAGTTATAAGTAAGGAAGCAGCATGATTCTTTACCTGCTACCAAAAATAATAGAAGTTTGGGGGCAGCACCTGTGGCTCAGTGAGTAAGGTGCCGGCCCCATATACCGAAGGCGGTGGGTTCAAAACCAGCCCCAGCCAAACTGCAACAACAACAAAAAAACCTAGTCAGGCATTGTGACGGGCACCTGTTCTCCCAGCTACTTGGGAGGTAAGAGAATCTCCTTAGTCCAAGAGCTGGAGGTTGCTGTGAGCTGTGATGACACAGCACTCTACCAAGGGTAACAAAGTGAGACTCTGTCTCGTTAAAAAAAAAAAAAAAAAAGAATTTGGGAGGAGGAACAAAATAGGAATTTAAGAAGGGAAATGCTGAAGAGTCAGTGGGAAGGTACTTGTGCCTGGACCTTGGATCTCTGACACTGATGACAGCTGAGAGTCATTCTGCTTGTCTCCTGGTGGGATGGCTGATGACGGGGTTAGAGAGGGTATAAAAGAAAAGGAAGAATAATAATTGCTCTCCTATAAGAAATGGCAAGGCCTTGGCTAGGCAGCTCTGATAATTAGTGATAGGAAAGAATGTTTTCTTCATACACAATAGCAATTGAGTGCTATTTGATTTAATTAATCAAATGACTTCTTCTAGCACTTGATATGCTCAGTTCTAGGCTAAGCTCTGTGGAGAATTCAAGAATATTGTGCCCCTTTTAAATGAGTAGAGGATCAGGATGCATATTTCCACTTGGCTCACTGGCTTGTATCAAAGGCTTCCCTTCTTTGCTCTGATTCTAGTTTTCTCTCCTTAAATGTAAGAAGCATCCCTATTACTTATTTGTAGATGTTCTTAATTCTACTTTTTAGCAACAAGTGAGAAACTTCTTATTAATGGAACAGCTTTAGAAACAAGAGACTGGGCCTCAGTAATAAGGAATGTCTTTCTGAGAAACAGGCTGAGACTTACAGCACCATTTTAGGCCAAAGCATGCATTTTGCTACAAAAATAAAGATGCCAACCTTGATGATGAGCCTGTAACTATCTCCTGAGCTCTCTTGTCACGGCAATAATTAGCTTTAAAATACTCTGTTGAGATTGTAAGATGCAACACTAAAGCATGATTGATTGCATTATTTTCCAATAGTTGCTCCGGACAACTGGGGAGGTAAGACTTCACACTCTAACAAACTCTTTTTCGTTGCATTTCAATCAATGTCTTGGTCTTGCTCAGAAGTACAAGCCTTCATTTAACCTACACGTCTGGATATCTGAGAAGTTTCACCTTATGACTTGTTTAAATTATTAACATCAATTTCATCTAGCAATCTTCCTGTCTTACAGCTACTATCTGACTGCTGGCTTTATAACTTGAAATGTATTGCTTGCAATAAGGGCCATCCTTGTGTTTCTGGAAGGCTGTGTAGGCAGACAGAGGCAGAGATCAGAGAGGTAGAAAAAGTACTTGGTATTAAGGGCCAGAATGAGTCCATAATCTATAATTATGTACTGATGTTTATAAATTAAGACTAAACAGATTTCTGCTATGTACTTTCTGCTCTGGACTTTGTTCAGATTTGTTTTCCTTTGTTAAATACTCTGTTTGGCTCCCTGTAGTACATCTAACACCTCTTTCCTTTTGTGAGTTTGATGTGAGGATTTCCAAAGGAGCATGATGCCTCTGAGATAAAGAGGCATGATTTCACAGGTTACCACTCACAGGGCCGCTGCTGTTGCCTGCCACATCTGCACTTCTTTTCAAGACGCTCCTTTTTCTCCTAGAGGCCCTTGAACCTCACTTTATTGGTGTTCTTCAAAAACAGAGAATACAGGCTACAAAAGAGAAGGCGTACTGGGCACACCAAATTGTGGACACCCTTACCACCCCACAACCTTTGCATTATCAATGATACTTGTTGCAAAGACATTATAAAATCCTTCCAGTCGGTAACTACCTATACCCACAGTTTTTGTGGTGACTGAAATGAAATGATTTTATATGAAGAATAAGGGACATCTGTTTCCTGAAAGACTGACCTGACCTCTTTTTTTGATTTTCTAAACTATTATGTGGAAATTGAGAATTTCGCTTTTTGTAGTAGAGAAGCTTACAGTACTAACTCTGGGATACGGCAGCAAGGGCTAAAAGGTAAAGGGCTATGAATGCCACCAACTGTGTGTTTCAGTTACTGTGCCTAAAAGAAACTGTATAGGTGAATGATGTAATTCTTCCAGAATACTTCCAGAGTTCTGATACTGTGATGCCTCCAGACTTGTTATTTTTGCTTAAATTCAAACAGTATAGGTGTCCTTTATTAATTTAAACAATTTTATTCTAATATATATCTTCAGAGGAACGCAAAAGATTTCAGTTTCACTTTGTGCAACAAAAATCCTAACTTGAGAAGTTACTTTACAAATGGGTTTTAAAAGCACATGTACTTTGCACTAATTCCACAGCAGCACAGCAGGTCGTATCTTGCTTTCTACATTCACACCTCCCTGTACACAATGACATATATTTGGGAATGGAGAGAAATTTAGGAAGAATAACTGAGTTCTACCAGGACAATTTCCACACCTAATGTACCAATTCTTTAAAGGTCAGTAAATCTTCTCTCTCCTTTTCCCTGAGAGATGCAGTTGTTTTTACTGAATTTGGCCCTAAGAAGTTTCATTGCAAATTCGGTGGCTGACCCACCCCCAAACAGAATATAGTCACTCCAACCTGAACATGTGATGATGGTGTGACACATTTCATTGGAGGAAATGGAGTCCATTTCCTTTGCTACCACCATAATGGACAAAATAACATTCTCTCTGCTCCACACAATACTTCCTTAAATTCACAGTCTTTCTTTCAAAAATTGAAACTTTAGAATTGTGTAGCATAGTGACAGTATTTAATGTACCCGTAAAGGGAACAAAAGAGATATTTGGATGTATTGTTGAAATACGGAGACAAAATGTTTATCGCCAGATTTGCTATGTCTTCTGGAGCAGGAAAGGAACAGTGACGTTACAGTGACACTGCACAAACTAACAGGATGGAATCTAAATGACAAGCTACCTTGCCTGACATACTAAATCATTCTCATCATCCAAATCTATCTTTGATAACAATAAAATAATAGTAATCTATGGTCTCAGGTTATAGAACAACATCCAAATTAAAAGTCATCATCTCATAAATATATGAAGGTGTATATTCTAACTGGGGTAAGGTGATATCGCATTGTGATTTTAGTTTGCTTTTTCCTGATGATTATTGACATTGAGCATTTTTTCATAAATGTATTGGCCCTCTGTCTTTCTACTTTTGAGAAGCCTCTGTTCCTGTCTCTTGCTCACATCTTAATAAGGTTACTTTTTTCTTGCCAATATGCTCGAGTTCTTTGTAAATTGTGGATATTAGCCCCTTATTGGAGGTATAGCTTGTGGATATTTTCTTCCTTTTTTGTACATTGTCCATTTGTTCTATTGATGGTTTCCTTAGCTCTGTAGAAGCTTTTTGGTTTAATCAAATCCCATTTATTAACTTGTGTTGTTGCCATGATTGCCAGTGTGTTTTAGTCACAAATTCTTTGCCTAAGATGATATTTAGAAGAGTTTTTCCGACATTTTCCTTTAGAATTATTATGGATTCATACCTTAGATTTAAGTCTTTGATTAATTTTTTGTGAGTGATGAGAGGTAGGGCTCCTATTTCATTATTCTGAATGTGGTCATCCAACTTTCTTAGCACCATTTGTTGACTAGAACTCCTTTTCCCCAGGGTATAAGTTGCTGCTTTGTTAAAGATCAGTTGATTGTAAATAGGTGGTTTTATATCTGGCATCTCTGTTTCTGTTTCATTAGTCTATATATCTCTATGTTTGTGCCAATACCATGCTGTTTTGGTTACTATAGCTTTATAGCATAGTTTTAATTCTGATAATGTGATGTCTCCAGACTTGTTATTTTTGCTTAAGATTGCTTCGGCTATTTTCACTCCTTCTGGTTTCAAATGAAGTGTAGAATTATTTTTTCAAAATCTGTGAAGCATGACATTAGGAATTTGATAGATGCTGGCATGGATTCAAAGAGAAAAGAATGCTCATACACCTTTTCCTCTATGGAAAACAGAATGGAGATTCCTCACTCATTCGGAACTGAAAATAGACCTACCATTTTATTCAGCAATCCCACCACTGGGAGTCTACCCAAAGTTAAGGAGACATCTGTACTGGAAAGTTTATTGCAGCACAATTATTAACCACAAAAATGTAGAATCAATCCAGTGCCCATAAATTCATGAGTGGATTAATAAAATGTGGTATATGTATACCATGGAGTATTGCTCAGCCATAAAAAAAGATGAATTAGTATCTTCTGTAACAATCTGGATGGAACTGGAGACCATTTCCTATGTGAAGTATTTCAAGAATGGAAAAACAAATACCACATGTATTCACTATTAAATTCAAACTGACTGAGGAGCACACATGTGGACAGAAGGAAGTAAAACTCAGCAGAAATCAACCAGTGGGGAAAAAGGAGGAGGGGCGGGGCAAAATCTACCTAATGGTTACCATGAACACCATAATGCCACATCTTGAGCCCGACTCAAGCATTGTGAAAGCAATTCATGGAATCTGAAATACTTGTACCCCCTTAGTATTTTGAAATTTCAAAAAGGTTGTGCAATAATAACTAAGTTAGGTTAATGAATATCTTTGTAGTATAAACTGTCGATATGTAATTATATAGTAGTCTAATTTGTGGGAAGGAAAGTCATGCTATGGAAATTTTGGAAAAAACCCACAATAGTCTGACAACTATTCAATACTTTTTACCTTTCTTATCATATCTGAAAACCAAAGATATGTTTCAATGTTTTAGTAGTCCAAGTTTATGTGAACCATTATATTAGCTTCCATAGCAGTCTTCTGTAACTGGTAGTTTCCATTTAGCGGGATACCAACAGAGTGTGTGGCATTGCTGTTCTGAATTCTACCTTCCTTTCTCCCTAATAAGCTGGGCTAATGCAGCAAAAATCAAATAGATTATATTGTTTCCCAGAAAACTCAGAATGATACAAATGTCCAGTCCAAATCAACCTCCAGAAGTTCAGCTGCCACCTGCCCTTGCTCTAGTCGGTAACAACGTCTTCTTTTGGTTCTTCTGACACAATCACGAGACCTAAGGGCAACATCTTCAAATACATTTTTTTTAAACATCCATGTCTTATTCATTCCGATTTTCTTATATTGTTTCTTCTGCTATGCCTTGAGAAAAATACTGTCTTCAGAGAAAGACCTTAGATTTAAAATGGGAAATTTTAGAATATCAAGTTTGAAAACTGGATATAAGGACAAGTAGTCTTTGTTACAGGAAAAGAATCCAAAATGAATACCCTAAGATATGACTTCTTGTTTCACTTCCCCTATATTTCTAGGCAAAGTACTGATGCTTGCTTTCCTAGAAAAAAAAAAAAATCAGCCTCAAGTTCTTTAGAGGATCTTCATTCAAGAGGAGATAGGGAGAGACAAAAAACAAAGGCAGAGGTACATTTAACCAAGAACAAAATGAGGTACAAATCTTCATTGAGAAAATCATTGCAAACATGGTTTTTGATTTAAAGCTTTTGTAAGCATGTTGAAATGGCTCTATTATGTACGTGGCCTTCATCTGTGTAAGGTAGTTAGATAGTGATTTAATTTTTCTTTCCAAGATGATCCTTATGACTGCTGCTTATGAAGTGCCCAGACAGTGAGGTGAGTGGTCTTGGCATATAGTTACAAGGGGATCACTTGTATAGTTACAAGGAAGGGAGATAGCTCTGCTGTAGAGATTATCTGGATTCAAGTCCCTGAACAGCCTCTGCTAGCTCTGGGCCTTTAGAAAGACAACTACCAATAATGATATATCCCTATGCTAAATGGTTTACATTAATCTCCTCATTTAATGTGCACTATAATCACCAGAAGAAATGGGTTCAGCAAAATTAAGTAACTTGCCTCATATCACACAGCTTTTAGATAATCCACTTATGTACTTACATTATGAACAGAGCATATTGCTCTTCTTCTAAACAATATGCAACTAAATATAAGTAAAGAAACATGTATGCAGCTTACATCTCCATTCTTTGACCTTTGTCTTTACTCATCTTCTGTAATTCTTCCATAGAAGAACATTTGTGCCATGTTTTTCAGAATTATTTCCTAAATTTCATATTACATTTAGAATTAGGAGTAATATAAATTATAGGACCGTTTTCACAATTCTTTAATGATTAGTCACCCAAGAGGACAGAGTATACAGAGTTTTTCCAAAGTACAGAAATCATCTTTATTTGGGAAGAAAAAAAGATAATTCTCTTGAAAATTTAATTTTTAAGAAAACTGAAATAGATCCGAGAGAGACGAATCAAGAATAACTTGCATGGTATCTTTCAAAGAATAACACATTTTTTTTTTCAAAAGAGCAAATAATGTTTCATAAAAGGGCCAAAATTTTATAAGTGAGCATTACCTAATGAATGATCCAGGCAGCTGAGCACCCCATCTCCCAGAGGAACCACTCTACTTTCTGAGGTCACGGGTTGTGGGTTGTAACCTATTGATGTAACTTCTATTATGGGCATAATGGGATAAGAAGAGAGAAACCTGGCACCAGATGAAGGGCTATAGAATTAAAAACAGATCAAAATACCTGCTCCATTTTCTATCACTCAAGTACTTCAATTACATATCTATTATGAAAAATTGCCTTGATTTACATATTAATGTTCTGCATTTCAGCATGCGCCCTTTACGTTCACACACAACAGAATACACTCTGTCACACACATTTAACCCACATGACTCAGCCATTAAACTAAAATTTGAGAGTGGGAGAAGAAAGAAACAGAATGAATACAGTGTTCCCATTGTTCTCTTCAATGCCTCGGATTTTAAATCCTTGACTGTCACTCAGTTGAACTCTATTTTTGTCAGCTTGCCTATCAGTCATAATGGAGATGGAGAGCTTCACCTAGGGTGAGCCACGAATTTTGTCTTCAAATTATTTTTTTTAATGGTCTCAGTTCCCGGGGTGGGAAACTATGTGCGAATTTTTAATATCAGTCTACACTTTCACTTGAATCTCAGTGACTTCCAGGCAGGTAAAAAGTGACAGAAAGTCCTTCTGTGCAATACACCAGCACTGTCCAGTGGAGTCTTTGTGATGGTGGAAAGCGTTTCATCTGAGCAGCCCAGTGCGTCATTACTGAGCACGTACAGTGTAGCTAGTGGGACTGAGGAACTGGTTTTGAATTTTTATTTAATTTAGTTTACATTTGAATAGTTACATGTGTCTTGGCACAGTTTGTATACTTGTAGCTATAGAATTTAACCGTGCCCCAAATTTCTAGATGGCCGGGAAAGAGAAAATATTCAAGAAGTTACGTGTTTGTCCCCAGGCCAGTGTGTGAATTCCCAGTCCTACTCCATGTTTCCAACACCACTGAGGATGTCGCAAAATCTCTGAGACTGCATTAATGACTGACTGCAAGTCAGGGTATCTAATTCCAAACCGGACCCCACCGCCATTTGGACACCTTTTTAATCCTTCCAATGAGAAACTCTTGCTCTGGCCCCGACCCACTGTCCTAAATTGTCTTCACATTCAAGGCTCCTCCTCCCACTCATTCTCCTTTATGTTCAGAAAACTCTCCAATGCCTCATTCACAAGGACCCCAAGGCCATGTGATACTATCTCCAGTCGTCACATCAGGACTGTTACATACAAATTCCTGCCCCTTACTCGTCCTCTCCACAAAGATGCCCACACTTTTCTAAAGCTAATACCGACACCTGTGACATTCGGACATCTCATTTATTCCTTTTACCTCATTTGGTCTCTTCCTTTATTTTTGCATCTTCAATCTTCATCCATTTCCTGACTGCTCCACTTAATACAAACAATTTTTTTTTTTTTTTGAGACAGAGTCTCAAGCTATCGCCCTGGATAGAGTGCTGTGGTATCACAGCTCACAGCAACCTCAAACTCTTGGGCTTAAGCAATTCTCTTGTCTCAGCCTCCCAAGTATCTGGGACTATAGCACCCGCCACACCTGGCTATTCTTTGTTGTTGTTGTCATTGTTGTTTAGCAGGCCCGGGCTGTGTTCTAACCCGCCAGCCTCCATGCATGTGGCCGACGCCGTAACCACTGTGCTATAGGCGCTGAGCCAATACAAACAATTCTTAACAATTCTTTCCAAGTCTCCCACTAATCATACTGAACACTGTAATAACTGCCATGATTTGCATTTCCCCGACAGTCTAGGTTCTACCTAATTACTTCCCTAACTAGTGACCCGGCAATCACCTAATCAAATGTACTCTTATATACTCCCTTGGTTTTCCCTATAGCTCATCTATTATTCATGTTTATTTGATATTCTCCATCATTCCAGTCCTCGAAATTGGGCATTATTTAAGATTAGAGATAATCAATTTACAGCCACAGGCCAAGTCTAGCCTGTTGACTATTTTGGTTGGCAGAAGAGCTACGGATTTTCTTTTTTATGTTTTAAAATATTTAACATTAAAAAGTCACAGAAGATTAATATTTCATGACATGCAAAAAGATTATAAAATTTAAATTTCATTGTCCATAAAGTGTTATTGAAGCACAAACCACAGTCACTCATTTCCATATCATCCCTGAGTGCTTTCATGGCACGATGTAGGCGCCGCATAGTTCTAACAGAGGGCACATGATCTGCAAAGCTGAAAATACCTGCTGTATTGTCTTTTGCACAAAGTTCCTTGACCTACTTATTCAATGGTTCTCAATTTTCTTTTCTTTTCAAAACACCTTTCTCCACCATCATATCTGCTCCCCATCACTTTTACGTAGTCAGGCAAGAATTAACAATTGTTGAGTCCCATTCTATGCCAAGCAACATGCCAGGTACCTCAGAGGCATCATTGTGCGCAGTCCGCGCCACTAAGTAAGGTCACTGTCCAGAGGTAGAATCAGTTTAAATAATTTAAATAACTTGCTGAAAGTGCTGCCTGATGTTAGCTGGTAATGGGTGGAACAGACGTTTCCAGCTGATTGCAGGTAGCCCATCAATATGCTCTGGCACCCAGGCTCACTTCCTAGTCTCTGACCCAGCACCATTCACTACATCCCGACCCTGACCCTCCCTCCACCACAAGGCTTCCCTTCCTTTCCATTCCCTGGTCATAAGATTAGTTCAGAAAACATCTGCCCCTTGTCCGAATTAGTACCTATTTTCCATTTTACTAACTATTATCTTCTGTCTTCCATTTCTCCTGCATTTTATTTTCACTAATCTCCCCCAAAGACGCACTGGCTAACCCATCTCACTCACATATTATATTTCTGCAAGGATTTAGCAATATGCTTCTTAAGCTCTGATCTTGCCCCTCCTCTGTTCAAATGCCTTCTGTGGCTGCTCGCTGCCTAAAGAATAACTTCCGTATTTCTTTGCTTGTCATTTAAGTACATTTAAAATTTTGCAGATCCTAAAATAAATAAGCCAGTGTGCACTGCTAATTTTTCCTCTTCTTGCTCCCACTTGGAATTACTTTCCCTTCATTTAAATCTGATTACTTGAAACAAAAATTTGAGTTTTTAATCTCCTTTCCCTGAGCTGATTTTTCTTTCTTGTTATTTTGTATGTTATTATAACTGTGTGGCATGAGAATTGCCAGTATACACATCTGATCTCCATGACTCTACTGTGGGCTCCCTGAAGACATGGGCTCATCTTACTGTCATTGTACAGCACTGCTCACAAGGACCAACACTCAGTGTATGACGTAAGTTCACCTAGTTGCCACCCCAGTCGCTGTTCTCTCCCTTCCTTCTGGCCAGAAGAGGACCCACTTTGGCTTACACAGTGTGGTCACCTTCACGCTCCCTCTGCGGTAGCGTAGTCATGATCAATCTAAACCAGGTAAGGGAACTGGCCTACTGCAATGGAAATGGAAACTTCAGAGGAAATTTTCCCATTGAAAATTTTCCTGTTCAAATAATCAATCCTACTATAGTCCTCTTTGGAGACTTTTTAAAAAGGATAATGGAAATCCATTGCTGTTTAAGCTACAGCTAAGTGGGTGCTCTACTTCTTTTTTTTTTTAAGTTTCCTAACTGTGTTAGTTCTTAATAAATATATATATTGAAAGTTAAATATATGCGTGCACATTTAAAAATACACACATGTATACTGCATGTATGTCCTGTCCTCAGCTGTGCCATGTGTTTTTATCACTTTCCTTGTTTATGCCTTGAGAAGCACCTTCATGGAAGAAACTTTTCCTCTAGGCATTTTCCCAGCGGTGAATCCATTACAGCTGCTCACTGAATACACTAATAAATGCTGGGTGAGGGATGAAGGTAGGTAGCTAGTAAGGGGGAAGGAAGAATTCCTTTTTAATTTCTTCTTAGGGTTTTGTTGGCAGAAAAAATGTCATGATCACTATGATCATTCAGGACTGAGAGAGAGACAGAGAGAGACAGACACACAGAGAGAAAGAACACTTTGTGTGGAAATGGTGAATGGGTTGCAGAGGTCAGGTGCTTGATGCAGAGGCAGCTTCAGAAATAAAAGCAGATGGCAGAGCTTTTGCTTTTGCTTTTTTATCTTGGCCACAAAACTCTTGCCAACTGAAGTAGCAACTGAACAAGCTGCTCACTTACGCCCCTGGGGATATTTCTGTTTCACTGAGGCCGGACTTTCGCGCTAAATGCTACCACACCTCCTGCTTCCATCTCACCTCTGGCCCGGCTCTAACACGTGTCCTGCTTTTACCATGTTGGGCTTCCCTTCATGCAACTTCTTCTTGAAGATGGACAAATGAATCAACTACCACTACCTCTCAGAGTATCTGCCAAGATTGAATAAGGTGCCCTGAGAGAATGACAGTAAGCGTTCCTGAGTAAAATGACACCACCTGGAGCAAGCCCGGTGCCAGTCTTCAGAGCAACCAAACGAAACGGGAGGTCACCTTAAAGGATCTATCCTTAACTGCCAAACCATCAGAGCAGTTTGTTTTTTCTTTCTTTGGTTATGAATCTTGAAACTATGGAAGTGAATTAATGTTACCAGCAGCAATGTTACTGTCTATCCTATCTAAAACTTCCTCACAGCCATTCTCAGAAGACTGCAGTTTTTTTCCCCCTCCTGTAGTTCAGACATACATTTCCAGAAATGAAAACATTAAAAGGGCTGACAAATTTGCCAAACCAGCTTGCCCACATATTTATATCCGTGTCAGGATACAGTATTGTATTTACCAAGATTAAATTATCTGCTGTCAAAACTCAATGAAAATTATGGTGTACCAAATCACACTTTAGATATGAAAGCACCATTTTTTTTCAAAATGCAAATAGCATATTAAAATACTTATATTTACAGGATTATATTGTACTAAGTGGAAATCATCTGAAATACTGGGCATTTCTGAGACATCCCAGTACAAGGTTGCTATGTTGAGGCGAGAATGTTGCATGCTGAATGGCTGATTCAGTGGGAAAG
>NW_003852419.1:8631670-8702861 GCF_000181295.1 Otolemur garnettii
CTTTATTTTATAAATAAATAACATGCACCCCAGGAATATAGATATAGATATATTTTTAGAGACAGAGTGTCATTTTATTGCCCTCAGTAGAGTGCCACGGCATCACAGCTCACAGTAACTTACAACTCCTGGGCTTAGGTGATTCTCCTGCCTCAGCCTTCCAAGTAGCTCGGACTACAGACGCCCACCACAACGCCTGGCTATTTTTTTGCTGCGGTTTGGCTGGGGCTGGGTTCATACCCACCACCCTCAGTATACAGGGCTGGTGCCCTACCCACTGAGCCACAGGTGCTGCCCCACCCCAGAAAATATTAATGTCTTATCCAAGGTTAAAAAAATAAAAAAGAAAAGAATATTTCAGAAAGAAGTATAGATTATAATTTATTTTTCCTAACTCTGAGTTTATTACTCATCCTATTAAGCAGATCCATTCTTAGTAAAGACAGAAGTGCTTAACAGAGTTTATTGTTTTAAAAGTAATTTTATATTTTATAGGGAATCTTTTAGTTTTAAGGCATATTTTCAAACTAAAATCCCATTTTACTTTTCCTAATTCCTGGATAGGTTACAGGGAAGATATTCGTTTCCTTTGAAAACAAGAATTGTCAGAACAGAGGTGAGTAGCAGACCCAGGTGCAGAATCAACACTTTGTACTGAACCTGGTGTATTCTTTCCCCCTTTTGTCGTATTTTGACTAGAAGAGATTCTGTTTCTTTTAATAGTGCTGCTTAGTGTATGTTTCACAAAGTAGGACAGAGTAAAATTAATTTTGCCGGGAGAGTCTTGTGATACCCTTTGCGATGTCTGGAGATACCCTAGGGAATCTCAAAACTAGGATGAAGAATGCTTATACTAGATTATGCCATCTCCCAAAGTAATTTGTCTCATAATAACAATCGTAATTACTTTCTACAGTATCCAAACTTTAGCCTCTTTACCAGGTGAACTATTCACCGTGGGTAAAAAACCCACAGTAAAAACTTCTCAACAATGTGCGGCCAGAAACACACTTCTATTCTCCACACCCGTTCTGGGAAAATCACGTGTGGACTCCAACTTTTCCAAACTCTGATATAAATATAAAAGCCTATTTCATTTTTACAAAATTACTTATTGTAGAAAAGCCTAGTCAAGCGAAGCATTCTTTGTAAACAGTATCAAAGCAGCCTAGACCTACTCAAATCAGCATGTGTAAGCATTCAACATATCCCAGCCACACTCTGGTGCCCACTCACCCTCCTGGCACCAGTCCTTTCTCTCCTCTCCCTGGACCTAACACCACCGACTTTTAAGGCCTTCCCCCAGGGGCAGTATCAATCAGGGAAGGATTCTTCTCATGCAAGCTTCAATGTAATTTTCATTTAAAACCTTATCATTTATCATTTAATTTTTTTCTATAAGAAAACAATTTCAGTAAATGTGTTGCTGCAGGATCATGTGCTTCTGTGTTTAGGGTGTCTGTTTATACCACGTGGTGGGAGTGGAGCTGAGGGGGGGAAAGAAGGAAGGAAAAATGGGAAGGCAAAGTCTGGGCTTTGATCTGGAAGTGACGCTGATGGGCTCCGAATAACTTTACGTAATGGCACATGCAAGTCTGGATGCACGTGTGGCTTCTGAAATGACAATAAGGGAAAGTTTCCTCATTTTGTAACATCTTGGCTTCTAATAAAACTTGGAACACCACGAAGGCATGGATAAAGCCTGGGTAAAACGTTTGCATCTTCTGGATCAGAATCTGCCGAAATCCACTCATATTAGTTTGGGGATGTTAATTGCGGAGGGGTCTTCAAAATAAAATCTGTTTCAATCAAACAGAAGAAAAGTGCTACTGGGCAGCGCAAGCAAGCAAAAGGATCCCATCACGTGAGTTACCACATCAAACCAGACTGACGGCGGCATCTTGTAAGATCTACAGCCAGAGACGCCAAAAGTAAAGATCCTGCTCTTCCACCCAGGGCTCTATTTTCTTCCCATCGAAGAAAAAGTCTCTCCTTCTGGACGTCCAAATAGAATCTAAAAGTCTTGCCAGTGCATGGGAAGATGTTAACTGAGTGTAGAAAAGCCTTGGGATTTTATCTCAGTTGCCTGATTCGCTTGTGGATACACAGCCGCAGATGGAGGAAACTTGGAGTGGGATTTATTTGACATGATTCACACAGACAGCCACAGCAAAATGTCACCCAGTGAATCTTGGCCTCCAGGCTGTCCAGGAATAGGCCCTGGGAAACCTTCTGAGTCCACTAGAAATGGGGAGAGTGGACTTTCTCTGAGTTGACTGAAGACTGCGGACAGAAAATGGCAGGTTACTGCTTAAGCAGTAACGTTACATTACTGTGTCAACTTGGAAACGGGCACCACCCTGTGGCAAGTGCGACTTTTCTCACACTGTATCTGAGCAGGTGCTATGCTTCACTGAGGTTATATATTGTCTTCATATTTTCAAATGTTTTTCTTCAAATCATAGGGGTAGGATGCTCAAACATTTATTGAAGAAAGACTGGCCTAAGATTTAGTGGAGAACAAAAAAAGGGTTAATAAGTCTTTTAGTAACAGAAAAAAAAAGTTCAAGGGTTCCATTTTTATCCCCACAGGCATTTTTGGTACACCAGCTCTAAATCTCTCCTAAACACAGCAGAAGCAAAAACAGCAGTAAGGACAAATCCAGAAAATATTTTCTAAAATGGATTTTCTGGTGGCAGGTTCTACAGCCACCAGTGCGTTCTGCTGTCTGCTGCGCACTGCCCTGTTTGGCCACAGACTTTGTTATTCCATTGTCACCATGGAAAGCCGCCAGAGCTACTCAAAGTAGGCTGCCATTGGAGGGCTCTGCCTACCCATAAAATAACACTTCCCAGTCTGCAGGGGCCGCTCTTGGTTCTGATGGCTGGCTTTAAAAAGCCCTAATTTTGTCTGTAGGATTGGTGGCTCCCTTGTTCTGCCAAAAGATTAAGATCCAACACGGTGACAAAAATAACTCCGGCATAAAGAGCTGCAGCTTGAAAACAAGGAACAGAAAGAAGTTGTAGCTAGGCTGCTGGGCAGTTGGCTTGGTAGGTATTTTGCTTCTGAACTCCACTGACGGCCCCCGAAAAGTTATAACATCTAGCAAGCCTGGGGTGGCCAGCAGTGCACTAAATTCTGAAATGTAAAGAGGTATAATACACTGTCATTTCTTCAAAAACCTCTAAGACCTTCTTGGGGAAAAGAGTAGCCAACAAACCTAAAGAATGTAACATTTCAGGAGTGAAGGTTAAATACAGTGTTAGGCTGTCCTAGGAGCTCTGGCCCAGGTGGACAGCGTGATAGATACAAAAGTTGGAACAGCTTGACTTGTAGCAAGTCCTAATAAGTGTAGCTACACTAATAATTATTTTATTATTCTATAGTATATATTTATAAGAATAAATTATAAATGTAATAATTTTATTGCTGAAAGGTCATCATGTGCTAGCCCTTTTCCATAACATGCTCATCACACATCATATTACAGACTGAGAGAATGACTATAAATTCGCACATTAGAAATCTAAATCAGAAACTTTATAAAAGGTCTCAGAACTAGTAACCTGCCACAGTTTGGATTTGAATCTAATTCCCAAAGATTCCAAATCCTACACTGGATCATTATGACTAGAGAGAAAGGGGACGGATTTATGGAGGAAGTGGCACTTCAATCCATCCTCAAGAATTGTCAGGATTTGCTTGTTTAGCAGAAAGATAGCAAGACAGTCAGGTGAGGATTGCAACAGTTAGGGGAACGGTGTTAACATGTCGTGTAATGAACATGAGGAGGCAGGATGACTGGAGGGGGAAGAGGTAAAGAGAGGAGTTCCAGTGACATAGGGACCAGAATCTCCACAGTAATTGTTACGGCTGGAGTTAAGTGTGGAGATGGGATGCTACGAGTGAATGCACAGCCACTAAGGTGTTATGCCCGATGGGTCTAGTTTTCTGAAACTCAATGTTTCGTTGTGTTAGACGATATAAGAGTACACCAAATTCCCTGCATTTCTGCCCTGATGAAGACAGACAATAAATAAGACAATATTTAAAAAGACAGTTGGATAGATGTTGATTAAGTTGAAAGGAGAAAATAGGGCAGGGAAGGAGCATCAGGGGCTCTGCTGAGTGATGTGTAATTTTATCCAGGGCGGCCAGGAAAGGGCTCAGTGGGAAAGTGGCCGTTGAACAAAGGACTAGTTGCTCTGTTTTCTCACTGAATTCCTGCCTTCTGGCCCACAACGTGGTCTGGGATTATCACAAACAATAACCTCACGCTTCCTCTAAGAGTTCTTTTTGTTTTCTTTTTCTCTTTAGGCTCACATTTTTGATTTACAAAAGCATATGCCTATAACCTTCAACCTTTCTTGATCTATATATTTATATATTGCCAGACAAAAAAACATTATTTTCTTTTGATGTAAAAAGTTTAAAGTCCATCCATTCTGGGAGAGGCGAGAAATGAATCTAGAACAGATTTAACACGATCCCATTCCCCTTTGTGTCTTCATCAAAGATATTCTCTTTATTTAGTTAGATTTTTTACATGAATATTCAAATGGCTTTAGGCAATTCAAACTCAGAGAAGATCACCAAATTTCTAGATCTGCTGAGTCTTCTAGATTTATTACTTTTTTTTTCTATAGAATTCTTGAATTTGGCTTTCAGCACACCATAGAAGATTAGTATATCACTTAAGGAACCCAGGAAATTTTTAAAAAATGTTAATTCCTATGATTCAGACAAAGTAGATAGTTTATCTTAAAGGCAGCCACTTGCCTTAATGGTCCTCAAATTAAATATTAGCTACATGATCACCTATGTCCCTATAAGTGAAAAATTAGACATTTTCTTGACTTCTCTGTTTCCAAGAATTCTTCCCTATTTTTCTAATTAGTTTATTTAAAAAGAAGAATTTAGGTATGAATGAGTAGAGATACATTTCTTATGTCTTTTAAAAATGAAAATTTATACAACGCTCCAATGATGTGAAACATTTGACAAGGTTTATTTTAGTGTAACATAAGAATTCACCACGTCATTTTAATTGGTGTAAATGGCATTTGTACCTTCCAGGAGTCGGTGGAAAAGGTAGAGAAACAGTCTGTGTTTCCAAAGAGTCTAATAGGAAAAGAACGCAGTTGTGCATGTTTTCCAAGACTACTTCTCCATGGAAACAACAAATCGTCTGTACAACTTGTTCTGGACTTTTTATTTTAAAAATCAATTATTTTAAGTGTAATTGTAAGTGGAAGAAATGGGGGAAGATTCCATAAAGACAAAAAAACAGCTTCATACTATTTTGGTCTTAGCATATCAAATATTGAACATTTTATTGTGAATTTCTGAAAACTGATGTAAAAAATGATCATCCATCAGCATCAGATTTGGTGGTTTCCTGCCCATAAGGCAGACACACCTACTACTCAAGTCTGTGTTGTCAAAATACTTGGAAATTAATCATGAGATGATATAATAAAACATCAGCTCTTTCTAAGCACTGTTAAATGTTTGCACAGTTGGATCATGTCCACTGGTAATTCATTTTAGTTCAGACTTTCTAGGGACTCAGTCTTGGGGACTCAATCTTCAGTGCAATGGCTTGATGTTGCATGTATCTGTCACCATAGTGATGGTCACAACTTTCTTTGTTTCTTTTAGAGACAGAGTCTCACTTTGTTGCCCTTGGTAGAGTGCTGTGACATCACAGCTCACATCAACCTCCTGTTCTTGGGCTTAGGTGATTCTCTTGCCTCAACCTCCCAAGTAGCTGGGACCATAGGCGTCCGCTGCAACGCCCAGCTGTTTTTTTGTTGCAGTTTGGCTGGGTCTTGGCTTGAACCTGCCACCCTCGGTATATGGGGCTGGGACCCTACTTAGCCACAGGCGCCACCCATAATCACAACTTTTTAAGGCCACATAGCATAACTAGGAACATAATTTTTATAAACAATGATCCAAGAACCAGACTTCCTAGGTTCAAATCTTAGCTCTGTCACTTTATAGTGTTATGATCCTGGGCAAGTTACCTGACCTGTGTGTGCCTTGGATTCATCATCTGTAAGGATATTATCATTACGTATAAGACACTAGCACTGTGCCTAGCACACATGAGTCCTACCCAAGCCCAGCATTGTTATTATTTGTAATGTATATATATCATAGATAGTATGAGATTTATGCTTTAAACATTTGAAATAAAGAAAGAATCAGAAGCCACACATACCCTTAAATTTCCTTTATGTAAAATTTTTTCATTAAATGTGTACCTATTGCTGAAGTTTCAAATTGTACAGATTGTTGGACCAGATTAATGGAGGAATCATTTACTAAACTCGGGAGAATGAAGGAGGCAGAGGCATGGGGAGGTGGGGAGGGAAGAACTAAGAACCTCCCTCAAGTTCTAAACTTTGAGTTAGAACAAATTAATGATGGTTAATTACACTTAAGTCCCCCAAAGTTCTAATCTTTGTTTAGAACAAGTTGAGGTTGGGATATTCAAATGAAAAAAAATTTAGTTTATTTTGTTTATGTATTTATTTATTTTGAGACAGAGTCTCACTCCATCATCCTGGGTAGAATGCTGTGGCATCATAGCTCATGGCAACCTGAAACTCTTGGGCTTCAGCAATCATTCCACCTCAGATTCCCAAGTAGCTGGGACTACAGGCATCCATGACAATGCCTGGGTAAGTTTTCTGTTTTCAGTAGAGATGAGGTCTTGCTATTTTTCAGGCTGGTCTTAAACTCCTGAGCTCAAGCAATCCACCCATCTCTGCCTCCCAGCGTGTTAGGATTATAGGCATGAGCCACTGTGCTTGGCCCCAAGTGAAAATATTAAATCTAATAATTTTGCAGGTGCAAATCTGAATATGAGAAGTCAGGGCTAATGATAGAAATATCCCTGTCACTGGGATAATGATGGTAGATAAGGGCATGAGAATTGATGAGGTTAGTTGGAGAAGGGATATTAAATTAGGGAGAATTCTGGGTGAAGTTTTGAGTGACTTCATTTTGGAGATAGTAGAGCAGCATAGTTAGTGAAGACACTGGAGGTGGGGAGTCACGGAAGAGGACAATCAGGCGTGCTGAGTGAAATGGGTGGACGATACTTCCAAAAAGGGAACATCGTCAACTATCTAAGTTCAATGTGAGAGTAAGAGAATAACTAAAAAATATTTAATGGATTTGACAATATGAAGATTACTGGTGCTGTTAGTAAAAGCAGTTTTGGCTGCGTGCTTACAGGGGAGTCAGTTTAGAGTAGGCTGAGTCGTTCACGTGGGTGAACAATTGACATTAGGTTGTATTCATAATGAAAAACGTTCACAGAGCCTGACGGTGAAGGGGAGCCAAGAAAAAGTGCATAAGGTGGGTGTGAGGTCAGGAGAAATGATTTTTGCTTTGTCTGTTTCTAAGAATAGTACGAGCTAATAAATAATGTTGAGGGTTCAATGGGGAGGTGGGAAATACTGGAAAGACTGAATCCTTGGGTAGATAAGAAGGATAAGACAGAGAAAAACACTTCCAAAGTACGGTTTATAAGAAGAAAGGAAGGGAAATGAGGGAACAACGGGAGAGTCTTCCACTGGCTTTAGCTTTGTCTTCATGTCTGGCCCTCAGTTACACAGAAAGTACATAGGACTGGGCGGCACCCATAGCTCCTTGGGTAGGGTGCCAGCCACATACACCGAGGCTGGCGGGTTCAAACCTGGCCTGGGCCTGCTAAAACAACAATGACAACTGCACCAAAAAAAATATATATATATAGCCAAGCATTGTGGCAGGTGCCTGTGGTCCCAGCTATGTGGAAGGCTGAGGCAAGAGAATCACTTGAGCCTAAGAGTTTGAGGTTGCTGTGAAGTGTGACACCATGGTATTCTACCTAGGGCAATAGCTTGAGACTCTGTCTCAAAAAAACAAACCCCCCCCCCAAAAAAAAGAAAAAGAAAAGAAAGAAAGTATGCGGAACCAAATAGCCATTTATGGATTTTTGTGAGGACAACTAACAGTTAATGTTCAATAGCTGGTCTGTTAGTCTGAGTTCCAGTGGCTGATGGGTAAACTTAGTGACATCATGGTACAGAGCAGAAAGGGAACCACATGGAGAATTAGGTTTTAGAGCCCTAGTTTAAGATGTGTCTCTAAATCAATATGTCATTGTGGACTACCATTTTAAACCCACCAAACTTCAGCTTTTTATTCTGTAGGAGGAGAGTGATAGAGATAATTTAGAATGACCCCCAAATGATCGATGCTGATATTTGTTTTATCATAGGACTTAAAGAAGGGCATCAAATGTGCAACTACTTCACGGACAAAAAGCTTTCATATATACAATGGGTATCTGTATTGTTGGCTAAATACGCAAAACCCTCTAGCATTTCAATATGCCCTTTAGAAAATTTGTGCTCAGTTATCTGTGGGGATGTTTTTTATTTCTCATAGTTTTGCCATTTGGAAATTGAGAACTAATTTTATAGCTTGAGTGTTTACTTAGAAAAATGTACCTGGGGCATAAAACGTGGAGCATAAAAGCAGAAAGGTGCACTGGAATGTCTGGTGCTCTACTGCTGCCCACATGTTCATCAAGGCTTGGCTGCCTCCCCCTTCCTCACTTCTTTGTGTCTTGAAGTGTGCTTTATAAATTTCTGCCCAATGACAACACAATCAAAGATGTGCAGTAAATCTTTTCTGTCTTCTCTGATGAAAATCTTCAGTCTTCCCTAGCTACAAGTGTACTAAAAGACATTTTATTCTAGCCATGGGGTATCCATTTTATGGCACAGAAAAATAAATACGTACAAGTAATAAGATGGCACAGAAAATAGTGTGGTACAGAGATGCCTTTAATTTCCTGAAATGCAAGAGGATGCAATTAACTCTGGGGTTGTGATTAGTATGTTGGAAGCTGAGTCCCCATTAAAGCACCCACAGCACCCATAATGCTGTCCTGTGCTCGATATTATTTATCTGTTTTCTGATTTATAGCCCTGCGGGCCAGTCATGGGACTTACGGATTAATAAGGAATTGAGCCACTTCAGGATGCAGCTCTGCCTCTAATTAGGGGCCTGCCCTATTAGACATGTTTAAAATAGGCATTTACCAGGACTGAGTAAGGAACTTGCCTAAAGAACAGTGATCAGGGTGAATATTTTAATGCAGTATCTTCAAAACCAAAACTAATAATTTAAAAATAAAAATGTGTTCATGATGAACGAAATGTTGAAATTTTAAATAAAGACAGGATCAGGACCACTAATCAATAATGTTGACGATTCAATGGAGGAGTTTGGTGTTCTGTGTTACACTAACACCTGAAATGAGAAGAAAATTCAGGAATACTGGTGCTGCTCTTACTTAAAACTGGCTTCATTTTTAAATATCACACTAAAATCTAACTTACCTTGATGACTATCATTTTGGTGGGCCCTTCAATTTTATGTCCAGGTGAGTGCCCCACCCTAATCTCAGCATTTTAAATTTAACATGAAAACAGCTGACGTACAGGAAAGATTGTGCCCATAACTCATCCCTACAAATGTGAGAGAAGTATAGGTTTTTTTCGAGTCAGCTACCTTTTCCTTTTAGCTTCTACGGAAGCGTTTATTAATGTGCTCTCCTGGTATGGATAGCACATCTCAGATAATCAACATACCCACCACTGTGGGAGACAGAAAAAGCATATGAAAGGAAAATAAATGCCATATATTTTGTTTGAAATCAGGGAACAGCTATATTGAAGGAAGTTGAAAAGAAGTACCAGTTTTCCGAATGGAGGAAGTCAGAGAATCTTTCTATGCAGTATCTAACAAATCTAAATAGATAATGACTTTTGTCCACTTAACTCTTAAGATCATGAAAGAAATGAATCATTGGTAAAGACAAAGAGAAATAATTCAGAAAGAGCATGCGGCCAACCTCAAAAGGCAAGTAAACACAATTCGGAGCTCATCTACCTGAGATCCCCCCCTCATCACCCTCTCACTTTGGGAACCACTCTCCATCTCAGCAAGACTATAAACTTCATAAGAGAAAACGAGAGGACTTCTTGTCGGCTTATCTTTGTATCCATAGCGTATTAGGATACATGGGAACTTAATTATCCCATATGCTCCCCAAAGAATTACCTCAAGGTATACATAGGTGGATGGGTATAACTGTCAGTCCAAAGCAATGACATACGAAAGGGTATGACAGAAAAATGAGGTTGTTAGCGTGAAGACACCTGTGGGCAATCTGTCTGCCTTGGAATTGGCAGGAGGAGACTTCCTCAAGAGAAGGCTAGGGACACCCCTGACTGCTTGTCACTCTTCCTCACTGCTTTCCCAAAAGATAGATCCTGGACACCCTCAACTTCCTGACTGTTCAAATGGACATGAAAAATCTTCTAAACATTAAGGCCGGTTTAAGATGTCCCTCACTCATAAATCCTGTCCAATTTGCATTGTATTATAGCATGATAATCTTGCTGATAGACCATCCTGTATTGCTCACTGAAGCACAGACAGTAACTTTGCGTAAACTAAAAAGTTATACCTTTATCTCTGTGATAAGGTCTGTGACTGTCACATAGCAAGTAGAACGGAAGCTCCTCAAATGTCAATGTGAATAGAGTTACGTCCTTATACCCTGACTGCAAACTAATTAAACTAAATAGAAATCGTGATGATTTTTCTGGTTCTACCACAAATTTAGAAAGTAACACTGCCCTGGGAAAGGTCAAATATAGATCATATACATCCATACATAGATACACACACACATACATGCAAAGGGTTCTGTTTAAATCCAGGATGCCCTTTGGTGTTGTATCTTAAATTAGTCCGAAACATCACTTGGTCTCTATTGAAAATGCATTTAGCTAATAGGCACCTGTTTTGCTGGGAGATTGGTAGTGAGATTTAGAAAAGTTCACAGAGTGAGCAGGTGAGCAGGAGAATATTACCTAGCTACCGATATATTTAATTCTCTAAATCCACTATCTGTCCTGCTTATGGCTTTTTCAATTGAAATAAACATCTTGCCAGAAATAAAACAGAGAACTTCACTAATTTCCATTCACCGATGATAGCAGAAGCCCCCTATGGGTTAGTAAGTCTGAGAGATGTGTGAACAAACATGATAATAAGCAAGGCAAGTGTATCGTAAAATATACTGTGTTCATTTATTGTGACAACTGGGGTATAATTATACCAGGAAATGTACTGCACTTTAGTCAGTGAAAGTAATAAAATCTGAACACCAGGAGACCTTTCTCTACGCCGTGTTATTAGACTACTTTGGAGAAGAAGGTGAACAAACTAAAAATATAGGAAGAATGTTCACTTTTACAGATTTGCAAACCGGGGGTTAGTCAGATGCTCTTGTAGTCTACGAAATAAAAACTCTTTCTTCTTTCCTCATTAGTTGTAGATGTAGGACCAATGAACATTTTCCTCAATTGCTGGGTAATTATAATGCCTACATTTGTGTGGGATTCCTTATGTTATTTATCTCCTTCGCTCACTCCAATTAAGGAAATGGAAGGGACTTCCTTGTATTGGAAGCGCCTCTACAAAGCTGTAAATTAAAAAAAGCAGAGGAAAAATTGCAGAAAGGTAAGGAAACAAAGGGAGACCAAAGTGTGAATGAAGGTCACCAGGAAAAGGGAGAGGAACGTGTAATTTCAGATTGGGAAACCCTGGGCTTCCCAGAGTGAACCCCTATTTGGGAAGGTGTAGCTAATTGAATTTTATGACATTTTTTCTGAAAATTAAAATGCATCTCTTTTACTACCCTAATAGTTTTATTGCTACTGTGAGATTTATGTGCAGTGATACACCAAAAAGCATATGCAACAATTCACTAAAGAGCACAGGAGTGGATTACTACGCTCTCCTTTTGTGCTTTGGCAGTCGACAATCCAAATTGTAATTATAGGATTGGAGCCACCTGCCAGCTCAGTGAACAGAAGCACGTGACTCCACATAAAATACAAGCAATTCTAACATTAAAAATGATTGTTAAACCAAAGGATCCTTAAAGGTCAGCCTATGGAAAGAAGCTGGGTATTTATTTTATCCTCAGCATCAAATGACTGATTCTCACATTATTACAGACCAGAAAGAAGCAAGTTCGCCAAATCCTGGTTAAACCAGAGTACGGAATGAAATGGCTGCACACCACGTTGCTTGAGAGAAGGATGGTGAATCAGAGCTCTTATGGTCAGACTGAGAGTATATGTTAGATTTTGCAGTGTGTTCCTTCCAATGCATCCAAGCAAAAATCGGCCTCAGTTGGATAAAATCATTGCCCTGGCATGCATTTAGCCTGCTAAGCTACTGGAGACTACCAAAAATGACTGTGATGAGAAAATGCTAACATCAAGAAAATGAATCTACAAAGAATTTTTCAAGTTAGGAATTTGTATTGACTAAACAAGTTGATCTGTAAAGATGTAATGTTTCTCCGTGAATTTCTCTAAAAATCACTTCCTAAGAGAAGGCTTCCCTGGGTGTCGTGAGTGCGTTTAGTCTCTTCTTCCTCTGCCCACCTCTGTACCCTTCCCTTAGACCAGTGCCTCTTAGACTTCTACATACACAAGAATCATCCTTGTTAAATGCAAATTTGTTTCGGAGACAGTAGGTGTGTTGGGGGAGGTGGAATCTGTGAGTTGGCATCTCTTACAAGCTCCTGTAGATACATTCCTGATCTGCAGGAGAGTCCTAGGCACAAGGTCTTTCTCTTTTCTCACAAATGACCCTTGGAAGATGAGGGGACAGTGGTGCCCTGCTGTTTCTCATTTTCCTCCAACAGTGTTTTAGGCCAGAAGCAGAGGTAAAAAAAAGTCACACACAGTGCAAGTATCAGCCGGAGACACAGAATACACTAAAATTAAGTCTTAGTAGTTTGCAGTACAAAAACATTATTTGTTCACAAGTGTAAAAATTACAGGCAGAATAGTCAACTTCAAGAAAGTTTAGTGTGACTGGCAACAAAGATCTTTTCCCCTTCCAGACAAAAACCATAGACTAGAAACCTACTCACTAGGAAAACTGTCACCTGCTTATCACTTCACAGTTTTTTGTTCAGCAACATTCCAAATTTATACTATCTTCAATAGGGAATATACAAATTTTCCTGGATTGCTCAGAATGTTCTATATTGTATTTCACACACACAAAAATCATTTTTAAAGTTTGCTCGTTCACTGAAGTAGACCAAGGTTTTCTTTTTGCACTTGAGGCCTTTGTGAAGTTTCACCAGGTATATTGGCCACACACATCGGTACAGGAGGCAGACCTCAGGTGAGTAGTTTGGAAGGGAAGATAAGACTGCACTTACTCTGGATCAGTTCTTCCTCAGTTTTGCAATTTCTTATATTAAAGAAACCTCATATATTAATCCATCTGTGTACATTCTAAAACATTTGAAAGAGAAGTTAAGAAGAGACATAACTTCTCTTAATGTAGGTATTTTATTCAATTGAGAGACTTCATGATGCAATCTGTGGGTGGACAGGTAAAGAAATACGAAATGAATTCTAGTTCTTCCTTTTTTTGAGACAGTCTCGCTCTGTTACCCCAGGTTAGAGTGCCTTGGTGTCATAGCCCATAGCAACCTCAAACTCTTGGGCTCAAGTGATCCTCTTGCCTCCGCTTCCCAAGTAGCTGAGACTACAGGTACCCTCCAGAATGCCCAGCTAGTTGTTGGTTTTTTCTATTTTTGTAGAGATGGGGGTCTTGCTCTTGGTTAGGCTTCTCAGACTCCTGAGCTGAAGTGGTGATCCACCAACTTTGGCCTCCCTGGGTGCTAGATTCATAGGTGTGAGCCACCATGTAAGGCTAGTCCTAATTCATATTAACATGAGAACACAGGCATACTCCTGTGTTCAGGGGTGACAACTTTTATAGAACCATGTAGCTCAGTTTTTATTATCCAAACATTATGAGGAGAAATAAATTAATATATACATATAAAATCCTAGTATACCATAGGTATTCAGTGAGTAGTAGTTCTCCTGCTTATATTGACAACCATACATCCATAATTATAGTACTAGTTTTTAAATCACTAAAAACTATTTAAATGCCAATAATGATTACACTAGCATATAGCTATGTAAGTACACAAGCGTAATCCTTACACTGCCCAAAATTTTCAACTTAGAACAAAGTTTATGTAAATAGATATCAGAAAGGAGCAATAAATAAATAGCTATATAAGCCTGAAAAAAAAAAAAAAAAAAAAACAAATAGCTGAAGTCTCTGCCCTGTGTTTCAGGATGGATTCTAAGTTTCCTTTCTGAAAAAGAGACATCCCATTAATCAGATTTCTTTTCCCAAGTTCTTCCTTTTTATAGGATTTGGCAGGAAAGGTCTTTGGCTAAAATACAGTTTAAGATTAGTGTGTGGTGCGACTGAGCTGTAGGCTGCGTCCTAGAAGAACCTTAAACATGAGTAAAAATAGGTCTGAGGGTTGAGAAAAAAAGAAGAGAAAGAATACAGTGACGATGAATCACAGACCCTTACCTCTACGGACCTTAATGGCAAGGCAAACCAAATCCCTCATCTCCTAATGAGAAACCTGAGGCTCACACAACTCATGTGGCTTGTTCAAGGTCACACACTTGTATCACAGCTAAAGAGTCATTCCCACTGGCTCTTACGTGATTCAAAAAAAAAAAAATTAAGATGATCTTACTAGGTATGGGATATTTGCTAATAAGATAGAAAATTGTGTCTGGGACATTGCTAGCAAACTGGGATTGCATTTATTGGGCACAATGTTAAGCATATGTAAAGTTCGGAGACCACTTAGGCAACTATAAAAAGAATGTCTTGTGAAGAACATGTATCTCATAGGAGTGGTGTTTTGACAGGGCATGGGCTGACTCAAGTGTCTTCTAGGTTAAAAATTTGTTAGAGATAAGAATAATACTTTATTTCCCAATCTATACAAATTACCAGAATATTATTTGGAAGAACCCAAAAGGATAAAAGTGTAGGTACATTTGGTTTGGTCATTCTCGTCAAACTGCAAAAAAAAAAAAAAAAAAAAAAAACTTTGCCTTGAACTAGATTTTTCACAGCATGAATAGTGTGAACAGGAATTTTTCAAACATTCTCAAGATTGCCAGCCAACTGAAGAGGCTGATAATCAAAATAAAAATTTGTGCTTTTTTTCAAATTGCCATGTATGAAACATCCAAAATTCTACTGAAACTCTCTCATAAATGTGCTCATGATATTTTGCTTACAAAAATTCCTTCGGCAGGTCCGGCATGGTGGCTCACCCCTGGCCAAGGAGGCCGAGGTGGGAGGATTGCTTCAGTTCAGGGGTTTGAGACCAGCCTGAGCAAGAACAAGACTCCATTTCTACTAAATATAGAAAAATTAGCCAGGCGTTGTGGCAGATGTCTATAGTACCAGCCACTTGGGGGGAGCTGAGGCAGGAAGAGCCCTTGATCCCAGGAGTTTGAGGTTGCTATGAGCTAAGCTGATACCAGGGTACTCTAGCCTGAGCATCAGAATGAGACTATGTCTCAAAAAAAAATTCCTTAGAGACAGAATTTCTTTTTAAACCATTAAATAAACTCTTTCATTACACATTAAGAGAAAGCATAGAACTAAGGCAATGACTTCAGAGATCATTTAGTGTAATGGTCCTCCACGGTGAGGGTATATCAGAATCAGTAACAGACTCTTAAAATACAAATTTCTGAGTCCCACTTCCAGAGTTTCTGGCTCAGAGGTCTGGGGTGAGACTTGATAACATACAATTTTAACAGAACCAAAGGTTATGTTGACAACATTAATCCAGGAACACAATTTGGGAACTGCCAATCTAGCCAACTACCTCTTACTAGTCTAACTACCTCCTTTATGATTCATGTAGACAAATTTGACGTTTTTTTTTTAAATTCCATTTATACAACAGCCAATGGGCATCAGTTCTGTAGCTTTTGCAAAGGGAACACTTAGGGAATTCTTCAAGGACATAAGTTGTCTACAGCAGAGCTCATAAGTGATATGATGTTGTCAGAGAAACAGTATCATTTTCTCTAGAGAGCTTATGTTAGTGCCAGAAAAATCCCAATATACAAAATGTTAAAGCTTACATGAAAAGATTAAATGAGTAGCATAGTATTTCACACTGATAGATGATTCCTGCAGGTATCATGTAATTAATAAGAAAACAAGTAGAGTGAACAAAAAATAGTTACCTTGAAAAGACAAAAGGTCCTAGCATTTGTCAAATTTAATATGGTAATATAAAAACCAGAAATTCAGTGAATCTGAGGAGAAGGAAACGATGTCTGCTAAAGGCATCATCTTCCATCATCTCCCATGGTATGTGAACACACACACATACAACCTTCCTTCAGATAAACAAGTATGCCTTTACCCAAAGCACTTTCTTCCTAGCTATGCAATTTTACTAGGTCTTTACTTTCAGGAATAAAGATAAAGAAAAATGCATATCATAGTAATATGATAAAACATAATAAATTACTCCTGTCAGATGTTAAATGATACGTGCCTATTTTTTAAAGAACTATAGGAATGGGCAACGATAAATATACAGATTCACACACAATCAGTTAAAGGATGCTTCCAGACACCAGTCTCCCAGAATTAGTGAACACCTACTATGTGCTAGGCACTATGAGCAATAATACCAAAAACAGAAGAATGAGTTATAAAATATAGCTGAGAAATAAATATATACACACATAAGAAGACACCTTTAGGTAGTAAATGTTTGGACTCGGGCAGTGCCTGTGCTCAAGGAGTAAGGCAACAGACCCATATGCTGCAGGTGGCAGGTTCAAACCCAGCCCTGGCCAAAAACTGCCAAAAAAAAAAAAAAAAAGGTATATGGTTGGATTCAAGAGCAGAAGAAATCACTCAGAATCCAAAGATTGTCCTATTACCAATAAGCTTAGTTTGAGCTGGGTCATCTCCGTGGCCGCAGCTTGGATGTAGAGGAGGGCAATCGAGATGAGGGAGTCATTCTCATTCAGCAGAGCTGAAGGCAAAGAGAGTATTCACCAACACACCAACGTGCCAGAGCACCTGAGGAACAAAGCATTCTGCACAGCTGTGTTTGTGGAGTAAGATTTTGGAAGACCTTAAAGGTTGAATGGAGAATGATGGAAGGCCACATGCAGTGGCTCAATCCTGTAATCCTAGCACTCTGGGAGGCCAAGGTGAGTGGATTGCTTGAGCTCAAGAGTTTGAGACCAGCCTGAGCAAGAGGAAAACACTATCTCCACTAAAAAAATAGCCAGGCATTGTGGAGGTACCTGTCGTCACAGCTACTCGGGAGGCTGAGGCAAGAGGATCACTTGAGCCCAGAGTTTGAAGTTCCTATGAGCTATGATGCCACAGCACTCTACCCAGGGTGACAGAGTGAGACTCTGTCTCGGAAAAAAATAAAGAATACCAGGGAAACGAATGGCAACAAAACCTATTGACTATTGATAACATCAACCAAAGAAATATTGGGACAGTGGGGGCAGGGCTTGTCCTGGAGACCTTAAAACCATAAATTAAAGCTTGTCCTAAAGCCCAACTCCATTGGATTTACATTGTGATTGCTTTCAGGAACTCAGTTAGAAAAAAAAATAATCATCATCATATAGCTCGTAGGCACTACATTTCAGAAGAGAGGTTGCATTCATGACTCAGGCAGCAGCCTCTCATACTGCACTCCATAGATCAATTTTAGTTTCATGAGCTTTAATTTCAAAAATCTTAGATTTTATCTTTAGCACTTCAACAACACTGCAAATGCTTCCAGGTTTTGATTTACAGAATTATTGTCACTGTCAATAAAAGGAATGCGCCTGACACACCAAAATCCAGTTTAATTACTTCTGTGATGTCTCCTGCGGCTGAGGGGAAATGGTATTTCTCTGACACATTTCTGTTTTTAATTTAGTAAAATGGAGCACTTTCCATGAATAGGACCTAGGAGAGCAGATTCATGATTAATGCCATCGAAGATGACCCCGCAGTTTCCACAGCATGTCTTACTCTGTACAGTGATCACATGAAGCTGGATCCTCAGTTGTGGGTTCCTTCAAGTTGGGCACTTAAGTGATCACCGAGGATTTGACATGGAAATGTGCCTGGGATATTTAGACATCATATCATGACCTGGAGAAGTTTGCAGACAAAGCCAAGAGCCTGCTTCTACCCAGCACTGTTCACCATGACAGCATTGCCCTGAGCTGCTGGAATCCAGATGAGGCCTTGAAAGCTTCCAAACAGGAAAACTGCCAAATATCAAAATACACACTGTACCACTCCAGTGAAGAAACCAAGAAAAATGCACACTTTATTTTCTGCTACATGTTCCATCTGTTCTTCTCCCGAAAGGGTCATATGTTATGTATTTATAAGGAGCATTCACACCTACGCGAACAGTTTCCACTGTCTCCTTCAACTGCAGCCTCCTCCTTGTTCACGACCCATTTTTTTTAAACATCCTTCTATAGCAGCTGATCCTTTTATGAAACTTGTTCCACTCTGAAATCATTTTAAGAAACGCCTTTGTACCTTCCTATATACCAAATCCTGGGGAGAGTAAGCCTCACACTCTATAGGCCATTCTCTGAGAGATGTGAATTTAGATCATTAGGGTCATTAAAATCGCACAGTCCATAATACCTAGAGCTAACAGATCACTCTTGTACTTTATGCTGCTTTAGAATGTCACCAGAGAGGTAAAAGATATATAACAGCACAGAACTAGAGAGAGGACCATAATTCCTCCCCATAAAAGAATTCTATACTTTTTAATTGCTATAGTAAATCTCATTAAAGGCACAGAATGCTTTGTTCAGGGAAGGAAAAAGGATCACTGGACAGGTGCATTTTCCTCACAGGTATATTTTCCCCCTTACGATTTGGATCATTCCTCAATGCAAGCACAAAGTTATTTTTATCTTGACCTTCTTCTGGACTCTACATTTTTCTCTAGGGTTTTCTTTCCTTCCCTACAAATATAAGGGGCTTTTTGGACTTTACTCTTAATCCCCTAGTGTCTTTTCCTATCCTGGGCTTCATGAATTCGCTTATGTTTCAATTGGGTATCCTCCAAAGACCTTCTAAAACCACACTGCTAACCTCTGACTTCATTTTTTTTTCCTTTCTACTTCAACAACTGTTTAAAAAAACCTGAAATGTAATTAATATAATCAAACCCTTGGTGCACATTCATTAGTCCACACAACTCTGAACTGTAGCAGCTTATTTACTATTACATATACTGTGACTCTGATTCAGGCCAAAGAACTTTAGGAAATATTTGCCTGATTTCATTATCAAATGTTAAATTATTATTTTTTAAAAACTCAGAAAAGCTTTCATAGAATAATTGCAGAAAATTCCTATCTCTCTTTCATAATCAGTACCTTTTAAATAACAGAACTGGGAGAAAATGACAGTATGTCTTTGACAGCTCATTCTGAATTTTTAACTCATCTTTGGAAGTGGCAACTGCACAATTGAGGAGCAGAGCATGTTTCCTGTAACATAATGCTTAAACTTAAACCTAAGAATTAAAGAGTCAGAAAAGTCTAGAAAAATGATGGGTGCTGTTAAATACCACTTATTATTAAATTTTCTAGAAAATTTTGCAGCTGGAGAATTTCAACAGCATTAATATGGAACATAGCTCTCTTTGGGGAGCACTGTAAGGGAAAAGAAGAAGATGGCCTTCAAGATAGAAAGATGTACGTTGAAACTCTGTCCATGTCAATTACTAGCCATTTCAGCCCTAAGAAGTTATGTAAACTATTCATGTCTAACTATTCATATCAACAAAATGAAAGGACAACCTACAGATGGGAGCAAATATCTACAGACCACTCATCTGAAAAAGGATGAATAAGTAGAATGTATAAGGTATGCAACTCAATATAAAAATGACAAATAATCCAATTAAAAATGGGCAAGACCTTAAGAGATACTTCTCAAAAGAAGACTTATGAATAGCCAACAGATGCATTTTAAAAATGCTCTACATTACTAATTATCAGGAAAACGCAATTCAAAACAATATGAGGTATCACCTCACCATAGTTAAAATGGCTATCAAAAAGACAGAAAATGATCAATGCTGGCAAGGATGTCGAGAAAGGGAATGCTTATATTCTGTTGAGAGAAATGTAAATTAGTACAGCCACTACGGAAAACAGTAGGAGGCCCCTCAAAAAACTAAAAACAGAACTACCATATGATGCAGCAAGCCCACTGCTGAGGATCCATCCAGCAGAAAGGAAGTCAGTATGTCAGAGACATAACTGCACTCCCATGTTTGCCTGGGATATGGAATGGACACACGTGTCCATCAGTGGATAAGTGGACAAAGAAAATGTGATCTACGTACATGATGGATATTTTACAGCCATAACAAAGAATGGAAATTTGCCATTTGTAGCAACAGGTGGCGTGGAAATGGATGACACTAAATTAAGTGAAATAAGCCAGCCACAGAAGGAAGAATATGTTTGCATGTTCTCACTCAGAGGTCGGAGCTATAAAAATCGACTTTATGGAGGTAGTGAATAGAATGGTGGTTACCAGAGACTGGGAAGAGTAATGGGGAGGAGAGGAAGAAGAAAGGTTGAATAAAAAGTCCAAAAATACAGTTAAATAGAAAGAATAAGATCTCATGT
Organism: Otolemur garnettii; assembly: GCF_000181295.1. Taxonomy (NCBI): domain Eukaryota; kingdom Metazoa; phylum Chordata; class Mammalia; order Primates; family Galagidae; genus Otolemur; species Otolemur garnettii. The sequence continues at coordinate 8,652,344 of NW_003852419.1, forward strand.
CCCAATGGGGCAACTATAGTTAATAATAACTTGTTAAAGATCTTTTTTTTTTTTTTTTTGAGACGGAGCCTCAAGCTATCCCCCTGGGTAGAGTGCCATGGCATCACGCTCACAGCAACCTCCAACTCCTGGGCTCAAGCGAGTCTCCTGCCTCAGCCTCCCTAGTAGCTGGGACTACAGGTGCCCGCCACAATGCCTGGCCATTGTTAAAGATCTTAAAATAATTGGCTGGGCAGAGTGGCTCACACTGTAATCCTAGCACTCTGGGAAGTAGAGGGGGGTGGATTGCTTGAGCTCATGAGTTTGAAACCAGCCTGAGCAAGAACCAGACCCCATCTCTACTAAAAATAGAAAAACTAGCCAAGTGTTGTGTCAGGTGCCTGTAGTCCCAGCTACTCTAGAGGCTGAAGCAACATCACTTGAGCCCAAAAGTTTGATGTTGCTGTGAGCTATGATGCCACAGCACTCGACCCAGGGTGACAGAGTGAGACTGTATCTCAAGAAAAAAATACATATATATATAGCTTACAAATAGCTGTAAGAGAAGATCTGGAATTTTCCCAATACAAAAAAAATGATAACTTTTAGGTGAGAGATATCAAAATTATCCATATTTGATCATTATACACTATATGCCTATATAAAGCACCACACGAACCTCATAAATATGTGTAACTACTGTGTATCCATAACACTTGTTTAAAAACCATCCTTGTCTCAGGATTCTCAGTTTTAAGTGATAAATAGATTTTTTTGAAGAATAAAAATACAAAGTTTATCAAGTATAAATAGTATGCATATAATACATATTAATTATATTATTAGCATTAAGTATGTTACTGTGCTCTATCTGAATTTTTTTGTAGTTCTTTTTATGCATTAGCTACCCATATGTACAGCAAATATATATATATATATAAAACCAAAGACTGAGCCAACCCTTCCTTCCAAATCCAATCACAATTATATTCTTTTAAAATAAGATAGTCATAAAACTTTAGCTTATTATGTTTAGTACTATCCTTTTTCTTCAAAAGTATACTCATAATAATTTGATTCCATAATATAATGGGGGAAATATTTAATACTTTCTTCCCTGCAAATATTTTCTTGAGTAATAAATAGATACTAAATTATTATTTCTGCTTATTTAGTATTATGCAGAGCTCTGATAATTCATCATAAATTATCCTCATTTTTTCCTCAAGGGTCTTCTAGTACATCATGTTCAGAGAAGTAAAATGCATTTATAAAGTAAAGCCGAAAACCTCAAGTTTCAATAATTAGCTCCTCCGATTAAGACAGTATCCTGACCCCCTTGGATTCTGCACCCTGCTTTGCTGCTGGCTGGAAGGTGATGTGAGAAACCCCCACATGAGGCACACACACAAGAGAAGTATTCAGATAAGATGAGGGTCACAGAGCTCTTTGAAATAACAGCTGGTAATAATTGAAACCACCGTTGTCCCTTGAAGACAGCCAGCAAAAGTGAATGGCAAAACCTTTTAATGTGGCTCTGGTTAGCCAGACTCTGATGAGATAAGGATGGTCGTATCACAATAATTCAAACGTCAAAGGCCACCCCCATGTTTACGTAAAATCTTTATAAGATCTTAAGATCCTTTATAAAGATAAAGGATGCTAACATAACAGACAGATTAGGGCCCCACAGTCAGAATTTTAACCAAACCAGAAAAATTAGACTGTACTCTCATGGTTAGAGAAAACATTCCCACTGAGTCTTTTTTTTTTTTTTTTTAGACACAGTCTCACTTTATTGCCCTGGGTAGAGTGCCACGGCATCACAAAGCTCACAGCAACCTCCAACTCCTGGGCTTAGGCTATTCTCTTGCCTCACCCTCCCGAGTAGCTGGGACTATAGGCGCCTGCCACAACGCCCGGCTATTTCTTTTGATGCAATTTGGCCAGGGCCGGGTTTGAACCTACTACCCTCAGTACATGGGGCCAGCGCCCTTCCCACTGAGCCACAGGTACCACCCATTCCAACTGACTCTTATTTATTCTTGACTTCTAGGGTTCAAACTGGCAGCATTTATACAGGGTAAAATTCTGCTCAGAGTTGTGGCTCTTTGGAACGTGAAATAGTGCAGAGGACTACTCCAGATTATTCAAATGCAGTATACTCTCCTTCATATTTTTTTTCCCCTTTCCACTGTACTTTTCCTATATAGATACAGCCTGCAACTATTACTTAGCTGCCCAACTGAAATATAAAAAGACCAATGCTCCCTTTAATGCATCACTTTTACGATTTTTATTATCAACAAGAAGAACAAAGATAAATTTATATAAAATAATGAAAGATAGTAGTTCTACTGGGTTTTACTTTTCTCTCTGTACATTTTTCTTCTACATTATGCTTCCTTTTCTATCTTAGTATTGTATTTTCTGACTTAGGATGAACAGTATTTCAATCCTTTATGGTTTAACCTGAGACAGGTCTGACCCTGTTCTCTCATCGTGTGTTAAGGTAGTCCCAGTAAATATTACTTATGAACTGCTTTAAAGGGCGTACGCGCTGCCATTCAGATATGCTTGGCTGATTTGAGGTTAATAAGATTCATTGTACTCACAATGAGTACCTGGTTGTGGCCATAGCTAATTGTTAATTTTTTTCAGCCCTAACTGATACCAGCAGCAAATCAGCTCACAGCTTAGTGCTATTGGCAGCTCTGAGTAGGAGAGGAATGTTACCTGGACCCAAGTATGCATGTTATGACATATTTCCCTTGGTTTAGAAATTGGGACTCAGACACTGGATATTAGATTCTCTTTTCAAACAACAAAAGAAGGTATGGAACAATGCTGAAGAAATGTTTAAATGTCATAGTAAAAAGTCACAGTCAAATGCATTTCAACCTTGTTTCAATGAATGTTTGGAATTCTCACACAAAAGCTACAGTAAATTCCTATCAGGACATTTTTCTCTTGGCAAAGTTTTGAATTCTGAAAATAGTCTTGTATATTACTAGCAGTGCCCACACCCTCCAAAGCTATAGCACCGAAATAACAGCACTGTGATGTATTATTCCCTTATGGTAACAGACACCGTTGAAGCCGAACTGTAATTTGGCACACAACATTTCTATACTAATGTAATGTGACAGTGTTATTATATTTGCTATTTTCTATGTGATCATAGCCATATCCATCTTGTCCAACCTGACATTAATTTAGCTAGTATGGTTACCTTCTGTTCTGGACCACTGGATGAAAGCAGAAAGGATTATTGAATTGCTCACAGGTTTAGCAACAGCAAGTGGGTAGGCAGGCATGAATAGGTGATACGTAGAATTTATATAATGAACAGAAACTCTTAGCACAGACTTGGCACATAATAAATGCTCAAGAAATGGTTACATCAGCAAGAAAGCTCACACATAGCTACCACATAAAATTACATGTGCCTAACATTTCAGAAAAGGGAAGGATAATGTCTAGCTCAGAAAACGCAGGAAGTTTCTATGGAATGAAACAGTTTAAGAGATTAAAAGGGAAATTCTATTTCTTTAAGCAAAAATAGTGAAAGGAATGCATTCCAGGTGGAATGAGCACAATCCCCAGGTGGAGAAATTAGCATAAGCAATGGTGAGGAAACTGGAAAATACAGTGTTGTTCAGGAAGCCAGGAGTAAGTAACTGGTAGAAACACGCCATATGGACGAAGTGCTGTAGCAGGTAAGTAGGACAATGAAGGCTAGGATCAGACCATCCAGGCCCACGAACTCCAGGCTGATGAACATAGAGAGTCGTGTCGCCACGGAGGATTTACTAGAAACCACAAGCAAGGCTCTGGTGAACACTGATTAGCTTCTACTATTACCAGCTATACTGTACAAAGCACTGATTAGCTTCTACTATTACCTGCATACTGTACAAAGCACTGAGCATATAAGCCAAAAAGAGAGGGGAAAATGCTGCTCCTGGGAGAAGCAGAGATGGTCTTACAGGAAGAGGAGACCAAGTGTAAGTAACTCTAAGATAGAAAGTGATGGCTGATGTGATAGAATAAGCAAGGCTGCACAGGAAGTCAGAGGAGGAAAAACATTGCAGCTGGTTAAGAGTATCTATCAGGAGAGACGGGTGACGGTTAAACTAAGGCGGACAGGAGGAAATAATCAAGCTGGTAGAAAGAGGGGGGATTTGAAGAATGAATAATAAAAAATGGAAGGTAACAAAGAAATTACAGCAATAAGCCATAAAAATGATATGAAGAACCTAAAATTTGGTGTTGATACAGAAGAAAAACTGCCAAGTTGAGACCCCAAACCACGACACACACACACACACACACACACACACACATGCACTCATGCACATACAAACACACAGAGCAAGTATTTCTGTTGCTGAGTAGATTATTTAGATGACATTTTTCCAGGGAAGAAAGGGTCTCACAAACACATTTCTTTAAAAATAGCTTTTGGCATCATTTTGCATAAGTGCCTCTTTTTTGAAAGATTCCTCTCAATTCAATTAATTAGTATGATTTATCCAGATTACATTTACAAGCTATAAAGCATTCCCATCTTCCCATTGTTAATTATATCTCCAGGCTAATATAAATAACATTTTCTGGTTACTCTAACCCACTCTATGAAACGTATCAGAGAGACAACATTCGTAAGTTCTATTTTGGGGAGAGAGGTCTCGTCTGTAATGTGGTATATTCCTAGTTTTCTTTTTTGTTTGTTTCCTATGAGGTTGGAAGATGCAGTCACAGAATTTATAAATAAATAACTAAGCTAGCTATGAAAATTTTGCTAAGAAGTGAAATGTACTATCTGGCTTTTTTTTAAGTGGACATAGACAAAGAAAAGTTTGTTAAAATCTCAAGCATTGTTCTAGCATTCTTTTTGTGCTACTTAGAGAAAAACAATGATATGTACAGTGAGCTTAATTTTGATCAAATTAAAAGTAAGGAAAAACATGGCATGCTAATTCATTGTCATAATAATTGCATGTTTTCTAAGTAACAATTACCATTTGTGCCTTCTACAAATTAGAATTGATAAAAAAAATAAGATTTGCTTACTGAAATTCCAATGTATAAACCAAGGAACCACTTCACATTTCCAGAAAACCCACTAAGAGGCAATGATTTAATCAGAATGCATGTATTCTGAAAGCTCTCCAAAGCAATTTTAATGTTGATTTGTGCAAGAGGCATATCTGGAGACACATTTACCGAATGACATTTACCTATTTACAAGAAAATGACAAATAGCTTTATCATTGCCATCACCACTACTATCACCCAAGAGCAGCATTCAAATAGTTTTCTATAAAAATGATTGAAAGACAGTATGATACTTAAGGTCAGATCTTGATGTTCCTTTAGAAAAAGTCTAACAAATACATACAGAAAATTATATTCTTCATATTTAACTGGTATATGAGGATACACAGTCTGCTACAAGCAAATGGCAACTGTTTCGTAAAATATGGAAACTAGATTAAGCAAAGTTTGGCAGAAAAAGTTCTCTAGCAAAATGAAAAATATTTTCATACCAAAAAAGCCCTCTCAACTACCACATGTACTCATACATCTGTCAGAATTTAATTCAGGATTAAAAAATTGCTGCAATAAAATCATAACAATATTTCAGGCTTCTAGTTGTCCTTGAAAACAAGTTTATGTCATTTTCTATGGAGAAAGAACATACATATCTGTATTGAAAGCATATATACGGTTTTCTTATTGTCTTTGCTTTATATAGATACAGGTATTTATTTAATCTTTAGGTGAGATTACTTATATAGTCCAAAACTCCATGTAAGTTAGATTTGATTTGCAGAGATACAGAGTTTGCAGATGTGTGAAGGTTTGAATATACGTTTATTGCTTTAAGTTTACTACAGTCCTACGGGAGCAGACACTAATAGGAGGGATACCAAATATTCTCCATCTATGGTGTCATGGTTGTTAAATAACTCTTCCAAGTGTGACTTTACTCTATTTGTTATGCATTAATCTTTCAGTCAATATTTCAGACAGAAAACTTGAATAGCGAATTATACTATGTCGCTAAACTGAAACAACTCAGTTCATTAGAATATTTTAGTTTGATTCCACCTTTGAAATTATGATACACACATCTATTGCCATGAGTACTCTCAGGAAAGAGTAAGAATGAACAACTATAGTCTTCCTTTAAATCCCCATTCAAGTCCAGCCTCTGTTAAGAAGTACAAATCTTCTGACCCTCTATTGCATCATCCTGGGTCTTTAATTTAAATGTTGTAGCACTGACAACATGGAGCACGTACTCTATTTTCTAATTAAGAGGCTTGGTCAAAAATGTTCTCTTAATATAGCAGAATACTAATTTTGTAGGAAATTCTGTTATTACTTTTATGAAACACTGTAAAACAGGGCCTAACTGAACATAAAGGCAAAATACTTCATCTTATAGACCAGTTCCATCCCCAACCCCTCATACCTGTAATACAGATTAGGCGTTAGCAGATATGCCGTGACATAATGTGGTGATTAGGTGTTAGCAGATATGCCATGACATAAAGTGAATGTTGTGGTTTTGTCATGCTTACACTGAAAGACTAAAAAGGAAAAAAAGAAACACTAGGGTCTAAAAAAGAAAGAAAAGTGCATGAAGGACAATTTTAAACATGTTGTTTTTAAAGTGAAAGCCAGCGATGGGCTTGAAGTTGCGTAGAGAGAGAAATAAGACCCGTAACCATGCACTACAATTATAGCCCTTGAGATTTAGTCTTATGAAATTCAATGTTACCGAATATAAAATAATATGAAGATTCTTTCAAAAACTATTGTCATATACAGGAAATAACTGTCAAACAAGGTGTACATTAGCAAAATATTAGTCATGAGTAGTGGAAAACCAAGGAATGAGCATCATCACAGCACTATTTAATAGCATCACTGATTAATTTAGTATTTCAAAAATGTTCTTTCTGTGGAAGCAGCTGCTTCTCTTAGTTATCACACCTTTACTTACTCAACGATAATATAAAGTACCCTCAATGTTAGGCCTTAGCTTTTAACCAATAACTGGAAGCAACAGCTGTCAGTTCAGCTTCAGACTTACGGTCGTTGCAGAGCGGCCCACTGAAGGACGTCATGCTGCAGTCACAGCTGAAGCCGTCCCACTGCTGCAGGCACACGCCTTGGTTGGAACACGAGTCCTCCTGGCAGGTTGTGCTGGGCCCTGGGAAACAATCCAAAAGAAACTTGGGTTCTTTAAAAAAAAGCCAACAGTATTTTATACACAAGCTAGAGCACATACAGTAGTTGCCAACACCTCAAATTACATGTCCAAACTAGTTTTGAAAGTTCTAGATCACACACCTGAATGAGGAACTCAGAAGCTGTAACATCAAAGTTTTCTTAAGTTTCAAGTATGGAACAAAATACATTACAGTAATAAACCAAACCAACAAGGAGTGAAGGCAAGCACGCAGCTTCTAGTATCATCAGGGTAGCAGATAATCTCTTTCGGTCATCAATAATGCTTTGTTACCATTTGGACTTTAGAAAATGAATGGATCTCCTCCACTTCTGACCAATGAATAGAGACACCATGAGAATGGAGATTAAACTTGATGGAATCCAGATAGAGATTGGTAAAATAACTGAAGAGAGTTATGCAAAAAGGCCCTTGAGGTCTCAGAAAGTTCCCTGCACGAACTATGGATAAAGTCATGATTGCCGAGTGTTATTGGATAGGTATGTTGGCAAGTATCAATTCACATGCTTTATCAATTTCATGCAATTCAACATAAACATGAAAATGAAAAACTCCATATAAATGGCATGCCCCCATTTAACATACAAGTAAAAAGAATGCTAGTCTATTTCTAAAGAATCGTAACTATAACACTGAAAAACAAAGAACTTAAAAAAAAAAAAAGCAGGACCAAAGCACTAAAGGCAATCACTATACAGACATATTCAAGACTGAAAGCCTTTATGCAAACTATGCTGTCAAATAAGGTTTCTTGCACAATGTTCAAGAAAGGAAAAAAAAAAAGAAATCAGAACCCAAATTACAGTTACTGCAAACTGTGTTATTTTGGGGTTTCAACTGTGCGTCACGGGGTTTCAGTCTTGTTTGATACACATAGGGCTATCTACCTTGCAAGTCAGCTTTCATCAATGCAACTTTGTCAGCAAAATAAAAAAAAAAGCAAAATATAGTAAATGTTAGTAAGCAATACTGAAATGGGGCAAACACAGAAGAACGTTCAGATTCGAAAAGCATGCTGCTGTAACGGGGGAGAAATGCTATGTAGAGCGATCAAATTAATACTAACAGCCATAAATCTAAGAGAAGCCAAAAATGCGGAAGCGGTAATTTATTAGACTTTCACTGTACACATGTATATATATAAAATGGTTAATTGAGCCGATGACATGTAATGAAGGAAAATTAAAAGTGCTTTTGTGTTTTTCCTGTCTTAGATAGATAGGAATGCATTACCACAGCAACTGCACCACTTGTTTGGAACATGAAGTCCCATTTGTCATGTGCAAATACAGTGTAGACTATGGTCATTAGCAGACCAATTATCCCTTCTCTGTTTTCCCCTCTAGATGTTTTATCTTGCTGTTGCAATTAAGGCTATAGTTTTAAGCTATAATGCCAGCCCTTCACCACCACCAACTTGACTTGAGAGTGACATCCAACGATCAAAATATGCGCTGTGTGTCATTTGAAGCGGATGGATGTAGTAGTAGGGATGGAGGAAGCAAACTGCATTATAAATCCCCATTAGGAAAATTCCTTTATAAAAATGCAAAGTAGAGTGTTCATCCTTGCCCTTACCAGGCTGGGGACATATTGGTTGACAATTACCGAGTTAGGTCTGTATGTTCTGCCCTTTTATAATTACCTCCAACTCGTATAAATTGCCCTGTGGATAATTATGACAGAAAACCTCTCTAAGAGCTAGCTTAGAGAGGGTGAAAAGGGAACGCAGTCCACCTAAACTGCTCTAGAGTATTAATTAAAGGTATTTTAGTAAACACTATCTGATAGGTTTTATGAAAATATAAAACTTGACACTAGCCTAATTAGATGTTATTAGTCTAAAAGTGAGACCTGTTGAGGCACAGCTTTGGTGAATAAATCAAAATTATCTATAATTAGTCTGTGTATAAATTGATATTTTTGGAAAATGGATGTTAAACAAAGATTTTATATCACAAGGATTTTTTATTACAACTTTCTCAGTAAAGATATTCTTCACTGAAAAGGTATTGAATTTAGCCTAACATATGCGAATATTCACAAGTTTGTAATATTATAAATACTAGGTATATTACACTCTTAATAACAAGCAGTATAACTAAGAAAAACAATGATAATAGTTTTCAGAAGTAGCAGGTGTAATGACATTTTTCAACTCTTGTTTCAAAGAACTAACAACCACTGAATTGATCATTATTTATATTTTTTCCAACCTGTGACATTTAACCCATAGTGATACTCAAAATAATCAGTGTATTAAAAAAAAAAAATCTCCCAATGCACATTCCTTCCTGGAGTAAGCAAAGGAGCAGAGAGTGGTGCAAGCCTAGTGTGGATCACGTACTGTCTAACCGAATGGCCACCTGCTCCCTGACCTACACAGCAGGAGGGAAGGTAAAGTTTGGGAGAAAGAACTGATGAAGACCCAAATTTTTGTTTGTGTTTCTTCAGAAATTATCAGAAACACGATTGCTGAACAATGCCACTCAAAAAATAGTAACACTACAATCTTTAAAAGATAATCTGATCACTTTATAGAGCAGTAACTCAGGGTACCTGCCAAACCTCTATGTGGGCATAAAGACAGGCTTTATTTTTATTATTATTTTCATTATCATGACAGTCTTTTTCTATTCAGGCATTAAGAGAATGCATGTCTCTGCCTGACAAAACATGCTTTTCAAAATACTCACCTTCTAGAGCAATATTTAAACATTGACAGGCATTTGCCCAAGACAGAGCCCTGTATTTATTTTTTCCTTTAGTTATATAAATGTTCCTATTATTTTATCACTGAATAAAATTGGGAACAAGCCACAAGGACATTTGTGTTAGGAGAATAAAAATGAGGATATGTCTGAAAAGGAAAAGAAAATGAATGTAAAACTATAATTTCTGGAAAACAAAGAATACAGGAAAGCAGACAGATGCCTGGGTCTTAGACTGAGGCAAACTTGGATTCAAAGTTTACATCTTTTCACTTATTAGATATATGACCTTAGCAAGGTCACTTTGTGTCTCTGAGGCTCAATTTACTTATCTAAAAAAAGGGGGAGAGTAATATCTAATTTATAGATTTTTGAAGATTAAATGAAGTTAATTGATGTAAACTTATTACCACTGTTAGATGTCATCAGCAAGTAGAACTGTATATCAGACAAAGCAGTCTAGGGCTAAATGAAAATGTCAAAGACTTTATGTAGTGAACTTATCTTGACTTTGATAAGCCTTCTTATTAGTTACCAGTCTCTATTTTCTTTTATATAAGCAGGAAAATGCTAGCCAACATAATAATTGTCAAAGTATGGTCCCCAAACCAACAGTATTTGCCTTGTCTGGGAACTTGTTAGAAATGTGAATTACAGGGCCTCACCCCCGGCTTACTGAATTAGAAATCTTGAGAGTTATGTTCAGAAATTTGGGTTTGAAGAATAATCTAAATGATTCTAATCCAGGCCAACATTTTTCTTTTTCTTTTGAGACAGTCTCACTCTGTTGTCCTGGGCAGAGTGCCTTGTTGTCATAGCTCACAGCAACCTCAGATCAAACTCTTGGGCTCAAGGGATCCTCTTGCCTCAGCCTCCTGAGTAGTTGGGATGACAGGCACGTGTCACCATGCCCAGATAGTTATTTTTCTTTTCTTTTCTCTTTTTTTCAGTAGAGATAAGGCCTGGCTCTTGCTAAGGCTGGTCTCAAACTCCTTATCTTAAGCAATCTACCCACCTAAGCTTCTCAGAGTACTAGGATTACAGAATTGAGCCATTGCACTCAGCCTAGAGGCTAACGTTTGAGAAATGTTAATGTAAAGAGACTCTGATGGGGTAAAATCCCTTCTTAGGGGAGCTGTATTTTCTAAATAAAATCAATTATTATATACAAAATAAGTTAGAAATAAAAGCCTACAAGTGATTATTGAGGTTAAGATCAAAAGCTTTTGCAAGGGGCTTGAAGATCTGTAGACGTTATTGGGTAGGGATAATAAAAATCTTGACAAGATCATTGTTTGTCTGGACAAGTATTATTACATCATACTTACACTACATATTCCTATGAACAGGGACCATAAGTGATCCCAATGGGATTGGGACTCAAACTCCATTAGAAACAAAAGTCTTTGGAAAGGTAATTTATTTGGTATCTACAATTTAATCACTAATCCTAAAAACATGTCAGTCTCATTAATTATACCTAGGACAGGTATATCTAAGCTATTTCTAGGAACCTTACATGACAGAAATAATCATAAATGAAAAGTTGTTAACCTTGTTGTTGGAATGAAAGAATTGGGGAAGTAGCAGGCCAGAAAGTAATATTCTAATGTAAGAAAGTAAAAGAGGATAAAAATTACTAAAGCTCAGATATGGAACGCATTGCAGATAAAGTAAACAAACCAACGCTATGGTCTACTGAATAAGTTTAAATGTTCAAGCAGTAGTTTCAGGCTGTCCAAAAGGATATGCAATTAATCATCTTAACCAAACTGCTTTCTAGATTATGTTGAAAAATAATACCAAATATCATTACTGCAAATGTCTTTTGTTAGTACAATTTGATCCCATTAATCCTCTTTCTTCTACCCACTCACACCACATGCCTGTGGTAGGGGGACTGTGTTTATGCCTTGTTTTCCATTTAGTGAATAATTGGCTATAAATGTATTTGTCTGACACACCATTTGTTACTGGTGAGAAGTCACTTACCCGGCAACTTATAGAAAGGCTTATTTTTAAAAAGTATTTTCCAGAAGAGTTTATAGTACCTTTTTTGTTTGTTTGTTTGTTTTACAGATTTTTGGCCAGGACCAGGTTTGAACCTTTCACCTCCGGTATATGGGGCCAGCACCCTACTCCTTTGAGCCACAGGGGCTGTCCCCATTTTTTCTTTTAAAAAATAATAAATGTACATATTCTTTTTTTTTTTTTTTTTGAGACAGAGCCTCAAGCTGTCACCCTGGGTAGAGTGCCATAGCTTCACTGCTCACAGCAACCTCCAACTCCTGGGCTCAAGCGAGTCTCCTGCCTCAGCCTCCCAAGTAGCTGGGACCACAGGCGCCTGCCATAACACCCGGCTATTTTTTGGTTGCAGCCGTCATTGTTGTTTGGCGGGCCCGGGCTGGATTTGAACCTGCCACCTTAGGTGTATGTGGCTGGCGCCCCAGCTGCTTAAGCCACAGGTGCCAAGCCAAATGTACATATTCTTATGAGTTAGATCACCTCTAAGATCCAAAGGATCTTCCACATTCTTGTGTCTGTCTACTAGAAGGAATTTAATCATTTAACAATTATATTTCCTTTATTAAATTTGGCAAAAGGGAAAAGATAGTTTCCCTTGGTTTTAGAAAAGAGTTAGGCCTAAGTTTGAAATAGAGAAAATAAATATAGTGATAACATTAAAAAGGAATACACTCAAGCCTTCTATTAATAGCCTTATCCTCTGGCTTTATTAAAACCATTTACATTTCACCTAACTTTTCATGGAAACATATGCTTCAGAGAGGGAAAGAAACATTTTCAAATAGAAAATTCCACGTATGTAGGTAATTGCTAAATATAATGACATGATTTTTACCGAGAAAGAAATTTTTCATAATCAAAAGTTCACATTTCTTTCTTCCTCTTCCCCCAAACCAAATTTCCTTATGAATCTAAAATTTTCAAAATGGCCCAAACTGCATTCAATATTAAAGGAGAAGCAGCAACATATTCAGAGCCACAAAATTCCTGATAATGTGATTAAATTACATTTATGGAGGGAGAATTGGTTCAAGTAATCTGAAGGGTTGAAGTGAAAATTATCTAAAATGAAAGTAGCAATCAAAAAGTACTCCCACAGATCTTGGTCTGATAGAGAGCATGAAAGAACAGAGGGTGCGTTAGTGCATTTTTGATGTATGAAATATTAGCCTTGGGTAATAAAAGAGACCTGTTTTTGCTAAAACAAACTGATAAAGTAAGTGAAACACCCTTTCTTCCAGGTACATAAAAATCAAACAGTGATAGGAAAAGGGGTATCTGAATTTTCTTCCCTTATTATATCCTACTGAATGCAGATTTTAAATACAGGGCTCAAGTTGATTAATACTCGCGGAAGTAGGCATATTTTTCTAATCTAAATGGGATATCCAATTAACGTTATAAAGCAAGCATTGCAGAACTGATTTATAAACTAATTAGGTGAACTATAGAATGCAAAGAAGCAGAAAATAACAAGATCCATAGATACAGCTCCCACTTTATAACACACTGGGCATTAGTGTAGGCTAGCAAACAGTGCAGAAAATTTAAGATTTATGAGATAAAATGTTTAAAACGTGAGTAAGGATTTCTAAGCCCTAAGTGAAAGTTCAACAAGTTATCAGAATTTCGCTGGCAGGTGAGCTTTGTTCTCATTTATAAGCAGACTTCAAATGACTTAGCACGTAATGACCAAGATCTAGTACCTTCACATCCTCTCTCGATCTGTCCATTGCAGAAAAGAGCATCTGAGATGAGGTCCGGAAGCCGTCCATTTAAATCAACGGATGCCAGGCAGCCTTGGAAACCTTCCTTCGCGTGAACGAGTTTTGGCAAGGATTTGTACGTTTCCTTAGCCACTCCTCCAATGTACAAGTCACCTGTAGGAAGTTCAGAGTCTCTGTCACAAAAGGAACCCATCATTGACTTCAACACACAGTTGGATAGAGAAAAAAATCATGAGGTTTACTTTTCATTAAATAATAAATAAGTAAATCCATAACTAGCTATCTTCCTAAAAGGGGAAAACAATAGAAGGATTTGAATTATATGTGAGCACTACAGGAAATTTCTAGAAGCTATTTTTATAGAGAACTAAGGGAATCTGAGACGGTTTGGCCAAGTGGAAAGAACACGGGCCGTGGAGATGCACACCCCTGAGCTACCATCCAGGCTGGCTACTTACCCACTCTTCGGTTCTGAACATTTCTTTCCCTAGTTTCTCTAAGTATTAATATTCTCATTTCTCAATAGGAACATTAAAACCCATCCAATACAATTGCTATGAGGATTAAATGAGATGCACTATAGGAAACACTTATCAGAGTGAAATATGTAGTGGAAATCAACAGGCATTCATATTCAACTTCTTCCTAGATAACTCCGGGTTTTCAGTAACCAGTTCCCTGAGTTCTCTCCAGTGTCTAAAGTCACCTTTTGTGCCACTCTTGAGTCCATGATCCCTGTTTGCATCTGCCTTCACTAATTCACTCCCATAATAGTCTGTAAATAACTTAATATTACATCCTTCTTCAGTTTTTTCCCCTTTGTTAAAATTACACCTTACATTGCTTTCAATTTTTATGCAGCTCTGGGGTGGCTAATTTATTTTTGCAACTTTATTGCGAGTTCTAATGGAACGCGTTTCTCCACTTTGTCATCTTCAGGTCTCTATAATTAGGATTCACCGACTTTATGGGCCACAGCTTCACAAAAGAGATTACAATCCATGCTTGATTCTGTCTTTTCCTATTGAAGACAACTCACTGTACCTGGATGGCATTCAGTAAGTACAGTAAATTGACTCTACTAAACAATGCCGAACATGAGGAGGATGATCTCAAAATTCTGTAATACAATGTTCCTGTCTACCGATTCTGGTGACATATTCTTTTTTAGCTACTTCTCCAACATTTCATTGTCATTTGAAGTCTCTTCAAAAGAAATATTTGATGTTAAGCACTTCTATCCAACTACTATAAAAGTCAGTCAGCATGTTTTTCCCAGGGAATAACAAAACCCCTGTATTAATAATGTTCTCCTGGGCCCCTCGTGTCATCTTCATGAAACTTGGTAGCAAGGAGAACCAATGCATGTACTATCTGTTGAGCCATAAACTGCAGAGCCCTTGATTTCTGACCCAGAGATCTTGTGTCTTCTGCAGGCATCCATGAAAAAGTAATAGGTTAACTATCAGCTGACGTGCAGGGTAAAATCAAACCACATACCTGACACTTTTGAATTGCAATGATGACTAAACTAAAACAGAGAGACCATGTGACTTGTTCAACGTCATCTAGCTTTAAAAACTGAAACCTTAGGACCCTTGACCTACTGACTAAAGCTCGAATACCACTGATCCTTTATAATTTGTACTGAAAGTACTAAATGTGTTTGCTTCCCCTACCTCTTAAATAAAATAAAACATAGTCATTGGTGAATGCCAAATAGAGGGCATACATTTCTAATTTATGGGCTGAGCCCTGGTGGGTGTTAAAACCTCAGGTAGATTTATAGAAGTAATGCAGATCTGTGTGTTTCCTTGGGAGAACCCAGAGGCACCAAGACAATCCTAGAGCATAATAAATGGTTGCATGGTAGATTTAGGCCTTCTCAGAGCTTAGACAGGCTCATAGAACTCTTCACACCCCACTATGCTATAGGAATAATAGAGCAATTTCCAGAGTGGCACAGAAACAGCAGAAAATCACACATTCAAGAATGAAGATGTTGGGTAGCAATACAGTGGGCACCTGAATAGTGACTGTAAAATATTTAAAAACAGATTCCATGCTACGTTCCTCTAACTCCCCAACAATCTGGTACCATAGAACTATCCACACCCAATAATAACCTCAGAAAAGAAGAATGAGAATGTATTTTCATTAACTCAAAGAATCAAAGTCCAAAATAAAAGCTAAGGTATAGAAAAATAAAAACAAAAAAGATACCTTTCTTGTATATTGGTGAGTGTGGGCTGAGAGTTATACTTTTACATGTCAAATAAAATGCAAAGCAAGGAAATGCTCCTTTCATGTATTTGTTGAACTAAATTTGTTAGAAAATTTCAGTTCTCCTCCAAGCCTAATGAATGCAGTATTAGAGAACACTGGGGCATTGAATGAAGAATTCTTGACACTACTTTAGGCCTTTCAGATGTGGAACTTAGTACTGAAACTTACATATGACATGCTATCTATTTAACAATCAATCTTCCTCTGTCTGATTTTAACCTCTTGCAGGAGAAAGACTATGTTTTAATTTGTTTTAGATTATCTCATAGTGCCTAAAACGGCTCTAAGTGCAATGGGCCCTCAATAAACATTGTCAGCCACCTGATGGACTGAGGTCATAGTAGAAAAGAATCAAGAAAAAAAGAATGGTAAGACAACCCATGGGGGGAGAGCTAATTCTCAAACGTGCTTACTTCCTCTCCCCACTTCCTACCACAATTCCTATGTTTTCCCATTAGCAAACTTACTTGCCTGCCAACATTTTAGAACTTATTGAAGAGAAGTAGTAATCACCCCTCTGTGTTACTAAACAGCAGAAAGTATCAATTGAAGCAGCACAGGATATAAGTTTCAAGGATATCTAAGTAGGTGAGTTTGGCTTTATTAAGAAGGGGGCTTCTTCCGACTTTCATTACTGAAGCTGCATTCACAGAACCACTTAGCGCTGCTTTTATAAACTCTTCATACAGCAGAGAGTGGTCTCAAGTCCCTCGGTGGGCTTCCACGAGAACAAACAAAGGAAGCCCTTAAGTGGTCAAAGCCCTGTGTACCATTACCATTTCGTGAAAGATATAGCTTCCGTTTTTTCATCCCTTGAGTGATGGAAAGAAAACGACCTGTTAGCACTAATGGGTCCTTGTAGGGAACATCTGCATGGGAAGGAGGAGACACTTATTGTTGGCCCTATGTACGAACAAGAGCCAGGAAGGATATCTGGTAGGAGTCAAGTGTCCCACAGACTTGAATGTGAATGTGGTCAAGTTACCCTTTTTTCAAGCCAAATGGCTGGTTTTTATTCATACGCTTTAAGTGGGTCACATATGTAACTGAATGGCAATGTTGGAGTTGGGGAATTTTCAGCAAAAGATGCAGAGAACAGGTATAAAGTCAAATAACATCAAATATTTGGGAGATGAGCTTCTTATCTGCAGCGCTAAGTATCTATCCACACTATGCTCCTCCCAAGAGTGCTGTCTGCACAGGATCTGAAGTGACATCACCAGTACCCATTTCCTGGTAGTTGGGCAGAGATGTCCAAGAAATAATGCACGGCTGTTTTAGTTGTATCTGAACACAAACTCTGGCTCTGCTACTTACTGGTTGTCTCAGTAGAGAAAAGTTAAATTACATAACTTCTTTAAGAGTCAGATTCTTCCTCTGTGAAATGGGGTGAACAATACCTACCAGATGAGGATTGTAAAGAATGTACATAAAATATTTATAAAGCATTTACTCAGCACATGACTGAAAACAGTGACCGTGTGGGCACGTCTGGTAGTGTGCCCCATTCTGTGTTGACTGCGCTGAGAAATACACAAAGAACGAGAAGTAGAGTCTGTCCCCTGCTTCTAGTACAATTGTAGTGGCAAGATGTCAAAATTACAAGTCATTCATGACATTTATTTTATTTGATTTAATTTACAGTCACATGTGCTTGAAGTGTGTCATACCATACGCAGCTCAAGGGGCTCCACTGGCTCAGTTTGAAACCTAACAACATTAAATCTGGTAACAGATGAGAAAGTTGCTTCATAATTATCTTCTAATTTGATATGATACAAACAGATCAAGAAACAAACAAAAAAAATTCTGTGAAGCCCAAGGGCCACATTGTCAGGTTTGGGATAAATTAGCCTAGAAAATCAGAGACATGTAAAGTTTCTGGTGGACTTTTACTGTAAAATAAGCATTATGGGAGACTTGTGACTAAAAGAAAATACAGAAGACATTAATTTATAAAGACATAAATATAGGTGCCAGACATGGAAAATGGCGCCGATATACCATGGAGACAAAATGAATATGGCATTCAAGCAAGAGAATAAAAGGCCAGATTGAATAAAAAAAAGACAATGAGGAGTCCATGGATAGAAACCAGGCAGGCTGGGACACTAGGGAGTTGGAAGCAGTAATAATTTGAAGGAGAAGTGAAATTCCATTTAACATTAAATGTGTGGAATTTGAGTAGGAGTGTCCTATAGGAATCTGATGACATGAACCTGGAGCTGAGGGGACAGAGGTGGGGGTGGTTTGAGACATGGCTTGGGAGCTATCAACCAAAAGCAGATAAAGAAAGCAGTGGTGGAGGTTTTCTCTGTAAGGCAATTAGAGCGAAGGCTGCAAGCTCTGCCTTAACAGCAGCAGAAGGCAAGTGTCAAGGTATAATTTGTTCTTTGACTCAGCTTTCCTGTTTATTTGTACATACTTTTTTGTGCCACTTAAACATCTCACTTTCATTTTAATTAACAAAGCATACATAAAAAGGACAATGGTTTTGTAGACTTGGCTAGCTAAAAACTCTAGGGAATCTTAGGGAGGCTCCAGCAAACTCCCATAAGTGGCACTTGGAGGAAAAAAAAGTGGAAATCATTAAATTGTGAACCTCTTTTCTGATAATTACCTTTCCTTGTTCTTTGAGTGTGTATGTCCCCACTTGTTTATAAATTCTTTGAAGAAATGACCATAAGCACTTTTCTAGCATTGTTTCACTTAGCAGGCACTCAATAATTATTTGTTAGCTCACTGAGTGAATGGCTGAATTAGTAGCACATTCAGTAAATAATTACTTGAACAGTAAGAACACAGTGAAGGTTTTATGCACAAGGCACTCATATTTGTTTCTGGTTCTTTGTACATGCAATGTAAGAACGGAAGTTAATTGTAAGGAATTGTTAATTGTGAAGTTAATTGTTAATTGTGAGGTCCCTTTCCTTAAGCATACAGATGAAGCCATCAGCTCATTCATAGATTTCGGGGCAACGGAAATCTTTTTTTTTTTTTTTTCCATTCTGGTTGAGTAATTTGATAAGGTAATTCATGGTCAGTTTTAACTGATATATTTTGGATTCATTTGTAGGAGGAGTGGAGAGATGAGGCGTACAGTTTTGGGTATCAATGTGTGATATCAAGAACTCAGGTACTAGTTTCCTTCTGTACTTAAAGTAAGTGGTAAAATCTTTGTAAAAAATCAAACTGGAGCCTCTTCTGGCTTTCAGTTTCACTGTGTCTCTTTGCGTTCTGATGTACGAATATGACTGATGGCTGCAGCCTCCACTTCACACCAGGGCTGTTGCACACAACTCGCTCTGCAGAGTCACACATTCGGTTACTATCACAAAAAGAGGCACAGGTTTACTTACTGCTACGGCTACAGAACACAGACACACTCACTGCGTGGACCCCTGATGCTGTTCCCTAGTGAGTGTGTTAATCTTCCTCTGCAATTCTTTCTGGTGTACACACGTTTCTCTCCACACAGCTTTTGGGCCACTACCGAAGGACCCCTAGGCTCGCAAGCCTTCTGGTTTCAAGCTCCTATTTTTTGGCTCGTGCCAGCCACAGGTGTTCCTGATCCTATAGCAGCCTCCCTCATCCAACCGTTGTGTTAGCTAATGGTCCTTGAATTTGACAAAAATCACCAAGAGCACTGAATTTGAATGTAGAGTCCAGTCTGAGGGAGAGAGGGCCTCCTTTCTGCTTTGATTCTTTGGTAATCAGCGTCTGGCAATGCCAAAGTCAAAAATAAAAAAGACAACTCTCACTTTGATAATAACAACTGACCTAAGTGTAGTATCCTAAAGTTGATCAAGCAGTAGCACAGGTACTGCTGTACTTGGTTCTTGACCGGTGAGCAGCAGAAGGAGTAAAGGTCATCAAGGGGATGCCTTGACAGATGAAGAAACTATGGTTCAGCGACACTGCTATAAAGTGGCCGGGTCTGATTGCAAGCCCAGATCTTCTAAACTGTCATTATTTTCTCTCAATCCACACTGTACACTCTCTGTGGCAAGTGGCCAATACCATCACTAAAAAGTACAGGAAAATTTGGAAAGTCACAAGATGAGAAAAGTAATAGTAATAAGTATTAACAGGAATCTAAACAACCTAACAGATTCCTGGGATGGTAAGAGACTCATCTGCATGCTACTGAGAAATTTCCTGAAGACAAAGCCGATCTGCTTCCATCATCAGACATACTAGGTATTGAAATTCTTAAGATTCCAAACTTTGATTTTTAGATATGAGTGACTTTTCAATTACTTCCTAGAAAGACCTAAATCAGACACCTGCATGCCCCATGGACCGACCTGACACCACCTAACAGCTGTGTGAGACAGGAGGGGCTGGGGGATCCAAAAAGCTGTGAATTCAGACCTGTGTTTTTCTATAGTCGGCCTTTGAGCATTAATATCACCATTCTACGGACAGAATACAGAGTGCTTTCAACAATCCAGAATTTTGTCCCAAGCTGAAAAGTTGAAATAAAATTGTACAAAAGAGGAGGATTTTTTTTTTTTTAAGTATGATTCTAAAACTTGCAACGTGAGGACGGATCCGGTTTGTGGATTTGGCCAGTCGTCTGGGAGGAAAACCTGACGGGCATCTAAATGGAACATAATAAAGTGAAATTGCCAGGGGGTGTGCGTGGTGATCCATCTTCTTCTAAAGCCACTCTATGCCAGTGACACTGTGGCAGACGGGGTGCGAGTTCAGGCATATCAACTCATGCCAAGATAACTTCATCTCATGGCTCTGAATGTGTGAATTTACCTTTAGGTAAAAACCGGGCAGAAATATTTTCAAGTTTTTCCTTTTGTCTCCATCCAAGTGACAGCTGCTTTAAATACATCCTTTACAGCAGACAATTCTGTCACGATTCCGTGTTTCCTTTTCCACTCACTGTAATATTTGGGATTGCACAGGGATGGCAGAGGTTCTCACCTGTATTGTTACTCCTTATACATGGATCTCACCTTCCTTTGAAAGGGGCTTTGACAGCTCATTCCACCTGCTCTTCCGAACAACTTTTCACAATAGTCAGGCAGGTTATTATTATCCCTGCCTAAAGGGTGAGCAAACCACCCCTCTGAAAAGGAAAGTTACCTGCCCAAGGTAATAGGCAACTAATGTAAGAGAAATAGCATTGGCACAGAAACCTTCTGCTTCCAGGCAACCTCTTTTCCCATATTCTCTAATATTTATACTAAACACCTTCTCAATGATACACATAGCATAGAGAGAGGAGTTTAGAAACGACTGTCTGGAAATGAACGGAGATTATAGGTAGGGAACCAGTAACGTGACCAGTGCACAGCTATTATTTTTCCTGAAATTTTGCATTGTTCTATATACTAAATTGGCTTTATATCTTTCTCCAAGTAAATTTTCTTATTTCAAAACAAATGAATATTTATTTGGGGTCAAGAGGAACCAATGGTATACAGGCTAAGTATACAAGAACAAGTCTTCCCTGGAATCATGGATTGTTTAATGCAGGTTGGAAAGTGGCACCTGTTGTCAGCTTAGATATAAACAGGACAAGAGAGACTGTGGCCACCAGTGGTTTTCTGGGTAGCCTGGAAGAACAAAGTGGTATAAAGCACACACCAAAAAACACTACAGACATTGTCAAAGAGCTTCTTAGATATCATGAACTTCATAAATATATATCAAGGACATACAGTGATTACAATTGTTGGCTGTAGTGTTGGAGGAGGACTTCAAGGGACCAAAGAGATAGAACAAATATACAAGTTCTATGCAAGGCGTGGGGTGGGAAGAGCAGGTGGCAAGTGGCGGGAGAAATACTCAGTTACTTTGCAATTACCAGAGGCAAGATTTCAATGTTCTACAGCGCAGGAATGAAGTGGAAGTTTGAATGACTTAAGCTTTATATGGAATAAAGAATGTTTTATTTTATTATGTGACATTTCCCTCCAAGATTAAAGTGTTAACTTTCACTCTAAATCAGTGGTTCTCAACCTGTGGGTCATGACCCCTTTGGAGGGAGTTTGTAACAATGAAAATACATCCTGCATATCAGATACTTACACTGTGATTCATAACAGTACTAAAATTACAGTTATGAAGTAGCAACGAAAATAATTTTCTGGTTGGGGGTCACCACAACATGAGGAACTGTATTAAAGCGTCATGGCATTGGGAAGGTTGAGAACCACTGCTCTAGATCTTTAGAAGGAATTCCTTCAGGTATGCTGGCAAATACAGAGAGTAGTATTTAAATACTGCTGCAGACATGGGTTGAAAGTAATTTCTACTACTTGGTACTATGTGAGAAGAAACAACCCACTTAACTTGTCTGAGCCCCCATTTTCCCATCTGTAAAATAGGGTCACTAATAAACAACTCAGGTATCTAATTGTTGTCACAGTTAAGAGACCATATGTATGAAACAGAATATCATAATTGAAGTTCTGACTGCAGTTCCAAAACAATAAATATCAGATAAGTGAATATAAGGCGGGTATCCAGATGCAAAATTTAAGAAGAAAAAGATAAAATGTGTAGGAGACCAGATGATTCAAGGGAAGGAGACGAGAGAATTAAGCTCTGAACATTCTGTAAGAATCACCTGTGATATAACATCTCAATAACACCTCGGTGATAAGGGCATGGGGAAGGGATTCACGCTCCTACTAAGGAGAGCACGAGAGTATGAGCATCAGTGCCTGGCAGTCTCCACACCTGTGGGGCAAACAGCCAAGGGCTCATGTCTATAAATAGCTGCAGGAGAGGTTAGTTCGAGTTCATTTTTTCATGGACTTGCTCACTCTAACGCTTCTGCTCCTCCTGCTCAGAGGGCCCCTGCCCGGCATCCTCCTACAAAGACTGCTAAGATTCACTCTCTTACTAAGACTGTTTCACTCCCTTGAAGACTGTGTCTCTCTCTCTCTCTCCTGCTAAGACGAATAGTCCTCCAGCACCTAAGGGGAGTTGATCCTGAGTAAGGTAGCACAGTGGTTCGCATCCAGACAGTTAGATAGGCCAGGGCCGGAGACCTGGCCAGTCCCGGGCCCCCACAAAAATAGTTGTTCTAAGTCCTTTGAGCCTCTTAGCTATATCAAAGACATAATAATCATAATAAAAGGGGTCATAAATTAAAAAGAAAGATATCTGAGAATTTCATTTGAAGTAGCTTTTACTGTGCAGTGAGTTTTTGTTAATAGATTCTATCTCCAGACCTAGTGAGAAACTCTCAGAGGTCTCTGGGAGGACTTTCTTTGTGTTCCTTGTAGTTGGGCTGGTACTGGGAACTCTTTCAACAGCTAGAGCCAGCCGGATAGAAATGACAGCACTGGAATGGCTGCACTTCGTGGGATAAGAGGTCCAACAAAGCATAGAAATTTCTTATGGGCAGTGGCGGGCCCCAAGTGCACGATAGCAAGGCGGCAGGGTGGCCTGGGAACAGAATGACCCAGTGGTAAGAATCTGGGTGGAAGGAACAGAAGGCACCTCCACTCCACCAGAGGTGAGGCTTGAAGGGGTGGCAGAGAAGCCGTAGATAAACCCAGGAAAGCGACACGAGAGGAGGAGTGAGGGTGAGGGATCTGCAGTCCCGGAGTCCCAACGTCAGCTTGTCAGCACGCTGTGAGAAGGCGACCGTAGGAAGAGGCAGAAGCTGAACTGGCTACTTCTCCCGCTGCCAGCGACTGGCTAACGCAGGCTGTAGCCTCAGTTTTGAATTCTGATTAATAGCTTATGTACATAGTCCATTGTTAAGTTTTTGGATTAAGATTATATAATGCAAAATGATTATAGAATTGTCTTAAGAATGAACTCAGCCATTTCTTCTAACATCATACAAACAATACATCTTAAAGTGATAGCTTATGGTAAAAAAAAAAGTATTGTAGCTCAATTATATTAAGACTTACTGAATGTCATACTTTCACATGTACGTCCTTAACACCACGGCGATCATGCAGGTGCTCAGTAAACGGTAGCGATGATAATAACGATGAAGATAATTTATTATGCATCTGCATGAAGAGCAGAGACAGATCCAAGCCAAGATGCTGCTGAAGATGCTGAGCTCCACACACCACCCTTCTGTTGTGTAGGACTCAAGCTTACGTCCCAGCACAAGTGCAAATAATTATGCCACAGACCATCAAGTTTCTCAAAAACACATGGGGCCCTGCATGCTAAATTTAGAAATGCCAAAGGTCTGTTGTGTCATAGAAATAGTACATTAGTACAGGACTTTGTTGGAAGTCTTTTTATAGTCCCAGAACTCCCAGGGGAGACCAGCGGTGAGAGATGTAAGGGGTGTGTGGGTGGCGAGTGGGGACTGAGGGTGGGACAGGGAGGAGGGAACCTCCTACAGACAGGCTAGGGATGATAATAACTACCAATGCTAAGAAACCTAAGAATGCAGATGGACTGTCCTGTGCCAGGGTAGTGCTGCAATTTGGTTGCCGACATCTGTCATAGCCAGGTGAGCCTTAGAAGCCTCCCGCCCTGTTGCACACTCTGGAGCATCAAAGAATATACTGGCTGACCTTGTGTAGCACTGTGAGAATTAAATGAGAACCCATGTGTAAAACAGGGAGGCCCGAGAGCCACGAAAACCCTGCAGATTTAAATTCGGCTTGGTGAGTGAGAGGTTGCCAACCTGCTTTTCCGGATGGTGAACACAGGGAGTGTTTGACCAAGAAGCTCGAACATGACGAAGATCACTCAGCACCACTCCTGGCCTTCTCTGAAGAGGAACCAGCACTGGAGGCTCATCAGGTCTTGAGAGCACTCACCTGGCCCTTAAGAACTCAGCTCGGAGCACCTGCAGCTACTTTCTTCTCTGTAGCATGAATATCACCACCTTTAAGAGTTCAAGTCATCTAATCACCATCCCACTGAGATACGGCAAACTGCCACATTGTCTGAAAGGCTTTTGGGCACTGGATTCAGCTTTGCAGCAGCCCACACCTTGCTGATGCTCATTAAAAGCCTGAGGAGAGCTGTTTCTCCCTGTGCACAACCTCCTCGCAGCTGTTCCAAGCAAGGAAGCCAAGGCCTGTGGCTGTCAGAGGTCAGCTAGTGCTCGGGCAGAAGCATGGGGCCTTCAGAGCTGCCCGCAGTGTCCCACTGGCTACTTGTCTCCACCTGGGCCTGTCACTATCATACCAATCGTCTCCCAGTGTGGACACAGACTGCTCTTCCATGTGGTGCTGCAGGTTGTCACCAGCAGTTAAGCAAGGCTGTTATGAGCAATCAAACTTGTGTTTCCTGGCCTATTGTAGGGAGTGTTGAACTGGGAATTAGAAGACTTGAACTGGAACACTATCTGCATGGCTGTGCACGTCAACCTCTCCTGAGCACATTTCTCTCATGGGTAAGAGAAATTGGTCAGATCAGCTAATCTCCAAGAGCACCTCTAGTTCTACCTCCCGACGATCCTAATGGTGGAAAGAAAAATTTCATCTAATAGAGTTGAGGGGGCTGAAAAAGTTGAACATACAAAATCCATGCCTAATTTAGGGGAGATTCCAAGATAAGTATAAGGGGGAAAAAAAGGCTGTCAGCAGGAGATAAAGGATTTAAACTCTCCTGTAGCCTGTGAGCTGGTCTAGGGGTCACAGAGAAGCTAAGGAAAGAACTTCCGAATGAGGGTTAGACAGCAAAGCCCAGATAACCGTTCATGGGAAGGGAATGATGCCTTAATGCAGAGTGAAAGTGAGATTTAAAACAAACTGACAAAGGCTTTAAAGAGAACAAATTGAGACTGATTTCTCCAAAGCCTGTTTATCTTGGAGAAAGCTCAAAATAAACAGTGGTTTCATGTCTCTAATTGTCTTTCAAGTACCTGTAATCCTCATGTGAGAAAAGAAGTTAAAACGAAAAAGAAAAGTCAAGTCTTAACTTTCACACGCACGGAGCCACTTTGTCTCACTCTGTGCTGTGGCAACTGCCTCTCAATGGCCCCTTTCCCTGGAGCCTCAGCCCGTCTATTACATGAAAGTCAAAGGAGTAATTCTAAAGGGCGCAACAAACTCCACTCTTCCATCTAAAACCCTTCAATTTTCCTTCTCCACCTTCTGGCATGACACTCGGGACCCTGCAGAAGGAGAAAATCACCCTGCTCCTCTCTGAAAGTTTCTAGACAGCCTTCCAGCTCACAGCTTCCGTCTCGTCTCTGTCCAATTCACATTTCTTGCCCTGAAAGTCCACCTCTGTGTTCACTGCTAGGTGGCCAAGCAGACGTGAACCTGACCGGCCACATTCGGGCAAAAGCCCAGGAAGTTATGTTCTTAGATGAGATGATGACAAGTCCACTCCCTGTACTAAGCCCCGTCTTGTGGAGAATCGGAAAGGAGACAAAGAGGAGGGTACACAGAAGTGGAAACACACGGGAACAAAAGCGACAGGCAGAAGCCACAAGGCAGAAGCTTTGGAGAAGCCGGGAAGCAGGAAGAAGTTATCCCGTAGTGTCAGCATGCAAAGCAGAGAGGGCTGTCAGGCAGAGAAGGGTGGGGCAATGGATTAAGGAGCAGGGAACATGTGGAATCCAGGGGTACCTGCCGACCCTAAGAAGGTCCGGCATGACTGTCAGGACAAAGTTCTTATCCTTTGTGGCTTCACTGTCAGCAGCTAAAAGGGTTTCTTGTCTTTCTTACTTGCTAATGGATGCCTAAAATAGTCTACAAACTGAAGCGATGTGAGTGCATCTCTTTCCCTTATAAACTTAAAAAAATCTAATCAACATGGCCTAACCAGTGGACAACAGGACTTTCCCTCCATGTTCTAAGGCTATGCTCGAAGTTGTACTCTTCCTTGAATGTTTTCTGCTGAACAAATTATGTAGGCCAGACAAATGGGCTACCAGATGTCACAGGGCTAAAGACACAGGCTTGTGCATGTCTAAACAGGACTAAGACTTGAAGAGAATCTGGTTCACTGAATTACTACAGTAAAGATCTGTCAAGGAGCCACAGGAAAGGGAGAAAGTGGAGGGATACACGTTAGACAGAGGATCAGAGAGGTTATGTAGCTCAGTGACAGAGACTGGTCTGAGATCAGGGAAAAAGTAACAGGAGTACTATTGATTTTAAAATATTTGCTTAGAGATTGAATATGCTTGAAAGGAAAGACCTAGTTAAGGTGTTGTAGGGGACATTTTAGTAACTTGGTAGCAAGATAAACAAAGCAGGTTGTTGCCTTCTGGGTGAGATTTAAGAAACAATCTGAGGAAGGTTAAGAAGGAGATAGATGTGGCTGGTGATTGTGGTCAGAGGAGAAAGGACAAGATTTGAAGCCAATACCAGAGCTCAAAACCCTTCAAGGCAAGAAATTTGGGGTCGAAGGGACAGAATGGAGGAGAAAGAAAGGACAAAATTCTGCCTGCTTTGACCTAGATGTGGTCCATAAATAAATTACCATACTGACTTTTTAATAGTTTTGTTAAGTGGCCACCTTAGGGCACTCTGTCCTATGAGCCCAGGAATCTTAATGGTTCCCCCTATCAAGCAAATTATTTACCCTCAATTTCCTGAAGGATAAATTTAGGTGATGCCTTAAGGAAGGGTACTCATGAAAGATAGGGGCCCACTGCTATCACGCCTCCTATCTTTGTTCTTGAACTAGATTAATGAATGAGCAAGTATGACCTCAATTCGAATCCCTGGGTAACTGCAAGGATTAAATACAAAAACCTCATTTAAATCTATTTAGCATTTAGTAGAGAGCCAATAAATATTAATTCCCTTCCAAATATACATACACACTAACATACAAATTTGCCACATTTGCCAGGAACAAAAGAAGGAACACAAGGAGGAATTACACCAACCCTTTACCTCTCTAAAGGGGGCAGAAGTTTCAAAACGAATATAGAACTGTGTCTGCTAAAATTATTCCAGAGAGCAATTTATGATGCTCCTCTCGTGGCCTGTCACTGCTTGTACATAACAGCCAGAGGGAATAAAACAAAACCAGCTGGGAAATAAAGATGAAAGCAAAACTGTACCAGCAGGGAGAGACACACAACCCCCTGAGAATCCAGGCCATGTCAGCAAAGATAATTTGCACAAGGTCACCTGCTTGGAATTCATTTTCCCAGAGAGATCATTAGACTCCTGTCCATTGCAGTCTTTCTCTATTGGAGTCAAAGAGGGGAATGAAATACATGGTCCCCAGTTTCCAGGGTTCTACACTCGTGTTCTATTTATGTAATAAAACAGAGCCACACACAAAAGCAGGCATTACCATGAAGGCTAACAGTGGAATTTTAAATGTCTGACAACAAAGAAATTTCGCTTCCCCTTGCAAATGGAGCAGGTTGAGATTTCCCCACGCCCGAGTCCAATACAGCAAGTTACGTGGCCTCATGCTGCCCTCTAGTGTCGTTTTAAAGTAACGTCAGAAAGAAAAAAGGTTCTAAAATAAAAGAAAAACTAGTTTTATACAAAAATTAAAGAGGGAGTTAAATTTGGCCCTGACATGGATCTTGTATTATTTCAGGCCTCTGTAACACATGGCATCCAGATCAGTGAATGCTCTTTAAAAATACAGACACTTGATCTCTGCACATCCCTGCCCAGTGATTACTGCTTCGAGTGGTCCAAGGTGGGGTCCAGGAACATGCATTTCACCAACATGCCACATGGTTCTGACAGTTAAGCTGGTGACGTCACTTTGAGAAGAACCAAATATGGTCACAGGGATTATGAACAGGGCGTAGATTAAATCTGATAATTTTCCTTTAATTCTTCAAGGGTTTACTTCATTGACAAAAACAGGTCAATTGTAATTTATCCCACAGGGACAGCAGCTCAACCTAGCATGTGACTAGCATGTAAAGGAAACACTGTGGTTCAAGTCCGAGTGAGGAGTTTCCGTAGTTCTGCTGTGTAGATAAGCCCCGCCCCCAAATTCCAGCCGGCATCTAGGTGGAAAGGAAATGAATGCCTAGTTGTTCTCACTCTTCCTTCAGACATCCCTTAAACATACACCCTCCAAAGTCTCCCTGGTGCTCTCCCAGAGTTTCATAGCATCCTGTGCTCCTCTGTCCTGTATATGCTCCCCCAATGCCAGCGTTTTCTTTGAGACAGAAGGCTTTTCATAACAGGAACCCTGCCATCCTCCTCTTCCCAGAGTCAGTGCTCGGTCAGCACACAACTATCATCTGGTCAGTGGCTATAGCTACCCAAATGAGAGTGCTGCCCTGTACCATAGGAGAGGCCAGGCCCCGGAGCATGTGCTCTTCCCAAGATCCCCACATGACAACTGGCCTCAGGGGGCTGTTGTTGCTACTGGATCACACACCCCATTTGTAGGCCTTGGCCTAATTTTAGGAACATGCTCTCACTTTTTAGCATGGTTTGATAAGTCAGTGAACATTTGGAAACTTCTCAAAATTATTACATTCAATTTAAATTGTGGTTGATTTTTTAAAAGTCACATAAATATACCCAGAGTTCAATACCCTATGTCATCATATTATATAATATGCTATTTTCAATTCATAGTCTTAGTAGGTTTGGGGTTTTGGCAGGGAAGAGGGGTATGGGCAAAGCCTGTCTTACATTCAATGTTTTAATATAAACCAGGTCTAGGACCTCCTCAGATGTCTAAGAACCCTCATCTGAAAGAATCCTAGACCTCAATCTCCTATTACCCTCACTTCTAACTTTTAATGAACATTAAGCAAATACTTTCCTCTCAGGAGCTACTGCCCTGGGTATCCAGAGACGCAGTATACTGCCTGGCACAGCTTCTCCGGGCCTTCCTGGTGAAGGGCTGTGCATGCCACAGACCCCAACTCATTGCAAACAGCCTCTTTTCTGGCCATTTTTGTCTCCAGCCTACAATCCATGGTTTCTGGGGAAGCTCACGTACGCTTACTGAGGTAACAACTCCATGAACAGGGCGCTATTCTGCTTTAGCTTTCCTGGCTTGGCCAACACACTGAACTTTACAATCTCTCGCTTTCCCTTGACAATCACCCTCTGAGTCTGCGGTGCAAGAACAGGGGCGCCCACAAAATAGAGACCAGAGAGCACTCCACGCGCTTCAGTCAGAGAGAAGAAAGAGGTCTGTTAAAAGCACTTCCTTTGAATTTCATTTTATTTTCTGAGCTAAGCTATTAGATTTGAGGGCACAAATAAGATCTCTTTGAAGTTAACCAGAAGCCCACTGTGAAAGAAAGGAGGCGGCCATTATCACGCATTTTATGTGTTGGACAAATAGAGTCCCAGGATTGTACATATATTCTGTAATTACAGAAAATGAAACACTTTTATTTCTCCTCTCACCTTACTTAGAAATAGCATTTTTCTCCTGCAAGCATTCTGTTGAATTTTCTCCTTCCAGTTCCCTAACTCCCCAGTGTATTTACTTTTTCAATCAAAGGGAAAGATCCCATCAATAAAAGAAGCTGCTCTCTCCAAAGCAAAATTATGCCTGCAATGCATCTACAGGGCTTTGCAATGCGTCAAGATAGAGCAGAAGAGCCGATGCAGCGGGGGTTTACCTTTCTCTCTAGTAGTTGTTTTCTCTGGGTAAGTCATTCAAACTTCAGATTTCCTACACTGAGAATGACACAGTAATAGTACCTTCTTCAATGCCTGTTGCCGTGTTAAATGAGATGGGATATGTGGACACATTCTTAGTGAATCACAAAAGCCCATTCAACAGAAACTTGTTATTTCCCCTATTATGGACTTGTTTTCTTAGCATACTGTCTGGTGCATGCAAGAAATCAAGCATCAATAAGGATGGGAAGCATTTCTAAAGACTTTCTTAGCAGCTGGTGAAGGAAGCATTTTCATAGCTGGGTGTGTGTTGGGGAGGTGGGATGAGGGTAGAATTCACTGTTGGAGACAGAAGCCAGGCTCAGAGCCCTGCTGGTCAGAGGTCTGTACGGATCTAGGAAACCTCACCAAAGAAAGAAAATTATAATAATATGCTCTAGGAGAATCTCCCGGTGTCTTGTTACCTTGACTCCAAGTTGATTGAAAACTGTTGGGACCAAAGAAATTTGCAAATACCTACTTTTACTTATAATATCAAGACTAATTATACATTTTTTTCTGACTCTTTAAATTTTAATCACACATGCTTTCTTAGGTGTTGCATTTTTTGAGCTGCTATTAAAAATACATAGGTTCCTACCACATTAAAGGGGGACTAGAAGCTTGTGTGTTGTATTATTAATTACATCTGAAAATCAAATTCCGGTCAGTCTTTGTGCAAAGTACAGACACACCCGTAGGCAGAGGATTTTCCAGGGCATGGCAGACCCTGCAGGGCGGGGCTGGCTCCTCCAAAAGTAGCTTGTACTTACTCTTGAGGTCTAGGTTCCTGGCTCCAGCAGTGATCTGCGTAGTGATCTTTGTGTCAATCTTTACAGTGTGGAGATTGCTGGTGTCCCTTGATATCATCACATTGTGCCACTGATTGTCATTGAGAGGTTTATTTGAGCTCCCTTTGATGAGGTTAGCACCATTTCCCAAATCAAACACGTAGTGTAAGTACCTGGGAGAAGAATGAAAGACGGGAAAGCTCCATCACTGCAGAAATTGTTGAGGAAGTCAAAGCAGATGTTACAAATGGTGATTTTATTTCCCCCGTCAGGAAGTTCTATACTGACTAGAAGTCATCCGAGTGAGTGACGCAGAGCTCAGCTAATAAGACGGTAAGAAACACTCTACCTATAGGAAACGGCGAATGTAATTTTAAAAATCACAATGAAAATTGCTCTTTATGACTTTGGAAGGCAATGTCTTTCCATATGCTTTTTCTATTTCCACCATTCCTTCCATCCTTGCTATCCAGGCTGAGATGGTTATTCTTCACATGCTTCCTGCACCTTCCCACTTAAAACTCTGTATAGAGATGTATATTCATCCTTCAAGACTGCGCTCAAAAATCCACTCTCCACCCTACAGGTTAATCTAATTTCCTTAAAGACTCTCCTGAGCCTTGGCAGATGATCATTTCAGAAAACCTCTCATAGGGCTTTTCTGTATATTCGTGTGCACCTGTAACCCTCAGGGTTCTATGTGGGCATGGCCCAGAGTCCCTGGAAATCTGAGATATGCACAGGGGCACCAAGGGACAGACATGCAGAGCAGTGCCTGGCACCTTATCTGGCCCTTTGTCAACACACAATAGTATCTGCTGATAAATGCTCAAATCAATTAAAATGTGTCAAATTTTCCTCATAGTTTCAAGGAAATTTCATGTAAATATTTCTTTCTAAATTCTTCAAGGAAATCTAACACAAAATTGAGCTTTAGTTAAATGGTGTTTTGGGAAATTTTAAGTTAATACGAGGACTTGAATTAGCTATTTAATTTAGCACAGACTACCCTCCTACAAACTCCTAGAAATTCTTCTGTGGAATTTCATAGTCATGAAATGCACATTTTAAAGGGCAAGATTCAAGAAAAGCCTCCTATAAATTAGAACTCAATGTTATTTGTATCTCTTATATAGAAATGTTGGTACAAAAGACGATATTAAATCCATATTAGCTTAAGATACCCAAGAATTGATTTAAACAAATCAATCCCCACCATCTTCCAAGCCAATACAGTGTGTTCATTTTATATGTTTAGAAATTGAGCTCCATTTTCCCAAAGTTTTATTTATCTGTCATTGAACTGACATATACTCACCCTTTAACTAATTCAACCACAATGAAATCATTCCCATCTCCACTGTTATACAGAATTAGTCCATCTAGGGATGTTGTCTTGAACTGAAAAAAGAGATGCATAGAAGTGTAGGCTTGCAGTGTAGCTAAGGCAACATAGCTCGATTTGGTCTTGAAGGTGACAGGGTCTGCTATGATGTTCCTGAAGCCAAATCTGGCATTGAGCTCACAGTAATCTATGTCGCCATTTTTACACAGGTCAATATATGCCATTCCGTTAAATGTCAGGCTCTGCAGGTGTCCAATGAAGTTGGAGGGGACAGAAGAAAGATACCGCCGTTCTGTGATGATGCCAGTCTCTATGTTATGGAACTCCAGCCTCGTGTGGTCACCCGCCATTTGACCTAAAAGAGAAGAGAATGTATTGTCATTTCCTATACCTTTAAGGCACGTCGACGTTCGACTTTCACAGCAACCTTTCATTTTAAAACGCACAAAGTTAAATATCTTCCTGAGACATGGTTGTGCACAGTAAGAACATCTAGGGAATGTTCAAGGGTAAAATATGGCTGGTTCATAAAATAAAACATCTGTATGTCAGGTTTTAATCCTTGTCCAAATTTTAGTCTGAACAAAAATCATACTCATTAACAAAAAGTTACAGCATTTTTTTAATAAAATAAAAAATAAAGGAAGGAGGGAGATTGGGAATGAAGTGAAGAGAAGGTAAACTAGGGAGGAACAGAGGGAGAGATGGATGGATGGATGGTTGGGGCAATGAGTGCTCTAAAGCACAGAGCAAAGAAATGCCTCCCAGCTTCATGGTCAGCGAACGTTTTATGTACATATATAAATGTTCTTCTAGGAAAAAACATTGTGACTGTCTATTTCCCTGTATCCCATAGAAACAGAGGAGTGTTGCAGCGCTTCCCCATTCTACCAATAATGAACCGTGAAAATGAGTTTGAAGTTAAATTTGCTACATGATGTCTGTATTCTTTGTTCACACTAGTCTCCCAACCATGTTGGAAATTCTCTTGATCTCTAGAACTATGCCATTTCTCCCCTCCATGCTTTGGATAACTAAATGGAGTACAATACACTAATTGAAGGCATGCCCAATTTTGATAATACCAGTAAAATTAGCCCACATTACCACAAGGCACAATCGTTTTTTAAATGTCCTCCAGGAAAGCTTACTGCAGATTTATTTAGCAACTGACTATCCATCTCCACCCTCATTCCTTTCCATCCCACCATACTTCTCTGTCATCCTCATCATAAGCCAACCTAGCCCCATCTTTACATCCAGAATGAGAATGGCACCTGCTTGCAAGGTTGAGAGTAAAACAAATGAAGATGTGAACTTGTTTTCTAAATGGTAACACACAACATTAATATAAGGCACTCTCATCAGTGCCAGACGTTTACCTCTAGCATTTTGCTCTTGCCTAATTAAACTGTCATTCACTTTCTTCTGCAACTCCAAGCCATCATTTACATTGCAGTCAAGTTTTGCCAGGTGCTACCTTCCCTGTCCAATTTGCCATACTGGAGAAATCACCAAGTTTACCCTCTCCCATCATCCATAATCTCCATGAAAATATTAATTAGAGCTAATCTCAACATCAACCCCTGAGAAAATGCACTAACCCTTCTTCCCAGATGCAATAAAGATAGAGCACCCACCTACATGGGTCCCCTCAACCAGCATGAGGAATTTCTATTTCTTTAGTTATGATAGTAAATTATTAGATAGTTTAAGAAAATGCCTGTAAGTAAAAATTTAGAAGTTATGCTTTTTGATGTGTAAGAAAAACTGTTAGTATACTTAGTTAATTGAATTTGATGATTATCAACTTATTGGTGTACAAAACTCTCCCTTGAGCTGTATTGTACATAATTTTCAAATACTCTTTACTAGACTGTGATCCTGCTAACAGCACCAGGGGCATCTCGGCATGTTCTCTTTTTAGCCCTTGGTTTGTTCTGATGCCCTCTCTGAAAACTTCTTTCAACAACAACAAAAAAATCACTGTAAGCAACTGGCCCTTTCTCCTCTCCCTCCATCCCTCCAGGATGCTTCCTTATTATCCATTCATTGCTGAAATATTCTTGATATTATGTCCTTAGCAATTCTGGCTTCTCATTTGACTTCATTTCCCTCTCCTTCTTCAGTTATTCTTATCCAATGACCTCAACTACTCTGCAGGAACCCCCCTCTTTGGTAGCAGATAAAATTAACCCTTAATAGTCTCCAAATAGAAAGCTCAGGGATACCAGCAACATTGAATTAACAAGTTATATATAATAAAGACTATGAAAAAGTTAAAAATCACTTCAGCTTTGATATTCCCTAGTGTTGATTTTTATCTTTTCTGCTGTATTAAAATAAGAGTCTTAACTGGTTGAACCCATTTCTCTTACAGGCTCTATTGATGAACCAATGAATTGTAAACTAGGAATCAGGAATCAAGTATTTCTTTTTTTTTTTTTCTTTGAGACAGAGCCTCAAGCTATCCCCCTGGGTAGAGTGCCATGGCTTCACTGCTCACAGCAACCTCCAACTCCTGGGCTTAAGCGAGTCTCCTGCCTCCACCTCCCAAGTAGCTGGAACCACAGGCGCCCGCCACAATGCCCGGCTATTTTTTGGTAGCAGCCATTATTGTTGTTTGGTGGGCCCAGGCTGGATTCGAACCCTCCACCTTAGGTGTATGTGGCTGGCGCCTTAGCTGTTTGAGCCACAGGCACCGAGCCAAATCAAGTATTTCTAATACTTGAAATTAAATATTGCCCTATATTGTCAGGTTCTTGGCAGCTAAGAAAGACCACTTTGTTTAGCAGGACTAAGATGTTCAGTGATGAAAATAATACTTGGTATCTTTTTTTTCTTTCTCCAAGGAATAGAGTATGTATTCAGAACATAATTAACAAAAAGGTAGTAAAATAGTGTCAAAGCAATTGCAGCCCAGTTACAAGGAAGAACATTATGATCTATTTAAGAGTATACTCTTTTCTTTTTTTAAAAAAAAAAATTTGCTCTTTTGTGCATTTTATTGTGAAGATAACTGTTTTTTTATTTCTTTTTTATCTTTTTACTTTATTAAATCATAACTGTGCACATTAATGCATTTATGGGGCACAATGTGCTGATTCCATATACAAGGTGAAATGCTAACCTAATGTACATAATGCAATGGTACATTTCTAAACTATTAAGAATAGAGTATAAATGTCTTTTTATTTTTTTTTCTGTAGAGACAGAGTCTCACTTTGTTTCCCTCGGTACACTGCTATGGCGTCACACAGCTCACAGCAACCTCCACCTCCTGGGCTAAAGCGATTCTCTTGCCTCAGCCTCCTGACTAGCTGGGACTACAGGTGCCTGACACAACGCCCGGCTATTTTTTGGTTGCAGTTCAGCTGGGGTGGGGCTAGAACCCGCCACCCTAGGTATATGGGGCTGGAGCCCGACTCACTGAGCCACAGGCACCGCCTAAGTCTAAATGTCTTACCACAACAAATAAGTAAGTGAGGAGATGGTTATGTTGATCAGTTAGATGTAAGCATTCCACAGTGTATTCTTTCTTAAATAGGTATACACAAATCACCCCAACGGTAATGGCAGATACACTTGCTTGGAGGGGTGAATTAGCACCTAACAGCCAATATCCCACAGACTAAGAAAACAAACTGACGTCTGCTTTTTATAAAATTATTTTCCCTTGTAATTTACTCCAGTGTGTAATTTTTATTAGTAGGTAGCACTTCTACTATTCTGTTTACATATGTTGATTCAGTAAGAAAAAATAAAAGAAAAAAACATTAAGGTTCCAATCATTTTTAAATGCACTGTTATTTAGAGAGATTTAGTGGAAAGGAAAAGTTGGAATTAGCAAAATGCCTCCGATCGAGGTATCTGGGGTATAGCAGACTGACAATAGTCTCCAACAAAAAACCACCAGAGCATATTTCTGAGATGGTGCCTTGGTGCAGAAATCTCAATATCTAAGGCAAATATTTTTAATAAAATAGACCCCAAGATTACCTATTTAGGTTCAGGTTATATTTCTGATGTGGAACAGAATAACCCCAAGCCTGCACCCCTTGTTAACTCACTTAAAGTAACTGAGTGTGTGGCAGATGCTTCAGGTGCTACGTAGATAATGAGATCATATCTACAGGAAAAGACCTGACAGCCTATTCATAAAGCTCACGGTCTACTGAGGGAAGACAGACTAAAAGAAGATAAGATATAACTAAATATATAATAATTAATCTCAAGGCCAAGTGCAGTGGCTCATGCCTGTAATCCTAGCACTCTAGGAGGCAGAGGTGGGCAAATCGCCTGAGCTCCTGAGCTCAAGACCAAGCTGAGCTAGAGCAAGATCCTGTCTCTAAAAATAGCCAGGCATTGTGGCAGGTGCCAGTACTCCCAGCTACTTGGGAGGCTGAGGCAAGAGGATCACTTGAGCCCAAGAATGTGAGGTAGCTGTGAGCTGTGATGCTAAGGTACTAGACAATGGAGTGAGATCCTGTCTTTAAATAAATAAAAAATAATTAATCTCAGAGAAATGCTATGATTTTGTCATATTTTTTGGTTGGTAAATGTGGAATGGGAGAGGGTTCCTGAATTTTATATTTAAGCTACATTTGAAGAATTAAAAGGAGAAAATGATACTAAGACCTGGGGAAGGGGTATCAAGAGGAGGATTCCAAGAAGGGGAGTTAGATGAACAAGGCTTTTTGCATGAGAAGGTGCTAGAGAGCATTGCTGGAGTGTGGTGAGTGAGAAAAGTTAGTGGCTCACGTGAGATTAGAAGGAACACCAAGGGCCAGATGCCTCACCCTGCCTTCTGATTACATAAGGAGCTACTGCAGGGTTTTCAGCAGGAGTTAGCCATGACTCAAAGGGGGTGTGTGTGTGTGTGTGTGCGTGTGTGTAATCCCTTTGCTGGTATAATAGATTAGACAGGATTTAAACTAAGGTAGTTGTAGCATAAATGAAAAAATGAACAAAATGAGATAATTTTGCAGATATAACTTGTAGGATTTACTAAAAACATGCAGAATGAAAAAGAGGGGATGGTTCCGGCTGGCTTTCAGGCTTGAGGAACTGAATATATGGTGAATATTGATTAACAAAGGACACAGACACCCACACGAAACACACAATTCCATAGTTTTAAGACAGATTAAGTGATGAATTGAAACCCATTGACTCCCCAGTTAGAGATCACACATAGTTTGTACACCACTTTCTTGTTTGAGACCTAGGAAATCTTCCTCCTTGAGCTTCACTGCTGGCGGCTGCTCTTCTCATTACCCTAGGTGAGGTGTAGACATTCTCAAGAACAGCTGGAGCAGGTACTGCTCTGTGTTCAACAGACTTAACAGATGTCAGAAAACGCAGAACTTTGCGTGAAGAGTCTCCTGTGCTTTCACCTTAAAAAATTCTTCCCTAACGCTCTGGTTCTCCTCAGATTGCATAAATCATTTGCCATTTAAAAAAATCCTTCCCGTCCAGTGATTTCTGACTTGCTATAAAATTTAATAAGAAACTTTAGGTGCTTCCCAGACTCATGGATAGCATCAAACAGCCACTGAGATGTTTAAAAAAGAATTCCAAATTTTAGCCTCAATTGTAATCGTCCATTGCTACTTTTGAAAATCTTTTCTATACTACATAAATCAAGGCTGACTTAATCAAGGCTGACTTACTCTTAAAAATCATTGGCTATCATGAGATCTTTGACAAAATGGAAGGAAAGAAGGAATTAAAGAAATAAGAAAAAGTCAAACAACCCTATTAACAATCGGGCAAAAGACAGGAGTACAAGTTTTTCAAAAAAAGATAGACAAATGTCCAAAAAACATGAAGAACTGTTCAACATCATTAACCAGTGGGGAAATGAAAATTAAAACCACAATGACATATTACCTTACCCTGTTAGCACAGCTGTTATTAAAAAGAAAAAAAAAAAAAAAACCACAATGGCATATCACCTGACCCTGTTAGCATGGCCATTATTAAAAAGTTAAACAAACAAACAAACAAGCAAAAGTAGATTCTGGTTTGAATGCACAGAGATAGGAAAGCTTATACACTGTTGGTGGGACTGTAGATTAATACCACTTTGATGGGAACTTGCATGAAGATTCCTCACAAAATAAATGTAGACTGACCGTTCAACCTAGCACTCCCATTATTGGGTATCTACCCAAAGGAAAATGAGTTAATTTTGTCAAAAAGACAGTTCTACTCAAATGTCTATTGTATTAAAGTTCACAAGTACAAAGACACAAAATCAAACTATGTGCATATCAATTCATGAGTGGATTATGAAAATGCTATGTTTGTGTGTGTATCTATATATACACATGTATATGAACACATCATGGGGTATTCTTTACCCATGGGAAAAAAATGAGATAATGTTTTTGCATTTGGATGAAACTGAAGACCATTACACTACGGGAAATATCTTAACATCATATGTACAAACACTACATGTATCCTTTAATAATTGGGAGCTAATCAACGGGCACACATGGGTACAAAGAGATGTAAAGGTCATTAGAAATCTAGGAGAGGAAGAAGAGGAGGGTAAAAGCCTACCTGCTGGGCACAGTGAACACTGCTGTGGTGATGGGCACACTAAGAGTGTCTACTTAAGCATTGTAAATCATATCCATGTAACAAAAAAAGTTGTACCTTCTTAGTATTTTTTTAAAGGAAGGAAAGAAGGAAGAAAGGAAGGAAATAATTTATTCCAAAAATATATTAACTTGGCATTTGCATATAGATGTTAAGTCTTAAGCAAAGAGGAATGAGAAGAATCATCACCAACTAACCCTGAATTCTGTTTAGTTGGTTTACTGATCGTAGTGCTATAGGAAAAATAATGCTGAAATTATTTTAGATGCATTACTGGATTGAAAAAGTAAAGAAATGATGTTGACGGGAGCCACGATTCTCATCATGGAAGAAAAGACATAGAAGTGTGCTTTGGGAAAAATCAATAATCAATGCTGTGGGGATGAAGGTGCTAGTGTGAACTCATTTCAAAATACATACATGTGACTGTTGATATGTGGACAGATCTGTACGTCTCTGTGCAGACATTTACATATGTATGCAGGTATAAGTTTATATACTTGAATATACTTCCTACTGAAATAGTCAGACAACCAGGGTACTCTGATAATACTGAGAACCCCTATCGTCTAAAGCTTAGTCTGTTGTCATTTCTTACTAGCTAGAAACTAAATGGCTAATTTAAGGGTAAAGTGTGTAGATAAAAGTTATCCTTGGGACATCCTATTATGCCAAAAAGTTAAAAAAAAATAAGCTAAGAATAAAAACTGAGGTTAAAGCACGTCACGAGATCATAAAGATAAACTTGACGGAACTCAAACTGGACAAGATTGGAAAAATTTAAATTCCAAAATAATGAAGTAATTGTGAACTTCAGTAAAAACGGAAACTCCACAACGGTGAGAAAGAAAGGAATGAAGGAAAGAAGAAAGAAAAGAAGAAGGAAGGGAGGAAGAATGAGAAACGAATGAAAAAGGAAGGAATGTAAAAGAAAGAGAAAGAATAGAGCGGGAAGGGAGGGCTCTGGCTCCCGGTAGCACGGCAAGCGTTGACTGTATGTGGAAAGAGTGCTAGCATCCAAAAAATGCATTTTGTAACTATTATAATGAGCCTGGATCAGGCACAAATCGCTCATAATTGCTAAATCTAGGGCAAAATTTTCATGAAGTACAGGACGTTCACATGGTCTTAAAGCTGCTTCACAGATAGTTTATTAGTTGCCAGGGAAAAAAATCATAGTAATTATGTAGTGAAGAAACTGGACAACAGGTTGACCAAGTGATCGAATTAAATCACTAATCAAGACATGGACAGCCTGCACCTCCTGTAAAGAGGCAACAACATCAACACTGTGCTATTTCATCCAAGAATGAAGAATCTAAACTTCTGTGTGCACGAGCACACAACAGACAAGCACAAAATGCGTGACTTTACATGGGAGGAAAAAGACCTGCTTCAACATGTCACTGTTATGAAAGACAAAGGAAGTTTATGGAAATGTTGTAGATTAAAGGAGGTTAAAGAGACATAACAACAAAATGAGACATCTGTGGCCTAGGGCCACACACCTAGGGCAGTGGGGGGAGAAATGCTCACAGTGTAGGGCCAACACTGGGCCAAGTGACAGAATCAGGATATAAATGATAGAATAGAAAAATACATTGTCTTAATAAAAAATTCACTAAATTGGGTAACTTTTACTTTGTTAAGCAGAGGAATATCCCCATTTTGAGACCATCCATCCTTAGGTATTTAGGGATAAAGGATCACTAGGTATGTAACTGATCCTCAACTGGTTAAGAAAACAAAAAAAAGAAGACAGAAGAAAGACTGCAAGTGTGTGAATGTCAAAGCAAATGGGATACAATGTTCACAATAGTAAAGGGATGCCCACTTTGTTTGTATTGTTTTTAGTTTTAAAATTTTTTGTAAGTTTGAAATTATTCATAAATAAAATTTCTAAGTAAAATACTTTGCATTATTCTTGTTTCCTTTCCTGCCATATCCTTTACACATTATGCATTTAATACTTTACATCTGAACCATCTAAAACAATGACACAGGGTTAATTTTGCTCAAAAAATCTTCTTTAAGCACAGGATACAGCAACTACCAATGGGGAAAGTCTGTGAAACCTGAGCTCTTTAGTCCAGAGCAGCCCTGGCCCCAGCAGGTCATTCTAGCCACGTCAAGCCATATGGTTGTATGAAGCAAAACAAAACGTCTATGGTCCCTGAACATTAGTCTGTCTAACCCTATCAGCACCATTCTACCTCTTGTGGAATTCTCTTCCACATACTTTTATCAACTGCATTATCCTTTCCTTAGTGTCTAGATCAAATAGTATCTATTCCCTTAAGCTATTCCTGCAAACAAGGTCCTCAACCTCTCTTCTAAACCCCAAGATTATTTATGTCATCTTACCAGTTACTTCCGTCAATCATTCAGCAATTCATATACTGCCCTATATTGTCAGTATTGTAGGATACATCATATTTAATATAATTTTTA
This sequence comes from Otolemur garnettii, assembly GCF_000181295.1. Taxonomy (NCBI): domain Eukaryota; kingdom Metazoa; phylum Chordata; class Mammalia; order Primates; family Galagidae; genus Otolemur; species Otolemur garnettii. The sequence continues at coordinate 8,694,063 of NW_003852419.1, forward strand.
AATATTATAGTTAAAAATAGGTGTACGTATTCCAGTGCTACTATGTCTGAGAAAGCATTGATCTTAGAACCATACAATTATTAGGATATGGGTGAATATGACATAATGGCCTATAAATTAAAAAAAAAAAAAATCAGTCAAATTAAAAAAAACAAAAAACAGAACTATACTCTTTCCTCAGTTCTGGTAACCATGGCATTTCAATGAGACATAAGTCATTTATTCTCCTTGAGTCTCAGTTTCCTTATCTACAATTGCAAATATACATGGTCTATCTACTTCATAGGGCCATGTAATATTGGAGACACTTGGAGATTGAGGCACAGTCTGCTATGGTTCTGGCAAGTTCTTGCTCTCAGCGGCTGCTCTTTCCAACCTTTTACGCGTAATCATAGACCCTACTTGTTCATGCCCATGCTTTTTGATAAAATATAGCTGTGCAAACAATGGGTGCTAATCCCCCCAGAAAACAATTCATTTCCCTTCAAAGAATTGCTGTTGACTAAAAGTTAACGAACTTCGACTGACACCCTTCTGCCAAAGCCTTGCAAAAATTCTGCCTTCTTTCCCTAAGTTAAGGAATAATTACTTCAAAAGTTAAAATGCTGTACATATTTCTCATTGAGAGTCGACTGTCCTCCAGACATGGGAACCTCTTTGGATCAAATGAACAGGTACTTCTCAACTGCACAAGAACCATGTGATACAACACCATGGTGCTTTTTATTAGACTAATTAAAAAGGAGCTGTTCTCTAAAGAAGAAAGAGAAGCTAACATCCCAGTGGGTCCTGGTCTTGGAGTGATTGTCAGAGAAAACAAAGAGATACTGATTTCTCCTTCATTTGGCTCCCTCTGTCTCCAGGGTGGAGCTTCACACAGCTCACCTGAGTTAGGAATCTACAAATCAGGAATCAAAATTGACATTCTTAATATTCAAGTTTAACATCGGAGCTACATAGCCAAAAAGGATCTATTATAGCTTCCAATGTAAAAGTGGCTCATCTGACAGAATGCTGGTATAGCTGTCAATTTACCTAGAGCTAAAAAGTAGAACTCTCGGCTGTTCATCTCCTAAATCGTTAAGAAACAAAAAAGCTGAACAAACATTGGCATCCAAACCGTGACTTTAGTATTTTATGAGGCACTACAATATTTATTAGTCAAAAAAATTAAAATATATTATAATTTCTCCTTAAAATAGTAAACGTCAAAATATATTATCAGACCAAAAAGTTAAAGTATATTATAATTTCTTCCGAAAATATTAAAGGGCAAAGGTAACATAAAAAGTATTGATCATTTGGGAGGAAAAACACTCAACAGACTTCTCCTTAAATAAACTCATTAGTAGAAAAATTAGAGCACAAACGGGCTGTGTATAAGCTTCAAATTGTGCACCAGACTTGGTTTAAAGAGCCACCTGCAAAAAATGAGAAGATCTATAGCATTAGGCTAAGTAAAGGCGATGAGGGCAAAGCGTTTACCTGTCATGGCCTGTTGGTCGTCCACAGTTAACTTTAAACTTTTTCCTCGCCGGACCACACGCACTGTGTGCCACTCATTATCATTGAGGTTATAGCCAGCAAAAAGGGTCTCGGGACCTTTGCCTGTAGAATATGCCAAACAGTCATTATGGACACTCAGAATCAGTTAAGCAAATGAACCTCACAGAAAGTGAGAGAAAGAGACAAGGAAGGGGAGAAAGCAAGGGAGAGAGAGAAGATAGAAAGACGTGAGAGAGAGAGGAGGGAGAGAGAGGAAAAGAGAGAGTGGTTGGACCCATTTTCAAGCCCATTAGAGTCATACATGGCAAGCAAGAAAAATGACAAGTTAACAAACATTCAGTTCTGACACCGTAAGATTCTCTAACCTATGTGTTGATCTAAGACAAGTGAATTAACCTGTTGTCATAAATAGGCACAGTCAACATAGCACTGGGAAGCTTCCCAAATTTACACACTTTTTTCTTTTTTTTTTTTTTTTGGACGTCATCATTTCCTTACTAATGAAGTAACTAGCAGTCACGTAACCTCTGATCTGGGCCTTAGCTAACCATTTCCAGTGAGTGACTAGACTGATTAGTTCTGGTGAAAAGGCCACACGAGCCACAATGTATGAAGCTGCTTTTTAGCTCTCACATCACTCTACACCTCCACTGTCACTATGTGCTTAGGTTTATTTGCCTCCTAAATTTATGAAATGCTGTGTCTAAAAAACAAGCTTAGAAAACCTTATAACTAATTGACACATATGTGCATGTCACGAATCTCTAGGTGTGATGAAGGAACTTCTAGCTACAGACATCAACTTGCACTAAGTGGAAAAAAGAAAAACAAGTAAAGCCAATAAGGTTCAAAGCCTAGAGTGGTAAATTAAACTAGTGATATTAACCAGTGGTGGAGGTCAGGGATTCCCAGTGAATGGCCAAAAGATAGAGGACGAGAAGTTTAACCAAGTAAATCTACATAAACTGCTCGTGAATCTATATAAACTTACACAAATACAATTTTAACAAATTTAGCATAAACCCTCTTCAACTTTAAAACAAGGCAAAATGATTTTACTATAACTGGAAATGTTTGTTAAAAATATATATTTCTACTAATCTGACATTATGATTCATTGAGGACAAGTAACATTAAAGATACATTATTTGGGGATAAATTATGTCTCTCTCTCTTTTTTTTTTTTTTTTTTTTGAGCACCGAAACTTGCTGGTACATTAAAATAATGAAGGGTATGACAGCATTGAGTTTCATGCCTTTCAACTGATGAAGCAGGATTGAAATTCATAATCTCCTTAACCAAATTCCACCAGCAAAACTGAATGATGCTCAAGGATTCTTGGAGGATGTATGAAAAGGCCAAGATATGGGCCAGGAAGAAGGAGCCAGGAAGGAGGAAAGTGAAAAACTGAATAAGGGAACCCAGTAAAAGAAACCTCAGTAGTCCACCTGCATAAGATCGCTGCTTTCAGGCTCGGCGCCTCTAGCTCAAGAGACTATGGCACCAGCCACATATTCCAGAGCTGGTGGGTTCAAATCCAGCCCAGGCCTGCCAAACAACAATGATGGCTACAACCAAAAAATAGCTGGGCATTGTGGCAGGGGCCTGTGGTCCCAGCTACTTGGGAGGCTGAGGCAAGAGAATCGCTTAAGCCCAGGAGTTGGAGGTTGCTGTAAGCTGTGATGCCACAGCACTCTACCCAGGTGACAGCTTGAGGATCTGTCTCAAAAAAAAAAAAAAAAAAAAATCACTGCTTTCAGAGCCATAGGCTATCCACCCAGCCCCTTGATTTTTGTCTTAGAGTATTACTGATGAATACAAGAAGTATACCCTTAGTTGGTGTGCCTCAGGCTTTAAATGAGCCAGAGATATAAACTAAATTGTATAGGATGAATCGCCTCTGTTCTTTAAGCAGTACCAACTATCATTAAGATTAGAAATCATCTCTTCTTTGTCTCTTTAGAGAAGTTAAATTACTCATCCTGATACATGAACAAAAACCATTTTAGATAGAACAGTTTTTTGAAAGACTGATAACTAAATAACTAGAGAAAGGTCAGCAACTGCAAAAATGTTTTGGACCAAAGGTCAAAAGCAAGTCCCAGGATCAAAGGAACTCTCTGCAGTTTCAATGGTGAAGAAAGACATGTTTAACAACTCTGCAGCATTTCAGCATCCTACTGGCATGGCAGGAAGGGCCATCCTCAGTTTTGATCTTTTTTTTTTTTTTTTAAAGGAAATATATCATTTTAAAACTATTTTTATAAGAGAGATTTTTACTTTAGAAATATGTGCCTTTGAAGCATTCATTCCATTCTTTCTTTTGAAATGTATTCTGTGAAATAAAAGCAGCATAAGGGTGATGTCATCGTCATACCCCATTCTAGGCTTGATCTTGCAGTAAAGTTGTAATGCTTAATGTATGAAACAACTATTTCCATAACAACAGGCACAAAATCCAATTAAAAATAACCCTTTGGTTCATAAAAATCTCTGTGGGCCAACTTCCAGCTCCTTTCTTGCATTATTAAAGATGTGAACAGATCGACTTTGCAAGACAAGGTTTTTAAAAATGCACTTAATAGCCTCAGTTCAGCACAATGTTACCCATGTAACGTGGAGTGTAATGGAAAGTGCACTGTGCAGGGAGCTCAGAACTGTGATCGCTAGTCCTTGAATTGCTGCTGAAAAAGAAGCTGGGGCTGGTGAGTGCTTAGTATGTCCCGGGCACTTTGTTATCTTCTTTCATCTTTACATTATTATTAATTTGCTGATGTGGAACTGAAGGCCTGGAAAGCTAAAACTACTTGTCCCAAGGTCACAGAGCTCAGCGGTGGAAGAACCAGCCTCCTGGCTATGAAAGCCTTTGGGTAGCCAGTAAGGAACCAGTTTGTCCTATCTAAATAAAGGAGGTGGAAAAGATGCTCCTCGTGACGGCCTCTAGCTGGCCTTACACAGTGACAGTTTGGAAATCCTATATACTCTCCACGTGAAGTCCTGGTAGAAGACAACCGCAGTGGTCTGAACAATGCACTCTCTCCCCAGGGATGCTGCGATGGCTACTACCAAAGAGACAATAGAGCAGAAGGGCTCTTCCTACTTACTGTGGATGGAGACAGATTTAGGGCCTGTCTCCACCCGCAATAAGCAGTTCGCTAAAATGTTCACCTTCTGGTAGTCTCAACATCCCTATCCATAAAGTGCAGAGACAATCTAGCTGATCTCTATGCTTCCTTTAAAATTTCACATTCACCAAGACATCCGTAATACATAGAATTATTAAAGATAGATGGCTTAACTTAATTTTTGCCTCATACCAAAATATTAATAGCAAATTTACCGTCACTTCAAGCTACGAATGAACTGAATTCCTTTTGGAATTTCTTTATCCTTCAGGGATATGAAAACATGTCTCAATCGTACTACCATTTTTCTCCCAGCATTAAGGGAGAAAATGTCACGCACTAAATGTTGGTGTCCTCCCCCAAATTTATACATTGCATTTCTAACGCCCAATATGACGGTATTAGGAGGTGGAGCCTTTGAAAGTTAGTTAGATTTAGATGAGGGCAGAACTTTATGTTGGAACCGGTGTCCTGATAAAATGAGGAAAAAACACCAGAGTTTTCTCTTTGCCATGGAGGACACACGGAGAAGGCGGCATCTACCAGGCAGGACGTGGGCACTCACCTAGACCCAAAGCCGCTAACACCTTGATCTTGGATTGCCCAGCCTTCTAGGAAACTGTGAGGATTGTGTGGAAAAAAGCCTGTTGCTGGCATTTTGTTAAACAGCCCGAGCAGACTGAGACAGGGAACAATATTTTAAAGACTTTAAAGAAAGTCCATAACACTTTCTATTTTAAAGACATCATTTCTCACATTTTGTGGGGAATTACGGTTTTATATGTGATTTTACACTTGATTCTTATTGTAGCCACAAAGGTATTATTTTTTCATTTTATACTATGGAAACAGATGTGGAAAGGCTCAGTAAACTATTAAATGGCTCAGAAATGATAAGAAGTGAAGACTGAACTTTTGAAGATCTTCCATCTCCACTAAAATATCCTCTTTATGGAAAATGATCTACAGATACAATAAGAGAGGTGAAATGTGGCTGAAATGTCCACAGCTAATATTTTACAGCACTGGTCAAAATTCAACTCTACAGGCTAATGTTATTTTAAAATTTTAGAACTAGAAGGGACATCAGAGAGGTCGAAGTTCACTAAGCCATCTCCAAAGAACGTGAGCTCCTAAGAGATGAGATGACATCCTCATGGTCACTATAGTTTAATAGAAGAGTCCAGGTCTCTAGACTTAGTCCAGCAAACTTAAAAAAAAAAAGAAGTAATTCTGTTAGTGCCTGAAGGAACTTCTGGAAGAACGCTGAAGTCTGAGTCTATGATTTGATGATTAACTGCTATTTGCTGTGCATCAAAGGTAGAAGCCAAGCATGCAAAAGTGTGTTAAGTTTAGTAAGAGTGTAAGTTCCTTTCAATAGAGTTTAATCTAAGATATAGTATTGTTTCACTGGATTTGCTGTTGACTTTGGAGCTAAAATTTATTTTTTTGACCAGGGCTGGGTTTAAATCACCATCTCCAGTACCTGGGGCTGGTGCCCTTACTCCTTGAACCACAGGCTCCACATGTAGCTGAAATTTATAAATAACAGACGGAAGCAGAAACAAACTCCTCTTCTCCTCTCCTTCCCCTCTTCTCCTCCCCTCTTCTCTTCTTCTCTTCTCTAAGAGGTTAACTTTCACTCTGGTGTCCAGGCTGGCCTTGATCTCCTGGGCTCCAGGGATCCTCCCAGCACAGATGGGAATGGAGACACGCACCACGGTACCTGGCTCATTTGGGTTTTTCTTAATTTAGTTCAAGTCAATTGTTCCCCTATTACCCACTCATCTGTAAATCATAGGTATTTCTAAGATTTAGTCTTAGCCAAGATGGGAATTAACCCAAATTTGAGGCACTCTCTCTCTCTCTCTCTTTCTCTCAGCATTTTAAAGACAGTAGCTCTGTTTGGCCAAATGAGTAATCACATTTCCTAAGCACTGTTCCCTCCATGTTCACATTTATGTGGATCTTAGGTATGTCATGTTTCAGTTTGGAGTTTTTCACTATGGAGGGAGTAGCAGAGGAAACTGATTTATTTATTTATTTTATTTTATTTTTCTTGCAGTTTTTTTATTTTTGGCTGGGGCCAGGTTTGAGCCCACCACCTCCAGCATATGTGGCTGGTGCCCTATTCCTTGAGCCACAGGCGCCACCCCAAAACTGAATATTTTTGTTCCCAGTTTGTGATCAACTACTTACGTTACCTTAAGCAAGCCATTTATCCTTCCTGTTCCTAGTTTTATCTGTAAAATGAGGGTGCTGAATGAAAGCATAAAAATAAACACTTTCCTATAGCCAAACTTTAAAATTCTGTCATTCGTTGGAAGAGCAGAACCACTTGTAGCTACATGAGTGAAATATTGTAGTGAAATTCTCTAAATTTGAGATTTTAATAATTTTTATTATTATGAATATAATTACTTTTGTTTTGGCATGTGTGGACAGATGCCAGAGAGAGCTGCAAAGACGCTATTCTACCCTAGAATTACCAAACACAAATGAATCCAGAAGGCCAAAATTGATTATGGCCTTTGGTTATAACCATTATGGCCTATAGTTATTCCTTTACATAGTCAAAATTTAACTGTGAAAACTGTGCTTTGTTACCTTGACGTTCCTCACGGAATATGGTATCAAATTTAATCCCTGATCAGGTGGAAGCAGGAGCTGTTACATTCTGTGTGCCAGGGCACCCTTTGTTTTAGGGACAAGTTCCCACTACATCACAGACCTGAAGCTTTTGTGGTGAAATACTGAGGTGATCTTTAAGGAATTTATTTTTTTTTAAATTTATAGTAAATTATTCTCTCACTTGTTCAAAGAATAGGCCGGGGACAGGATGTATAAAAGACTATGATTGGTATTTCTCTGAGCTTGCCTTACTCAGGACAAGTACAGTTATGCAATGCGAAAACCCAGGAGCTGCACTGGGGTAGGGTTTCATTACTGCCTTTAAATCAGTGAAATTATTTTTTTCACAAGTAATACTGCATAGAGAATATGAGAAACACATGAGGGAGGGGCTGACCTGCTTATACAGAAGCAGCCTAACTCAGCGCATGAGGCACTTTCCGGAGCTCCTGGACTCTACAGTCTCTGAAAGTTACCCACATAAGGGGCTTATTGAGAAAAAGGATGACCCTCTTCATCAAAATCTTCTAAAGGCTTTTACAAGTCATTTGCAAAGAATCTTTTGCATATAAAATTACATTGCATTTTAAAAAAAGAATTGTGTAGGTTATTATGAGTTAAAAACTATTTCTCCAGGATATTATTTCTTAGTACATCAAACTCCACAGGCATTCAAAGCTACCAGTTTTTGTCTGTCTGCATTACCATCCCTCTAGCATGCATCCCCAACAATCCCTGAATTACAAAGTCTAAAATCATAGACTTGTCCTGAAGATGTGGTAGTCCTTTTCCTTTTATGCTGTATGAGTTATACATCAGATTGCCCTACCTTATTTTCCAGCAGGGAGCCAACATGCAGGATTTATGCTGCATTTCATTTAAACAACCTGAATCTTTTCTTTCCATTTATAAATTTTATTATTGGTTTTCCTCCACAATTCATTATTTAAAATTATTTTTTGTTAATCACTTTAAATTGTATCTGAGAGTACAGGGGCATAAATTAATAAGTGAATTTATTTAACCAAGAAAAGAACAGCTTGCAAGGGATGAATGGCTAATTGATCCAACTCTTTTAGTTCACATATAGTTCTGTGAGAGCTTAGCTGATTTTGCTTAGCTATGGGCAGGTTGAGGCTAATACCTGGGCCCCTGATTCATTCATGTCTGTCTAACAGGCGTCACTTAACTGTCTGCCCAAAATCAGAAAGGTGAACATTCTTTGATTTCTGTATATAGCACCATTCGCTATCTTTTGGTATTTATAAATGTACAATACATTGCTCATTTTAAAGAGAGTTTTCTGCTTTGGGTAGCAGAATTAGTGCATCTTACAAACAACTTTACTGCCAAAGGCAGCTTAACAAGCAGGGTTGAAAAGGGTGTGTTTGTATTTATTTATTTATTTATTTATTTTTTGAGACCAAGCCTCAAGCTATCCCCCTGGGTAGAGTGCTGTGGCTTCACAGCTTACAGCAACCTCCAAATCCTGGACTCAAGAGAGTCTCCTGCCTCAGCCTCCCAAGTAGCTGGGAC
>NW_003852419.1:8702915-8758450 GCF_000181295.1 Otolemur garnettii
GTGTATGTGGCTGGCGCCTTAGCCACTTGAGCCGCAGGCGCTGAGCCAAAGGGTGTGTTTTTAGACATGCCTCCTTACATCTGGCTCAAATGTAGATTCTCGCATATTTCAAGGGAGAGCTGCAGAGATCGCAAAAAACAACAAAACAACAACAAAAAAAAACTCTTGAATTTCAGTGAAAATCATACCAATGTAAATTCAAAAACAGGTTTTGCGTTTTCTGGTTGATTAGTTTTAGAAGCAGTTTCCCTTCCATCATCTGTAAATGTAGGAAAATAGTATGTATTTTATTTCATAAACTGTTACAAGAACTAAAGGAAATAACAAATCTAATGTCTTAGGTAAGGCCTGGAACTTTGTGTGATCTCAAACAATATTAATTTTTCCTTGCTTTATATGGGAAAATAAGGTAAAGAACAGTATGAGTTTTAAAAATTACCAAGGGATGGATCTACCACTCAAAATGGCTGACAGTTGAAGTTACTATATGTTATATATATAAATGTGCATTGAAAAGCATATACACAGTTTTGCTTGAATAGGCAGACCAGATAGTACAGTCTTTTGAAAGTAGGGCCAAATTCTTTGGAGGAGTTGCCATGTAACATGAGATTTCATAGTATTTGCTTTTGATTATTTAGTTCCCAAAACTTTCACCACAAATATGAGAATAAAGGAAAAGAATATGCATAAAGGAACCTGATAATGGTCAAAAAAGACTTGCTTAGTCCAGGCACAGTAGCTCATGCCTGTAATCCCAGTACTCTGGGAGGCCAAGGAGGGTGGATTGCTTGAGCACATGGGTTTGATACCAGCCTGAGCAAGAAAGAGACCCTGTCTCTACTAAAAATGGAAAAAACGTAGGCAAGAGGATCTCTTGAGCCCAAGAGTTGGAGGTTGCTGTGACCTGTGATGACACCATGGCACTCTACCCTGGGCAACAGCTGGAGACTTTGTCTAAAAATAAATAAATAAATAAATAAATAAACAAACACTTGCTTAAACTTGTTGAGTTAGAATAATATGGACATGATACTAACTTTGGATCCTTTTTTGTAGGAACGCTTACCTGCCAATGTCCTGTGAAGGATGTATCCTGGTTTGTGCATGAGTTGGAAAATGTAGTAAAAAGCAACAGAAAAGGATAAAACAAAAGTTTTGAAATATTAGAGGCAATGAAAGCAAAGGCCCCTCTTAAAGAACCTAACAAATGCCTCTGAAACTGAAAGACAGATATCACTGAATAGAAAGCTGTTAAAAATAAATGCATACCAATTGCACTTGGTTAGACAGGAGCTGAAACAAGCACATACCCTTTAGGTAGCTATCGCCCTCTAGTGGTGTATGTTTTATTTTAAAGATGCTGTTATAGCCACATAAATGAAACATCTCTACGGTATCAAGTACCTAGCCTCTTAGTACAGTTCAAACCATTTGATTCTGGACTTTGTTTGTCTCAATCAAATGCATTTTCTGTTTTATAACTCTACCTAGTAATTTCAGTGGTTAATCTGAATTAATTATTGAACATAAGGATTGTGATGGGTTTTCCTGCAATCCATCTGCTAACAAACTGCCCAGATGATAGGTAGGTAGGAATCTTTAAAAAAAGAAAAAAAAAAAAAAAGACTAGCATTGCCTTACTCATATAAATTGGTTCTATACTTATACATGACTGTTTAATTTTTTTAGATCATTAAATCAGTAATTGAATAAGGAAGAAAAGTTACAATTATGAAATTTTAAAACTAAATAGTTCATATTGTTCCTCTAGCTCTTTCCATTTAACTACTTATTCAATCTATTCACTCTAGGGTGTAGGATGTATGGCATCCATATGCCATCAGTTTAGTTTAAACTTTATTTTGTGCCAAACACCAATAGGCACTAGGAATGCCTCACTTGGAGTCTAATCAGGGATCAAAACATTTAGGGCCAGAGAGCAAATATATTACACTTTGTAGGCCACGTTGTTGCCACTGCAGTTACTCAACTTTGCTATTATAGTATGAAAGCAGCCATAAGTATATATGTAAACAAGTGGGTATGGCTGGTGTTTCAATAAAACTTTATTAAAACAGGGAGCTAGCTTGTGGGTTGTAGTTGTAGCTTTCAAGCTCCATAAAATTCACACAAATAAACAGACAACTACAACCCCCCTTTTCTGTTATCTTGTACATTGCTTATTAAAGACATGTAATAATGGAAAAAAATCTTCAGTTTAAGAGTCAGGAAACCTGAGTGTTAGATTCCATATGGCCAGTAATTCAAACATTATGTCAATTATGCTATTTTGTCTAATTCTTACTGTTCTTTATCTTAGTTTTCTTACAAAAGAACAAAACCTAAAATCAACTTTAGAAGACTTCAAACAACAAAAACTAAAAAAAAAAAAACAAACAAAAATTATGAGGCTTTAAATGATATAAACCAATTGCAAAGTTCCTCCACTTCTAAAATTAAGATGCATTAACCTTTCTTTTTTTTTTTTTTGTATCGTTAGAAGACTTCATTAAAAAGCTCTGTGTGTGTGTGTGTGTAAAATTAGGTTTCCACCTACATCAACTTTTCCAGGTGCCAAAGAGTTTTATTTGGACATTGACTTTGAGGACAATAACCTCTGGTAGGAGGCAGGACCCTGTGGGAAGCTGAAAACAAGCCTTGTCACTGTGACAGTGATAAGAAGAGAGAGAAGCCCAGGAAAGAGAAGTGAGAGTTCTCACTGCTTGACGCCTGAGTCATGGCTCCTGGCAGCAGACTTCCTACCTGTAAATGACAAGATGTGTTTCTCAGGCTGTAATTATGACATTCCCAGCCTGCTATTTGACTTTGCTATTCCTTTCTGGCTTTAAAATAATTACTTTAAAATAATTTGACCTCTATTTACAAAAAAAAAAATCCAAAGGAGAGCATATCCTCATTAAATATTTCCATTTTATCTTTCTCAGCTTCTAGATATTGAGTTGGTAGTGAAATCCTTTTCTTTATATTTTTCACCTGAATCATAAAGTTTAATTACAAATTAAAATTAGACCTGTCAATGACACTTCCAGATCCTTCTTTTGCTACATCGTATCCTTCCTGGGGGCAAATCAAGCTGCACCATTTGTGAGCCCAGCGCAGAATGAAATGTGGGGCCCTTGTTCCAAGTTAAAGACCTCAGTGGTAACAGAAGAGCATTAACCCAACCACAAGGCTTTCAGCACAGGGCGTAGGGGACTAGTAACTTGGATGCTTTTGAAACCAGTCTTGATTTGGAGTGTAAATTTTGTGCTCACTTATTTTTGAAGGGTTTTTTTGTTGTTTGTTTTGTTTTTTTAGTAAGCTCCATATTCAGGAATGCACAAAGCTGGAGGCCAGATCCTTTATTTAGCCGCATGCCAGGTACAGGTGAGTCACCTTCTCCATACCATCTGCGGTAAATGACATGGCCTCTGGGGTAGCAGAGAAGCTGTCTCTGGCCTGTCTTGCCAGCCAGGCCTGATATCAATCACAAATTGGGCTCCTAACACGGCAGTCACCATAGGAACCAAGAGGCTAGACTACCTGCTGAGCCCTGTGACTCTTCCTTTCCTCTCTTCCTCCTCCTGTTTTCTGGGTTTAGCCAAGGATATATCCTTGAGAACTATTCAGAATGTCTTTATAAAGAGCTATTTGAATGGTCTTAAAGACACATGTATTTCTTTATATTAAAATATGTTAGAAATACTCATCTGCAATTAAAAACTACTTTGAACATTATAATATAAAGTCAGACATCAAGCTTAGAGATTTTTTTTCCAAAAATAAACACTAATAACAAGAGATATGTGAACTTTCAAAAATCCACCAAGGAAATTAAATAATGCAGACTGATGGTACTGGATTCATTTTCTTCGTTGGATTATTTAAATTATTCTTTTTTTTTTTTTTTTTTTTTTTTAACATTCCAAGTGTGAATATCTTACTCTGATGCATGTGGTCTGGACTTCTGGACTCAGAGACTGTCTGGGTTTTTATCCTGGTATCCACAAGGTACTAGCTGTGTGACCTTCAGCAAACAACTTATTTTCTCCATGCCTCAGTATTCTCTTCTGCATAATGAGCTCATAATATAAATGCTTCATAATATTAATGGAATTGATGGATTTTAATCACTTCAAACATCTAAGTGTGCTAAGTTTATGCTTAGTTCTCATGATAACAAGGATAATAGTAACTATTATCAGCATTATATTGTCATTATTATTATCATCTTGTCCTCAATGGATTCAAAGTGCCACAGAAATATCCTGCATCCTATAGCTCAAGGCTGGAACATAAGAGCCATTCACTATTTGTTGAACGGGTTTATTTGTTTAGATTTTGTGGAGTGTTTTGCATGGGAGATTAAATATCCCCTAATATTAAATTATTCTAAGTAGTTAATGAAAAATAACTGCATCAAATCTTTTTTCTTCATCCACATGTAGTTTACTGGTTAATATAATAGTTCTGTATGTTTTTCTCCAGTAATTCTTAATGCCTCCATTCCCCAGGAAGTATCAGTAAACAGAAATATCCATCCTCTTGTTTTCATATTTAGCAGCAGGGAATCTGGTTAAGCCCTACCCTTGGGAAACTTAGGTAACTCACCTAGCTGTCTGGATAGTTATGTGGACAGCGTTTTTGCTCAATTCCATTGAAAACTTAAGGTTGCATATAGTCTAGGAGAATAAATGACCAGAGACCAGAAATCAGTGACTTCTAAATGCAAAGGGAATAGTTGGTTTGAACGGACAAACTGAAGGTTTAATGAGTAACTAATTAGCAGAAAACATCCATCTTGTCTGCAAGAGGATCTGATGTTGGAGAGCTGCTGTAAACACCCTCCAGGGATTCTCCTGCCATTTTCCTCAATCACACCAACCTTATTATGTTATCTACATAGATAATAAATTCCAGAATTTGTGTAGGCCTCACCTCCAGCTCCTTTTCTGGCTAAATGTCATAGTATTTGTATAACACCAGTATATGTATATGCCTCACCTCCAGTATTCCGGCTCCATTTCTGGCTGAATGTCATAATTCTAGGTTAATGAATAGATAGGGTTTAAATTATCTACAAAGAAACTTTAAACCTCTATAGATTTGACATTGATTGTACCCATTTATGACAGACCAGTATAAATATCTAATGTAAATATTATTCAATGTGAAAACATACATTTTAAGACATATAATTTACCTTTTAAGAATATAATTATATTGACAACACAGTAAAATGAACACAAATTAAATGTATTACTAAAAGAATGTTTTCAAAATAGCTATCTTTAAATCTAATCTAGCTCAAATAGCAAGTTTAGGACACAGCATAATAAAACAAGCCTAATATAAATACAAGTTAAAATTTGGACTGTGATTTTATTTTATTTTTTTTAAAAGTCATTTCCAAGGAATGCTTATCACATAATCGGATAGCTAGCGGGTAAAAATAAGTACCAAAAAGTTAAATGTGCTTTTAACTAAACATTTTAAACTGAAAGTGTAGCCAATGTTCACGTAGCATGAAAGAAAAGGATTCAAGGATTCTACAGACTTATATTAATATTTATTTAAATGTATCTTATATAAGACACACACAGTGACAAGTTGTCTGAATGTGTGAATATTTACAAAATCTAAATTGATATTGTATAAGTAAAGCCATGGATTATACTCACACATGCAAAATTATCTAATTAAATGTATCAGCCTTTGTCTTAATAAACTATATAATAATAATAGTTATAGTATTTCTTTTCATGAGGTCAAGAGTAATATAGATTTTTCCCCATAATTCAAGGATAATGGCTTTACCTGGTTTTACTCTCCATAGCTTATTAAAATGAACATACTTGAGTATAACTGAGTGTGAGATTGAATTCACAAATGTTAGATCACCCTCAATATTTGGGGGATATTGTAGTACAACCTTTTCCCCAAAGTAAGAAGGGTATTAGAAAAAAATAAACCCAAGTTTTTGCTTTTATTAAATTTTAAAAGATTTTCTCATCCTTTCTTTACACTGGGAGGTAAGAATGCTTGACAATCCATTTCTCACCATTTATTGTAAACACTATGGACTTATTTGCTTAAGGAAAACACAATTCTGAGAAAAGTGACAGGGAGCATCTTATCTTTAGCATTGTTTTGATATTTTGTTTCTTTCCTCAATGATTGCTCCAATAAAGGCTGGGGACAAACTGTAAAAGACAATGCATTCCTAAGTATTAGAATTATAATATAAAATTTTGTCCAAGCATCGATATAAGGATTTACTAAATCTTTCATTTGAATTTTACTGTTGCAGCGACAGTGCCGGCAGCTGCTTCCTTTCATCGCCATCGGTTTATTTACGTGGCTTTTAGTCACTCGCTTGAGTGCTATGATTCTATGTTCCCATTTATTTCAGTAATCAGAAAAATATCGGAATTAGTTCTTTGAAGTTGTCTTTGGATCAAAGTTTTCTGAAATGAACAGTTCACCTTACCCGCCAGGAAGTAACCTAAAATGGGGGTGGCCCAGCTATAGCAATACCTATTAGCGATTATTAAATCTTCAGCCCAATTAACTTGATTTATCTGAGGAGACAGCACTGTGGAGCTCGCCAAACAAGCGCTGGAAGTAACGGGTCAGAACTCTGTGCCTGCTCCTGGTCGGGCTACCTGAGTAAGACTAGGTTAGACTTATCACTCAGCAGTCCACTGCGAAAGACAATAACTCACCAATGCATCCAAAAGCTCCTTCTCCTATGTGATTATATTTTAAGATACTCTATGCTATAGTCATATAGAGGGCATACTATTTACTATACACTGTGAAAATTAAAAAACAGGGTCCAAAAACATTTGAAAAACATGTTTCTATATATTTAAAGAAGCACATATCTTATACTTAATTATATATGAGGTGCATTTTTTATAAAGTATTATGGGTTGTAAGAGCATTTATGATTTTAATAAAAAAAATTCTATGAAGATTGAAATGATAGGCTACTTTTACATATTTTGTGTTTCCTCTAGCCTCCAAATATGCATATAATTTCTAGTTAGGAACCAAATATTATTTTAAAAGACTCATTCTAACTTATCTCGAAGGTCAACATTACGGAAAATTTTAATTGCTAAATGAATTTAGAATGTACACATCATATTACAAATACATGACCCAGTGTAGGCTTAGATTATCCTAAATAATGTTTCAAATTGATTTCAATTATATATTGACAGAACACTTACTTTTATTTATTTTATATTTCTAATTCAAAAAGAAAAATTATTTTAGAAAATTTAGAAAGTATAATGGACAAAAAAAAAAAAAGAAAGAAACTAAAAATGACCATAATCTTACACAACAGATTCTATAAACATTTTAAAGGAAACATTATAGAAAAACAATTTTGCTAAAATCAGCCCTTTCTGGTACATGACTGATTACTTTAAAAAATAGGAGATACTGATTACTTTTTCACTGCTTATTGGACAAACTAACTCAATCGATCACACTTTAAAGAATTACTTGATGCCAAAATATAATTTCTTTTTTTTTTTTTTTTTTTTTTTTGCAGTTTTTGGCCGGGGCTGGGTTTGAACCTGCCACCTCTGGCATATGGAGCTGGCACCCTATTCCTTTGAGCTACAGACACCTCCCCCAAAATATAATTTCTGTCAATGTAAAATTTCTCAGTTTATTCATTAAACCAACTTTTCAGAAAAAAAGTTGAGTTTATACATACAGGATCTGTTAAAACACTTGAGAAATTTTATGTCTATAATGTCTCTTTCAAAATTCTTTAGTATGATTACTATTATTTTAATGTCATTATCATCTTTATCAAAGTCTAACTCTGTATCAGTCTGCTCATTTCAACACAACTGGGTGAATATATCTGTATTGTAAGAGAGTATTTGCAATTAATTTAATAAATAATTTTTTCATTTTGTCTTTTTGGGAACTTTTACAATTCCTGGAAAATTTGGCACAGAAATTGTGAGTCATGCCACTATAATATGTCACCTTTATCATAATTGTTTTTTAATATTCACCTCCCTAAACCTATTTTGTACCCACTGAAATATAAAACATTTCAGAATTCTTCATATTCTATAGAAATGCATGTTTGTTTATGTTGGAAATTTCCTGATTTCAAAGTTAGTTGGTTTCACTGTGTATCTGACAGTTTAATGAGTGGATTCCACTAGATAACTACAATCTTCCTATACACCTTTAAAAGGGAATTGTTAATTCATACCTTCAATTTCTAAAGCAATCTGCACATTTCTAAAGCAATTTTAACTATGACAGCTATCTATAGAAAAAGGCAATGGACTTTGAAATTTAGTTTATTTCAATAATACTATGCATAAAATACTTCTAGTCTGTATTTAGACTGATCTCCTGAGAAGTGTGTTGAGAGGGTGAAGAATTCTGGTCATTGTATGAGTGATGCATTCAAAGTACAAGTAATAATAAACAAATAATCCAATATAGAGTATAATAAAAATGATAGTAATTTAAAGATTTTTAGCATTTTTTACTTAACCTTTGGGGAAACTGTTTTCACAATATATTTTCTGTCCATCTTGCTCTTTGATCGCACTGATAACAAGTGAGAGAAATGAACAAGAGCTCTGAGCACGCAGAAAATTTCTATCTCTAAGTTCTCTGATGGCCCCATGCAGTTCCCGCCCCCCACTGTTTGGATTAAAGAGCCTGGCCCACTTCACTTACATACCATGTTATCCAGTGATATGTTGAAGAGACTGTAATCCTCATCAACATATTATGGATAAAGTGAAAACATGTTTAGTCAGACAGCTTAAAGAAAAGGTGCTTGTATAGAAGGCCTACATATTCTTGGATCCCTGCTCGAATGATAGGTGATCCGATCACCAGTGAGTATCGACCACCAGAGCTGAAACCTGGGGCATAGCATATGAGAAGACCTAATTAGATATCTCTACCCAACAGCACAAAGATAAGGAAAGAATCCACTAGATTCTCCTTATAGGAGAGTCTGAACTCACAATACATACAGCAACAAGAACAAAAGAAAAAGAAAGAAAAAAAAGAAAAACAGAGAAAAAACTCAAAACAACGCTGGAAGTGGTAGATGCGCAGAAGTCAGCTGTGTCTCAGAATGAAACTTAACAACAGCATCTGACCAACATGCTATAGTCTACTCTCACATTTGGTGAGATCTGGTTATAGAAAAGAAAACTCCCTTTCCACAGAAACTAATAAGGGAATAAATGATTCTCCTAGGGTTTTTTAGACTTTTCTGACAATTTCTATCCAGGCAATTGTGATGATGCCAATTCTCAAGAATAAAGACAACTTCAAGAACTCAGTCAATTCTAATTTGGATTTCTGCATTACCTTGAGCACAATCTTTTGCACTATCTATAAGGGGATGCTTTATTGAATAAATGAAAAATGTGGCTGTAAGATGAATTCTTAACCTAGACAAAGGAGTGATCGTTTACAACAGTGTGGTATTTTACATTTGTGTATAACCAATGAACAGACTAACTGTTCACTGAAATGGCCCAAAGCTGTCTACTGTTCAAGCACTCAAGAGGATTAGTTAATTGCCCACTTTATGTAGTCATCTAAATATGCAAGAAAAACTAATTTTTTAAAAATAATTCTCACAAATTTAAATGTGCGGATAATTAAAATGAGCTTCCCTTAAATTTTATTGCAATTTTGAAATTTTTCTGAAGACTCATGGCTATGTGCCAATTCTTTTTGCCTGTTTTAGGTATTTGTCTTTAGAAACCTACAGTCTCCTTTTCCGTTTTACATGCAATGTCTCTTCAATTTTCGCCAAAAATAATATTTTACAAAATTTTCCTTGTTTTCATATGCACTTTCGGCTAAGAAAAATTGAAAAAGCAAAAACAAACAAAACTGTTTTCTGTATTTGCACTTTTATCTTTTTTTGTTCCTTGGGAAACTTCTGTCCTGGGCAGGTGGACAACTTCAGTGACTGGCAGGCAATAGTTGAAAGAACTGTACAAGGCAAGTGATTGCTGCGTGGGAGCAGACGCAATAGATTGCCTTGGACGGTTCTCTGGTCCTCAGGCACCAAGCAGCTACTCTGACCTGCAGACTTACTTCATGTTACCAAGTGCCAGCCCCTAGAAAGTTCCTCATTTCTTTTAGAGTAGCTTGCCGAATGGCAGCCTGATCAAAGCAATCTAATACGGCTTAAGTACCACTGGTTGACATTTTGCATTCTTTTATTGCTTTCCATTTTTATCTACATTAAAAAAAATGGTGATAACTGATATCCAGTTGATCTTTTCATTCTGGTAATAAAATGATAGTACAAAGATCTTATTATGCACTGCAGACATCCATCAAAGCACATTTTCCAATAATGTACTACTCCGAGTGTTTCTTCCCTATATCCAAGTCAAAGGGAGGTTAAGTACCTGCCCTTACATTCCCTTCATTTTTAAGACTTGGGCACTGAACTGCAAATAGAAGTTGAACTTCAACCCTTGACGCTTTGTTCACATTGTGTTATCTGTAATTTTGTTTTCTTTGCATCTTTAGATAAACCATTTTCTGTGGGGAGTAAAACAATGAGTTGGAAGGTCTGCCTACTAAAATATTTTTTAAACCCTAGAAAGTTTTTATGCTTGTAAGAAAACAAAAGGAAAGAGCGTAGGAGAAAGCAACATCAGAAATGGAGAAGGAAGAGGAGGAAATCTTGGTAGGAAGAGCAGCCAGACAGGACGAGAAACACAAGTGTAAGGTGCAAAGAAGCCAAATAATGTGAACAAGCCGAACAAGCCCCAGAGATCACGAGATTATTAAAATCCGTTCTCACATGCGTGCAGAAGTGGCCCCCAAGTCAAGAAGGACATTCTGAAATTATGTCATTGTTTGAGGAAAACCAAAGAATAAAACAATAATATAAATCAAAAAACAAGGGCCTCCCTGCATCCACTACACATTTTAAGTAGTTATTTACGTGACAATTAGAACTCAACTATAGTTGATAGGAACAATTGTAGTTTTCCAAAATTCAGTGTATTTAAATCACAAAAGATTATAGCACCAACAATTTTTAAGGTTACTAGAGGAGAGAAAGAAAAAGAATAAGACTATTTAATCATGCAATACACCACTAAAAAGGCCAAAAAAATTATAGAGAAATTCATAGTCTGACGATTTTAGAAGTATTATTTGAAATTACTGAGCACCAAAGTTGAAACAGACACTATCTTGGTAGCTCAGGGATTGATATCAGGCTGTGCTTTGGCAGACACAATAACGCAGAGTTAAGACCAAAGTCTTATACAAGACCCTACTGATAAGGCACTGGAAAAAAAATCTCACTGACAACAGAAAATTCTTTTTGCATTCTTTAAAGTTTCTAAAAAGACTTATTAAAGACTTAATACCATGGACCAGGCAACAGACTGTAATACCTTCACCTTTTCATGCAAATAATTCATGTGTTAGTCCCAAAAGCATTTTGTTCAGTCTGATTTGAGGTCTCAACCATAATTTGTTCATATTTATTTTGTGTTAGTATAGAATTCTATGATTATTTTTTGTGAAAAAATTTATTTTTTTCTTTGTTAATTAAAATAGCGTTTCTACTTTGTGTTAAAAGAACATGACTTTCCATTGCTTTCCATCCAATTTATTTATTTATTTATATTTTTTTTTCTTGCAGTTTTTGGCCAGGGCTGGGTTTGAACCTGCCACCTTTGGCATATGGGGCTGGTGCTCTACTCCTTTGAGCCACAGGCACTGCCCTTCCATCCAATTTATTAAAGTGTCCATTATTGTTTAGGGAAGAAACCAGCTGCATTAAAAGATGGTGTCCCTTTTAGTAACTTCTGTATAAAATGCTTGAACCATGATGGAAGAGACAAGGGTCATCCAACGGTCCTTTGATTCCCGTCCTTGACACGAGTAGAGAGCCACAGATAACACACCTCTGTGCTCAGCCCTCTATGAATCTTCAAAAACTGACTTAAATCTAATTGTAAGCTGTGGATCACAACCATACTTTAGCCTTGCTGTAACCTAACAAACGTCAATGAACTGACATTGGACTGGGGTTGTATGCAGTTAGTATTCCCTTGTAATCGGAAAGATCAAAACCTGTATGTTGACATTGAAATGTCCACTATTCATAGAGATGGCTCTTTGTTAAAAAGTACCCTATCACACATGAAAATAAGCTTTTTATTTCTAAAGGATAAAAGGCTCTTTTCTTCTTTTTAAAGATTCTTGACAGCATTCCCTCTCAGGGAGAAGAATGGTGGCAATAAGGAATCTGATAGAGATAGAATGTAGATCTGCCCTTTCTCAGAGAAAACTTCACAAAGGGCAACACCCTAGCCAGTCTGTGGAAGGTTCTGTTGTTGTGTAGAAAGAGGAGCAGCTGAAAAAGAATCAGATCTGCCACCTTGCAAAGTCACTTTCAATATATGCAGCCAGGTCTTTCCCCCTCTTCACCCATTACCCACTCTTCAACATCAAAGTTTGGCTAGCCTGATGCTTATATATTTTCTTTTCCATACTTGACATGGAAAAGTATTAGAGCAGAGAAATTCTAAGTAAATGTATAGACATTTTTCTGGGAAATTTCCATTCCAATGCATTAGCATTTAATGTTAATTCTCAATGTAAGATAACTATTTATATTGTAGTTTATTTCCTGTGGTAGAATTCTTAAAACATATCACCTGATGTATTCCTATTAATCTCCCAGTGCAAGTGATGTCTCAGATAAGGTTCAGTTTTTAGAGAGAGTGGTGTCCTACAGCTGCGATTTAATGGATGTGCATTAATGTTCTCAACTTCAGACAAATCTATGGCTGACAGAGGATACACATAATAAATCAGTCTTTCATTAAACTTGGAGCCAAATTGAGATACAGATATTTTTAATTTATTTTGTATTGAGTAGGAGATGCACTCTAGGTAGAAATCTCTACTTATTTTATCACTGAGTTAGGACTGTATTACTCGATATATAAATTCCTGTCTTTCCAGAGTTGGGTCTGCTTTCCAGAAGCTGGGTTTTCTACTACATCTGCCCACTATTCCCAATAACACAAAGACAAAAGGATATGAAATTGTTACCTGGTCATTCACTGAATGTTCTTTCCCGTGACTGCTGTCAAATTAAGGCATTTGCAGTCCCGTCCAAGGTGGACACTGAAAACTCACAACCACGCATTTAATTCAAGAAATTTAAATGTAACCCACACTCTTCAAAAAGGGAAAAAATTTCACTAGCCAGCAAAAACCTTTGTCCTCCAGGGTAGTATTCTGTGAAATATCCAGAGGAATACAAAGACTGTCCTCAATATTGGAGTTTCATGATAAAAGCCAAACGAGGGTAAGAGGGGTAATTATACCACATACCTTTATAATTTTTAACTTTTTGATGCAGCTATAGAACAGAGAATCACATTTTCTTAGGTTAATTGCCACAAATTGTGCTAGAACTCACATAGTTACATTTCACAAATTTTAAAATCCAAGCTTTATTCTATGCTTCATATAAATAAAATTTTAAAAGTATATAAAATAGAAGCCTAGAAAGAAATATTTTCTCCATATGGACATTTTAAGATTCAGGAAGTAACAAAAAAATCTGTAGCTACATTGAGACAAAAATATGGCCTTGAGAGAGAGTGTTTGGGGAGTGTTATGGTTCCTGCATTTTATGCCCCAAAGCTGAAAGCAATCTGGACCATGGTATTAGACCTGCAAAATGTGTATTTCTTTTCAGAAAGTGTGGAAGTAAGAGGGTTGCAGAGCAGATGATATTTACTTGAAAAATTCCATTTGTATGGAAGATTTAAGAGATCATTTTCAGGAACTATTCTGTATGAGATGATTTTTAATGCCTGGCATATCAGTTATAACTTATTGGTTTAATTTTTAAGACATCAAAATTAATATACATGCAAATATGGCCACTCCATATTATTATTCTTTATAACTTTCAGAACCCAGATTTATTATTCTAAAATTCACCCCTGGAAACAACAAGGGAAGGTTGAAAAAATGGCCAATTTAAACAAAGCTATATGGTGACAAGTCTAAGTAAAATAATGAGTTGTTAAATGTCAATGACCTTTTTAATTGCTGTGATTGGACAGACTTGTATTTTTGCTACTTTAAAATAGGTATTAAAGTATGTAAACTAAAAATACAAGTTGTAGGAAGGACAGTTTTAGAAATAGTGTATGTTTTATCATTTCTCAAGTTTAAGACCAGCGTTCTGTTCCTCAGCGTACTCATTGGCGTCTGCAAACACAGCCAATGGTTTGGAGAGCAGACTCCATTCATTCCTATTCAGCATTTCCCTGAGGACACAGAAAAGTTGTTTTACTGACTACGACAATGAGACATTAGAAGTGTGTTAGTATGATTTTATTTAAGTAGCTAACTCCTATGTTATCACTGAAGATTTCTTAATGTGATCAGCAAAACCTGGAAAGAAAGACCTAAACATTTCTGTAAGGAAATAAAATACATTTACTCTTAAGATAATGCTATAGCTCAAAATAAAATCACAGTCCTCGTATTTCTTCAGCTGGTCTCTAGTTCAGATTCAGATAAAACTCAGTCCATGCATCTTCTGAGTCATCATTGGCATGCATGTCACAAAGCGAAGGGTTTTGGTTACTTTTGCAGATATATGATTAGGATGTAAAAATTCATTACATAAATATTCTTAATATTCAAGGAAGAACGTTTTAGACAAGTACTTTTCTATAAATATATAACATGGAAGAATCTATCGCCAATATAAAATTTTAGTTACGTTTAGAAGGATTTGATAGTAACTCTCAAAGTGGGAGACATTAAATATATTTTTTATATATTTGAGTTAAAAAATATAAACAGAAGTAAATAAGACCCATAGTATTTTCTTCTACTTGAAGAAAACTACCGCAGTCCCAGGTAGAGCAAAATACAAATGGCACTTGCAGTACCTGAAGGTCTACAGAGGTGTTTGCACCTTCTGCTGCAAATACTTGTCACCTCTTTGCCCAGTTAGAAGTAGGAACTGCAATGAAAAACTCTTCATCTGTTCATCTGTATAGTTTTGAAAATGAATTTTTACAATCCAGATGATGGACTGGTATACTTCCAAAGTCGTTTATGAGTTTCATAAACACATTTCTCTTCCTCTCTCACTTCTTTTTCCCTTGACTAGCTTACATCATAATGGAGGAACAACATTTTAAAAATTTTGAATAGGCACTTACTGGAATTACAGTTAATCCTGATACAATCTAGATGGGGAAGAATAGATGAAAAATGAAAATTTATCCTTCAAGGTAATAGCTGCAGACATCCAATAAAATCACAGTCCACCCTTCCGGGGACAGACACATGCAAATATGGCCACTCCATGTCATTATTCTTTATAACTTCTAGAACCCAGATTTATGGTTATAAAATTCACCATTGGAAACAACAAGAGAAGGTTTAAAAGATGGCCAGTTCAAACAAAGCTACATGGTAACAAATCTAAGTGAAATAACGAGTTGTTAAATGTCAAAGATGCTCGGCTTAGACTGGCTGCAACTTTCTCCCCATTTGTGAAAGAACATGTCACTGTTTTCAGCAAAATTAAAAAGTGCTCCGTCACCATGGGGTACAGTGCAAGCTCAGCTAGGCTCAGACATCTTGGACCTCTAGAATCTAACATCCCACAAAGGCCAACAGAATCCTTCAGATTTGCACTGGCTGAATGGAGAGCAAGTTAAAATCATTCTCATCTCTCACTAATGTTTTGTTCTGTTTTTAAATTTTATTTGCTGGGCATAGAAATTGGCTGGATTCCATACTTTGTATGAATTGGAGGAGGAAAGAAATGACTCTCTGTCTTCTTTAGAAACTCTGGTGCAAAAGAATAGTCATTATTCGTAATACGCAATACTATGCCTCTCTCAGAAGCTAACAATGTTATCTCTATGTGACAAGTGTCATGGTTAACACGGCTATTGATTTTCCCTTCTTATACTTGTTTCATATGAAAGTAGCTACAATAATAACAGAATGTCTGGTGTAATTATAGTGGTTCCCTCTAAAAGACTACATGGAATAGCTCCTGTTTGTTTTATATAGAGATATAGATCTGTTTGGTTTCAGTTTTAGTAGTTAATGCCTTTGGGGAACATGAAAAATATAAACCTAGATTCTGTTTCCATATAGCTGAGTTTGTCATGTGTCGTCAACCGCATCAGAAAAGTGGTTGCAAACAGCCAAGGACCAGCACCTACACCGCTCTTTCTACAGAATGCTTTGCTGTTGAAAATTTCCCATGGGGGCTTCCACTTTGGCTAACAGGCCCTTTACTGCAATTAGGCAATTTATGTTGATTGTCTTGTAGTAACCTGTCATTGACACTAGAGGGAACTCTAACAGAACAGTAAGTGAGGTGCTCTGTGTTTAGTGTTTTAAAAAACCTGATTATTTAACTTACTTTCACTAATATTAGTTAAAAGTAATTATATGCAATAAGCTACCAATGGGACAATTTTATATTGTATGAGTTAGCATTCTGCCCAGCACAATTTG
Organism: Otolemur garnettii; assembly: GCF_000181295.1. Taxonomy (NCBI): domain Eukaryota; kingdom Metazoa; phylum Chordata; class Mammalia; order Primates; family Galagidae; genus Otolemur; species Otolemur garnettii. Next base: position 8,719,497 of record NW_003852419.1, read on the forward strand.
GAAATGTAGGTGTGTTTTCCTCAAATACCTTACCAGGTTTTACTACTCTTTTTGGAAATTTATGGGGTTTCAAATTTTATTTTTATCTCTCTGATTATTCATTTCTGTATGTGTTTAACACTTTCAGGAAATACAGTAAAACCTCATAAATTTTTACTCCTCTTATTTGGAGTTAAGGTTAATAGTGAAACTTATTGGGCAGAATATTAATTCTTCAGTATGAATAGAATTATTCTTTAAAAAAAAAATCTTTAAAAATATATATAAGCAAGATTTTGAAAGGCCAAGTTCCTTCAGTAAGAAAACTAATTTCAGGCACTTCATATACATTCATGGCACAATTTGCATGAAAGAAGTGCTAATTATGGCTAATTCGTATTCATCATTAAAATAAGCCTAGTAAGCCCTTTCCTGGACAAGATCTTTCCAGCTATCAATTGTGTTTTTGAGTGTAAAGCTATTAATTGAAAATGATAAAAAACAGCTTACATTTTTTTAAATCTACAATGTAAGACTTTTTCTTGACTCAGCTTGGCTTTTCCCCATAATTCAACCCGACTGGTGAAGTTTTGCTGTGGTGACACTGTGTTGATACCACAGGAAAGCATTATCTTTCTGTAGAGGAGCCTGTGTCTTCCGTGTTCTCATGGCTGTTTGCTGAGGGCCGCAGACTTTGGGCATTGAAGGGTCACGGATCGTTGTTTGATAGCAAACTGTCACCACACCGTACACCAAAACAGAAAAGATGAGGTACCACAGAGGGGAAGATTCAAAGGAGAAGCCCAAGGAAAAGAGTAAGAGAACTGTCGGTCTAGAAACAGAGAAGAAATTGGATACTTGGTGTGACTGTTATCTAAGCAAACAGATTTTTATTTATCTGCAAGGAAATCATTTATAACCAATTAAAATGTCAGTAAATGTAACAACAGGAAATTCGGTTTGACGTATCGTCAGGCCTAACAATTTATATTTTTCATTAACTTCATTGGTAAGTTACGGCTTCCCTTTTAAGAACCCTCGGTGGTAGGAATCACAAAACGGTAAGTTATGTTAAACATAACAACAACAACAAAAATAAATAAAAAGATGCCCAAACAAACCTAGATTATTTTAAAAGATGGAAATAAGACCATTAAGTGTTTTAACTTTCCATGGCAGACAGGCTATTTGATAAATGCTTGCAGGCAAAACTGAACAAAAAGTGAAAAGTGTTAGTTCAGTGGGGGAAGGCAAGTTGTTACCTAGATTGACCGTCAGTTTCACACGCCCAGCATCGAGCTCCAGGCGCAGTGTGTCTGCCGAGTCTCTAGATGTGGTTGCCATTAGAATCCCGTATGCACGCTGGGATCGGAACCTTAAGGACACGTCCTCGGCCTCCGTGTGCATGACCACTGGGAGCTGGATTTTCATAAACATACTCCCATCATAGCTCAATACCGTTGCCTCTATAGACGGAAAATGAACAGAAAGTTCTTGGTCAGTAGAGTGCATTTATACTTTGGAAAAGAAAAGGGTGATCTAGTAAAGACTTCTAGGTGGAATATAATACTACAACATCTGCTCATCTTCAGAAATAAACATTTGTTTTTAGAAAGTGGAAATAAAAGTCACAGTAAACAAATGTTAGCAGTTCCTTTTTTGTTCCCATTACACTTTGCACCTCTCGCATTAATCTTATTGGATATTAATGCTTATATGTGTCTCCCTTCTCAAATACAGAGATCATATTCTTTTGCATAGTCACAGAGTAAGCCTGGTCTGAGAGACCAGCACTTATTTAATGCATATTTACATATTAGTATGGAGAGCCCCCCAACTAGCTCAATGTTGCCTTGGTTCTGAATTCTTCCTCTGCAAAGTAAGAGGGCACTAGTACTAGAAGGCCACTTAACCTCATTGGCTTGCCTTAAAAATTCATAGGCTAAGAGAAGTTACTATTGTCATTTTTTCAAAATTTCTGCCCTAAATGATTTTTTTAAGAAAAAAATCTTTTTAAAAAAAATTTAAAAGGGACTATGACTGACACAGAGGACTTAGGTTACTTCACTCTTGCCAAAAGAGAATGGAAAAAGTGACATTAGCAAACAGATGATGCTTCTTTTGAGGCATTATGTTTAACAAAGTAATTTTTACAAAGGCACAAAGTATAGTTACATTTTAAAGCTGATTCACAGATAAGGGGTAACTGAAAAAGTTATTTATAAGCACAATCCTACTGTCCTAAATATATTAAATTATCACACCAATGTCAATAGCAATGTGCCTTGATTATACCGAATGAGAAGGCAGATGGGGCTGAGGAGACTGGAAAGACGTGTGTTATTAAACCCAGGTGCATGGTCTTTACAAGAAAGTTACTCATGTGACATTAAATACACGAAGAACTGAACAGAGAAACTGTTCATGACAAAGTAACTGCTCTAAGAAACAGCACCCCTTGGTGTTACCCACCATATGGCAGTGAACTGTGCAAGACAAGTATGAGTCATTTTGCTTTCTCATTGGTTCCAATAACTCAGAACTCCATTTAATAAATAAAAAACCACCTGGAACTAAAATAAACTAGGCAATTCTCATTATTTTTCCCATTTACATGGCACAGCAATTAACTTCACTGATACAACTCTACTCATCATTAAGGCTCTATTTGAAGTGGTGGCCTTGCGAGTTTCTTTCAGAAAGTCAAGACCATCAAATACTTTTTCTGCCCGACTTTGACTGGTACTTTTTGCCATCATGGGGTTGAACGTGCATCCAGAACCCCAGCGTGCTGAGTGTTTCAAGTCCCATCCTTGGCTCCCTTCTCTTTTCCATCTACCTCTTGACGTACGAGATTTTGGTCAACTATCAATTCCCACTCTCCTCACGCTCATCAATAGTCCAGATTTCACTGCTGAGTTCTGTCACCAATTGCCTGTTCGATGTCTCCAACTGCAATATGATACCTTTCTAAACTCTTAATTCACTCCCTGTAAAATGAATAAACTCAAAACGTGCTCCCTTTCCAATTTTCACCATCTCAGTAAATGGTATTCTCCCATTGTTGAGACCCAAACATTTCTGACTTTTCTCTTGCTTTCTCACCATGTCCAATCTATTTTCAAGTCTACAAGTCTCTAATTTCAGGCTCTAATTTCAATCCATATCTCAAATCTATGGCACTCAGCTTTGCCCCTGTGATAGTTCTCTTAATGGCATGAAGTTCTACTCTTTCCCCTACACCCAGCAGCCAAGCTAAACTTCTAAAAAAAAGATTCTCTCTGTCTACTGCTTAAACTATACCCCTCCCCCAATAATTTCCTACTGTAATTAGAAGACAACCTGCACTTCTTCTTTTAACCCACAAAGATCAGTATGACCCCCACCCTGCTTTAGTGAGCTCCAGACACACAAATTTCATGCTTCCTTTGAAGATTTGCACTTGTGGATCCATCTGTCTTAAAACGTGCTACCCCAGAACGTTAAATGGTTGGTTCCTTGGCATTTAGGTTTCTGGTCAACTGTTATTCCAGAGAGGCCTCCTCTTATTTCCAGTTATTCTATATCTGTTGATCACTTCATTTTTAAAAAGTACCATTTCTTGATTGTATAGTATTTTCTGAGTTTGATCTGAGAGTATAAATGTCTTTAGGGCAGAGATTCATCTTTCAGACACATTGCTCTATCAGCACCAAGTGCTCCCCAAATGCCAGACACATAAGTGAGCCTCAATAAATAGTTATTAAATTGACAGTTACATGTATGTGTGTATATGTGTACATATATATGCATATATATATATATATATATATGCACACACAGACACACACACACAGAGGGTGCCAAAAATGTATACACATTTTATGAAAGAAAAAACTATATTGAATTTGTAATACTTAGCTCACATTTGACTTTTGCAATTATAAGAATTGCTCAAACATGACTGGTATTCATCTTGTGTTATCAGAATATATTGACCATTATAATGTTGATATGTTATTTTCCTTTCTTAAACTCTGTATACTTTTTTAGTACCCCCTCCCTCTCTACACACACACACACACACACACATATACACATATGTGTATATATGAAAAAGCTTATTTCAAATTGGGTACCAAGCTTACATAAATGCTCATCAAATAAATTAGGTATTTATTCCATTTTAACTTAATGGAATAAGTTAATTTGTGTCATGTGTGTGAAAAGAAATATTTTAAACAGTCTACTTTAAAGGTTAAAATTGGGCTGAAAAGACAGTGTGTATTTCTCAAAATAGGGGCCCAGGGTTACACAACGGCCTATGTGCTAAGAAAATGACATGACTTTCTTAAAATATGGTGGTTCTACATCGTATCACATATTGTTCCAATTAGATGAGACGTTTCCTAAATGTTAGAAAAATCACCCAAACCAGAGGCTAATGTAGATATTCAAGTTGTAGTGTCTCAAGAAATAATTAAACATGATTATAAAGTTGTAGTGAACGCTGCAAAAAAAATGTGTTTGTGGTATAATTTTAAAAGAAACTTTATCTTTACTTTTCTAAACTATAGCCAATCACGGTCATTATCTACAAGGCAAGAAATACCTGATAAAAGTTTAAAAGCCAGTATCAATTGTTTAGTTACTTTGGTATCACATAAAGAAAGTTACTTGGGTATCACATAAATAAAATCATGAAAACCATGTTATTCCCCTTCTATTTATTTAATCTGTACATCTAGTTTCTATTACTGAATAATCATATATATATATATATATTTTTTTTTTTTTTGCAGTTTTTTTGGCTGGGGCTGGGTTTGAACCCACCACCTCTGACATATAAGGTCAGCACCCTACTCCTTTGTGCCACAGGCGCTGCCCTGGATAATCATATTTGAAACCCTATTATTCTATGAAAAGTAGCTTAATTTGATTGAACACTAAGCCGGGGCATATCCTTTTAGAAATACAGATGACTGACAATGATTCCTGAATACACTGTGCAATACAGCTTAGATAGGAAAATAATCAGAACCATTGACCTTTAACACTCTCTAAAAGCTGCAGGACCAACACAACTTAATAAAATAATAAAACTTGAGTGCCCCTGAGTGGCATTTTAAGTAATTCTCAATGTGAAAATAACTTGTTGATAAATGAGAAATGAAAGCCTCAGCGAGTCCTCATAATTACAGTTAATGTTTAATTAGAGAAGATGTGGAAAGTGCACAAGGTCGTCGTCTAGAGTTTCCAAATAAACAGTAAACAGCATTCTGATATTTGCAGGTTATGCTATTTGACAGCATCCCCTCACATTAGTAAAATTATTTTGCCATTTAGAACATAAAAGAATCCTTAAAAGGCTAATTTCAGTACAACGCTTCCCGGTGGGGGCGGAAAACAGCTTCAACTTTGTCTTCTAGATCTCCTTCTCCCTTGTCATTAAGTTTGATGAATTTGCTTTTCTGCATTATTCCATGCTGCAGTCTAAAGCGTACACCTGTGCTCAGTTTTGCCGAAAGGCAGTCACATATTGTGATCAACGATGAAAATCAGACAGGAAGCCAAATTATATTGCTCTGACATCTGTCCCTCCATCTGTGAGAGTTTTAACAAACAAGTACAAAGTAGATTATATCAAAGCTCTTGTTTTAAATATAACCGAGAATAATTTCTATATGATCCAGTCTCCACAAATTCTCAGTTTTATTACAAGGAAAGCAGAAGTGAAGATGCTAAATTTAACTTACATTCACTGAGCATTATTTCTGGATTATTCTTTCTTACAGGACCTTTGCTTAGGACCTTTGCTAACTTAGGCAAAGTACTATTTTTCTGTTTGTCTACGTTAGCAAATATTTTGTTCTTTTTTATAAAACCCTTTACTTTCTTAATGCAGGATGAAAATGTCCTATGATTGCAACATCATTCCCCACGCTTCAATATCCAAGGACCTGAACAAGTTTTTAATTACTTTGAATAATTATCTTCACAAATTATGAATTATTCTCCTATAAAACATAGAATAAAACAAAAACTTTGTAAGTACTCTTTTTATTCATTTCAAGATTTGCTGATCATCTCATTTGATTAGCTTTATGTGATCAGAATGCATATGGAGGGCGGTGCCCGTAGTTCAGTGGGTAGGGCGCTGGCCACATACACCCAGGCTAGAGGGTTCAAACACAGCCTGGGCCGGCTAAACAACAATGACAACTGCAACAAAAAAATAGCTGGGCACTGTGGAGGGTGCCTGTAGTCCCACCTACTTGGGAGGCTGAAGCAAGAGAATCACTTAAGCCCAAGGGTTTGAGGTTGCTGTGAGCTGTGAGGCCACAACATTCTACAGAGGATGAAATAGTGAGACTCAAAAAAAAAAAAAAAAGAACACATCTGTACAAGAAACTCATTTGAAGCTCTTTCTCTGGACTTAGAAACTCAGAGGGTCCTGCCTGCTCTGTGTTTACCCAACTAGGACATACCTGGGAGCTGGACAGAAGCCAGAGTTTGTGGTATTGAAAATGACAACCATCCCATATATCCCTGGCTCTCAGGATGTGCCATAATATAAGCAAGGAAATGAATTCTGAAAAGCAAAGACTTCTTAAAATACACTCAGGTGGTCCAGAAAGAGGAATCACCCCAAACGACCATTTTCTCCTCAACGTATATCCAATCTGGAGATAAAGAAAGCCTTGGAAATTTATAGGCTCCTGTCACATAAAAACGTGTGGCGAATTCCAGCGACGAAGTCTGCTATTAAGTTCTCATTTGCAAATCTACATATGCTTGCCATCTCTCCTAATTATTTCAATATATAAATATTCCCTTTCCTCCATTCTGGCTCAGAAAGCTCTACCATTTCCATTTTTATTTTTGCCATATGTAGTAACAGAACATTGCCACAGGGTGGTACACCATGCATATTTAACAGAACGTTTTTGTAATTCATGTGGCAGTTGAGTTATATCCTTTTCTAGCTTCACTTAACCAAGAGGCATCTGAATACCTGGCAGCTCTCTGAGTGATTAAAATTAAAACAAAACTTTAAGTCATGCGGGTCTGCTAATCTCATGTTATGCTTTGTTACCCACCCTCTTTTGGCAATGTTCAGAAACCAAGCTAAACAAACATAAGCCAGAATTAGGGGGGAAAAAAGCGAAGAAGAAATTTATAAAGAATATACACAAACCAAATTACACAGAAAAAGCTAAGCTGTAATTATAATTCACAGGAATTGTAATTAGGTACTGTAACAGGGAGAACGAATACAGCTACGTGATAAAATACTTCACTATCTGTTGACCTACCTAACTGTATGTTGCAAAACAGGGATAGCAGTTTGCTAAGTTGTTTAATATATTGTTTTATTATTAATTTATTATTAAGAATTATTAATATGTATTAAGAGTGTTCATAAAACTGATAAGCTTATATACTTTCTTGTTAAGGTAAGGAAATGAAGTCACTTTTCAATTTTGGGTTTTACAAAACAATCAGTTTATTCTCCATGAAGATTTAGGTTCAATGAACTAAACTATCTTTAAGAATATAAAAAAAAAAACCCTAAGTATTCATATCTCAAACAATAGATGCCAGGTAATCTTAGGCTACATATCTAATCAAGGATAAGAGAGCAACTCATCAATATATTTTATAATGATTTTTACTTCCATTGTTTCAGTGACAATGGGCCAGGCACAGTGGCTCACTCCTATAATCCTGGCACTCTTGGAGGCCAAGGTGGGTTGTTCGCCTGAGCTCAGGAGTTTGAGATCAGCCTAAGCAAGATGAGACCTATTTCTACTAAACATAAAAAAATTAGCCCGTGTCTCTAGTCCCTGCTTCTTGGGAGGCTGAGACAAGAGGACCCCTTGAGCCCAAGAGTTAGAGGTTGCTGTGATACCACAGCACTCTACCCAGTGTGAGAGCTTGAGACTCCGTCCCAAACAAAACAAAAACCCTAAAATAATAATAGCTGGGTGTTGTGGTGGGCACTTGTAGTCCCAGCTAGTTGGGAGGCTGAGGCAAGAGGATCACTTGAGCCTAAGAGTTTGAGGTTGCTGTGAGCTATGACTCACGACACTCTATCCACAGTGAAGGAGTAAGACTCTTTCTCAAATTAAAAAACAAAAAAGAAGAAGAAGAATATAAGTGAGGGACACTGGACAAAGTGACTAAAGGCATTGATCTGGAACATTGGGCCAATGAAAGACTAAGCTTAGGACTATTATTTTTGTTTTGTTATTTGTTACCTTAATCTGTTCTATAGCTCAGCTGTGACAGCTCTCACTCTTAAGTCTTCCTTACCCTAATGACTCTCCTTTTAATGGTAGAGGAATAGGGAAAAAAGAAAGAAAACTGCAGCCTTGCCTCCTCTTAAGAGTTAGAGAGGATATACCTACTCAGAATTTCACTAGGCACAGCTAAATCTTAGTAGCCAAAGGTAACTGAATCTTTGCCAATCTGCTAGGTCATTGGCAAAGGTGAGGGCTTTTACAATTAGGGTACACTTCCAAAAATGCGGGTATACCTTAGATGATTTAAAATCAGCTTACTTTTCAGGGGCAATATTGCCTGTTGGGGAAGCTGAGTGAAGTGGCATGAGGAGGCTAACTTAAGTCTCACCCAATTGTGTCAGGAAAGATGTAACTTCACAGCTTAGCTTCCCTCAAAAGCTGTTTCTTAACATGGGAGTTAGCACTCAAGATCACAAATATATTGAATTCATGTCGCTTTTACTGGATAGTGTCCTAAAGTTAAAAAGTAGGCCAAAGGGACTGTAGTTATTGGCTTAGGCTCATACCCCTGAGGATATGAAAGATCTACATTTCCAGTCCTGAAATGTACTTAAAGAACTGTGCCTTTGAAAATCATTAAGGGCTCATCAGCAATTCACCTCAGTGTGGCTGCTCAGGGTGCAGAGAGCGTTGACTTCAGCAGGGCTCATGTTACGTTTCAATGGCCACTTCATGTTTAAGGGCAACATTTAATGCACGTTGCATCTCAGGGAGGTGGCTGCGGGGATTTGGGAATCTTACCTCTCTCACAAGACCTGCCAAGATAGCCTGTTCCGGAACAATCGCAGACATATCTGTTCCAGCCATCCCTGCACATGCCATTGTTTTTGCAAGGATTGCTAAGGCACGGTTTTGCTGTTTCCCTTGAGCAGGAGGGCTTCACTCCAGCAGTACTTTGAATTTCAGCCATTTGCCGGATATCTTTGCTTTGGCCATCAATGAACAAATCCCTGATGCAGCCCACGTAGCCATAGTTGAGCAGAGCAGTCCACACCTCAGTGGGGAAGACAAGGCCGGCCTTATTTTCTGGCAAGCCCCCCAAGTAGAGCTCATCATCCAGGTCCAAAATCTCACTCTCGCCAGGAGCGGTGTAGGGCGTGCGCAGTGTGTTGACAGAAATGGTACCTACAGGAGAGACGAGAGAATGTACAGGTCTTTACAGAGCACCCGTGTGTTCTAATTATCACCTTTTCTCTCCTTAGTCTGCTTAAGGGTGAACTCCTTGAAGGCAGATATTTCTTATTCTTTCTATCCCCAGTGCCTGGTACTTCCCAGTACCTTTTAATTACTCCTGTAATTAAAAAAATCCTCAGAATTAAGTAACTTTAGAAATACAGCAGATTATAACCAAAATGGTTCCATTTAAACTTGAGTATGAAAATCACAGTGTACAGCCAACAAATTGTTTTGTCAGCCTCTAACACCTCAGCCAGTAGTGCTATGTTAATGTATTGTATATAAGCATGGATTAAAAACAAACCAGCATTCAGTATCAGTTTCTGGAAGAAAGTCAGACTCCTATTAGTCAGTGCTTGTTTTTAAAGCTAGTATATATCTGAAAACCAAGGAAAGACGATAAGTCCCAATAGTTAACTGATTTGATTACTCTGATTTAGCTCAATAGTTTGGCCGATTCCCTACATCAAAACCCAATTTTATCACTCCTAACTGTATGAATTTACTGATTAACCTCTATGGTTTTGGTTTCCTTTCCATTACATGGGCATTAAGAACATGACCTACCTCGTAGGGTTGCTTTGAGTGTTAAATAAAACAATACTAGTGAAGTGTCTGGTCTACAATCAGCAGTGCATAATATCTCAATGAAGGTACTGAGAAAAATCAATTGCTTACTTTCTTTTTAAACCAAACTAGTTATTATCTAAATTGACAAGGTTTTCTTTTCCTCACTACAAATGCTAAGGAGAAAAATCTATCTACATGGGATTATTTTAGAGCCACGGAAAAATGTGTGTGGAATCCATCAAGAAGAGAAGACCTGTAAGACTGAAAGCACATTCCTGATCAAAACTTGCGTAGATACTATCCGATCACAAAAAGTGTTACCGACACTCTATCTCCAGAAAGACATTTGTAAAAATACCTCAAGAGGACACTCTATAGATCTAATATTATTTTTCCGATCTAGATTATAAATTAGAATAGGAAGAGTCTGATGAGAAAGAGTGTTAGAAAAGGTCTGCTGGCAGGTGGGGCCAGAGTCTCAGGAATTTAGGGAGCAGACACAAGATAGATCAGGAGGTAGAGGAGAGGAGGGCAGAGAAGTGGGGACAGAAAGAGGAGGTGAGAAGTGGTAGCTTCTGTCTAGGAAGATGCAGAATATGAAAAGCCTGGCCCGAGTGAAAACATAGCTGCCCAAGGATGTGAAGCTGACCTGCGAATATTCCAAATCCCAGCGGACGGGCAGCCCTCGATCTAGGGGGTGTAATAGGATCTGTCTTTGTGAGGGAGAAGGGCACAAAGCCACTAACAGAGACTGCCCAGGCAGCCAACTCATTAAGAAAACATTTGTATCTCTAGACCTTCACAGAAAGAAATGGAAAAAGCTCCTAGGGGAGAAACACTCAAAGGCATTGCTATTTTGGCCTTCCCACGAGGGGAGCATAATGGGGATTTCCGAGGGAGGCAGCCAAAGGGAAAGGACAAAGAATGCATTTTTACTGTTCTCACTTGTGCAAGCACCTAAAAGAAAATTCCCATCTAGAAACATGTAAGGACCACAAAATTCTATTTAGAAAAATATAAGGATTTCATTTGGGGGAAAAGAAATAATATAATATTGAGAAAGAACGTGACTCTTCTTTTAAATAGAATGACCAATTACATGCATTTTTTAAAATATCATTTTGTGTACAACACAGTCCAAAAGCCCTGAGAAGTGAAGTCACAGATGGTCCCTATCCTCTGCGATAGCTAATATAAGTTAGAGAATTATGAGAGTGAATATTAATGACCAAAGGAAAACTAGCTGTTTAAGAAAGCACATATTAACATAAAAAGCCAAGGGTGCTGTGCAGGCAACACAGTGATTTATGTTTTTAAGATTAAAGAGAAAGGGATGTTATTCTGTTTTCTAATTAGTTCAAGAAGGCTTCCTAAAAACAATAGAACTTTTTGTATTTTTTCTCTTACTGTATTATTAATTTATTAAAACAAATGCTAGACCCATCAAACGGATTCCAGAACCAACTACCAAGTTGTAAATTCCAAAAGCAGATTGAGAAGTGATTATCATCTAGGACAGTGGTTCTCAACCTGTGGTCGCGACTCCCAGAAACTGTACGAATGGGTCATGGCATTAGGAAGGTTGAGAACTACTGATCTAAGATAAGGATGTTTCTCCCACAGTTCCCTGTCATCCCTTTCAGACACAATTTTAGAGTTCTCATGGAAAGATGAAACAGTGCAACAGAGAAGAGAAAGAAAAAGGAATAGAATCCTAACATCATCTCAAATATAAAGTCAAGAAAGACTAGACCTTAAATTTAGCCCTGGATTCAAAGTTGGGACACGTCAGGCAAATGCAGCTATTGGCTATAATTCCCTAGAATATTCTGCAAACATTCTAAGAGCAAGAAAACATGATTGAAGATCAAGTACTATTTTTATCTACACACTTCCCTAATCCACACATGCTTATATTTTAGAAAATCTTAGCAAAAGAGATGCAAATAAACAGGCAGTGTAGACTTCAACTGGGACAGAAACAATTATTTTTATATTTTGAAGATTCACAATATAAAAATGATTTGAAATAACAATTAAATGTTATTACTGATTCAAACCTTAATAGATATTTATATTTTTGACTATAGATGTTTCCTGAAATTCAAATAAGATTTGAATCCCAGATCTGCTTAATGATTTTCCTATGGATATGACTCAAAGGGCAGATTCACCCAGCAAAAGAGTCATCACAGAATCTGAATTAGTTTAAACCAATTTAACACATACATATGAGCATAGTGAAATTTAAATATCAAGGCTCCCAAGTATTCATTTTATTGAATTGAGTTATAAAGGCAGTGGTTACAGAGAGCACAGCAAATGAATACTGAAACCTGCTCACTGATAACTGAATACAATCGAGCAGTTGCTGTAGCTGCATAGATCAATAAAAAGAAAGTAAGAACTTTCCCAAAGCTTTGGCAAATAAATCTTATGAATAAAATTTTAAGAGAGGGGCGGTGCCTGTGGCTCAAAGGAGTAGGGCTCCGGCCCCATATACCAGAGGTGGTGGGTTCAAACTCAGCCCTGGCCAAAAACTGCAAGAAAAAAAAAAAGAAAGAAAAAGAAAAAAGAATTTTAAGAGAAAGAAAAAATCTGGGTATATTAATGGGTGATCGTTTTATCTTTCTCCAGGAACTATAAAAACTGACATAGATAGTGAAATAAGTTGTTTCTTCCATGCATTTTACTCCATCTGCTATGATTACAGTTGGAAGTTTCTGGTAAATTAAATAACTATTTGACGCAGACATTGTTATTTTTGAGCTGTTTTAATCTGTGGACAGTTGTCATGTTTGTGGACTTTTTTAAATCAGTGCTTTATACTTCACGACTTAAGAATCCCAGATACTTTCCTAGGGTATTTTACTTTTTTATTTGGTCAGGGCTGCGTTTGAACCTGCCTCTGGTATATGGGGCCGGCACCCTACTCCTTGAGCCACAAAAAAAAAAAAAAAAAGTCTTTGTGTACATAAGACTTTTATAATTTTTATATAGAAATGACATTAAATTATATTTACATGTAAAGCTGGATTTCTTTAGGGCATGTGCAAAAGGTACAACAAAGGTGATAAACGGACAAGGTAATATTTATTTAACAATATTACAAGTATGAATAATAAATTTACCTGTCATGTAAAATTGTATATAAAGGCCAAAATAAACTGTTGAAAATCGTTCTTAGTTAGGAAAGTGGAAATCAATTTTATAATTTGGTGTGTTCTTCATAACCTGTTAATTTCCATTCTTTTCTTCATCTATTTTTTTAAACTATTCTACTTCGTTCAGATTAGCTTGTAGAGTGGGCAGAAAGGTAAAGCACAGGTGAAATTTAAAATAAGTTCATTTGATTTCAAATATTAAATAACTTCAAAAGTTCAAATTATTAGGAAACGAGGGGGAAGGAGCTAGGACGCTGTGATAGGCAATGCTTTTGCCTGGTGAGGGCAAACTGACTTTCTAGCTCTCCAACTAACTAGCTGACGTGCTTAGACAAATTAGAGATTCAGTAGACTTCACAGCGGTCCTTATGCAAAATAAGAAAATTGACTGTGTAATTTCTGAAGTTCCTTTTTGAATAAACTATTTTGAAATTACTGCATAAAATAATTTTTAAATTCAATGTCAATTTAATCTACCCAAAGTTTTGTTCCATCTCTCATCACACAGAAGAATCAGATTCTACATATGACAAATTTACTTATTAACAAATTGTCTAGGTACAGTGGCTCATGCCTGTAACACTAGCACCCTGAGGGGCTGAGAAAATTTCAGACTAGCCTGTGAACAGAGTAAAACCCCATCTCTACTAAAAATAGAAAAATTAGCCAGGTGTTGTATTGGGAGCCTGTAGCCCCTGCTACTCAGGAGGCTGAGGCAGGAGGATGGCTTGAGCCCAAAAGTTTCAGGTTGCTGCGAGCTAAGCTGACACCATGGCACTCTAGCCTGGGCAACAGAGTAAGACTGTCTCGAAACAAAATAGAACAAAACAAAACAAAAATTTCAAACTCAGTAAAAAATAAAAAAGGCACAATATAAACAATAAAAACAAACTACAACATTGAAATATGGTAGAATGCAAAATGTAAAACATATAATCTTCATAAAACAGCAAAAGAACCAAAATATGAACAACAGGGATTTGGGGCTATTACGATTATGAATGTTTTTGTGAAGATTTTCTGTGTCTTAAAAAAAAAAAAGATGCCATGTATTAGGTTTATGAAGAACTGAAATAAACTTTATTTGAAAACAAAACAGAAATACCATCTCAATGTTCAGTTTTCTGCTCATTACTCCCTGTTTTTTACTAATTTGAATTCATCTGTAGCTGGGAACTTCAGGAGTGGACCAGTATATGAAAAAAATAAATCTTAGGACCAAAGTTTAAAAGTAGATATATAATAGATAAAAATGTGAATTAGACAGTGGTTAATAAAATTAATCTGTTATTATATTTCAAGATTAAAATACTATTAACCCAGACATTCTGGTTCTCAGAATCTATCCTACAGAAATTCTGACCAATATCTACAAAGATATCCTGTATAAAGAGATTATTTATTAGTTTAAAACAGTAAAGTTTTAAAAAAGTAAACATTTAAATGTTGTTCCAGTGAGGAAGTACTAAATATTAGTGTGTTTGAACTAAGGAGCATAGGACGTCACTACAAAGAAGGCCATGGGAAAGCTGTCACTGTTTCTGTCGCCCAATAAGTGGTGAAGTATAATTCTGTTTATGTGAAAAGAACCTCTACATAAATGTAAAAATATTTATAGCTATATTAATGCATAGAAAAAGATCTGGGAATTTTACAACACCAAGTTATTTTACTGGTTTCCAATGGAGAAGGGAGTGAACTAGTGAGGAGAGTACGTGATAACGGTAAACTTTTCACCCCTTATTTATCTGTACATTTTCACCAAAACCATGCATTATCCATTAAATACATTTCATATACACACATGTGCATACACATACACATTCATACCAGAATATACACACATAGGAATTTTAAAAAGTGATCATATACAATGCCGGAGATATGTAAGTATCAATGAAGTAACATTCTGCAGCAATTTTCAATACTATTTTATGGACGTTCCACAGATTTCCGTTCAGTATTCCACAGCAAGGATCAGTGGAGCTGAGGATGGTCAGGTAATTGACTATCTCCGTACATTGCAGCTAGTGCCATAGTTCAGTTACCCCCCAAAAGGAGATTTGGTAGATTTGTGTACAGAGAGAGTTTTCACTTCCCAGGATTTGACTGATATTTGCCAAGTGCATAAGACCAACGCATAAAATACGAATGCCAAATTATTAATTTCCTATGAGAAATTACCAATCACAGCATATGGACTACTTCCCATGTAGCTCTGCCAATATGGGATGCCAACTTATAATCAAATGTTTATTTATTCATTTATAGTACCTGTTACAAAAACCTGAAAACTCATATACGGTTATCCCTCATCATCCATGGGGGATCGTTTCCAGGACCTCTTACAGATACCAAAGAAAGATGTTCAAATCCTTGATATAAAATGGCATTAATATTTGCATATAACCTACACAAATCCTTCCAGACTCTTTAAATACCTAGATTACTTATAACACCTAAGACAATGTAAATGATACATAGATACTGTATTGTTCGGTAAATAATGACCAAGAAAAGTCTTTATATATTTAGTACAGACTATTTGTTTTCAAATATTTTTGATCCAGTTAGTTGCATCCACAATGTGCCCATGGATATGGACAGCCAACTGTTTGCATAAGTGGTCTATTTTCTCTCTCCACTGCAATCAAACTTAACAATGGGAGCTAAATCTTAATTAAAAGTATGTTTAGGGAACATGGATTCTGAACAAGGAGAGTACAAGAGATAAGGAAATGTGCAGTAATATTGGCTATAGATGGTTTCATAGCCTCATCTCAGTAAAAATGACCCGCCTCCCTACCCTCTCCAGTGGGGATGAGTAGTCAGGCCTCCTGTACAGTAGTCACTCAGCCACTGCCCCTGTTTGCCCTACATGACTTTCTTTTTTTCAGATGTCTTGATATATTTGAGTTTTATGAGCACCTATGGTGCCTCTGCATAGTTCGTCTCTGAATCTTAGCTTATAACTATATAATTCCTAAGTTTTGCTACTTAGATATTCTTGAGAGAGTTTACTGATCATATGAAATAAACAGCCTTAAAATGATGGTTTTTTTGTTTTTTCTTTTTTGCTTTTTAAATGATGTTTGTAACATAACTGCAACTAATATGAAAACACAAAAACTGGAAAAAACATACACAAATAAAAAATGTTTTGACTGTGGGGAAGATGATAAATGACTTATAATCTTTAAATATGATTGGAATAAATAAATATAAGCATCAATTTAATAAAAATATAACAGTTTTATGCAAATCAATGTCATCAGGTCATCTGGTCAAATAACTGGTAAATTATTGGTAAGGTTGTTTCAGTCTCCCTGTGGATGGGTGGTGGTTTATGGGCAGGGATGTGGAATAAGGTGTTATAAATGTACTTAAAATTATTTCAGGGCATGCCGTCTAGGCAGAAGTATGGGAGGTACATTTATAGCCAGAGGGCAAGTTCAAATCAAGACCTAAACAGAGAAACTGTCTGATGCTTTTTCAAGTAGAAATGTCTATGAGTGGTGATTCATGAATGGTATACACAGAAATCAGTGCTGGTAATAGATAGCTAGAAAGTGCTGCTCACATCAAACAGTGATTACTATAAACCTCTAATTATGTGCTCTGGAGAGAGACTTGTGCCTTTCCCACTGTAATTTCTGATTCTTAAACTAGAACTCTAGGACTTCAATTCAAAATCTGAATGGCTTCTTAGCTGTTAAATGCAGGCTTACCCATGAATAACTGCTGATACAATCTGTTGTACCCTGCTGTACACATGCAGAATTTGACACAAGTAATGAATTTTTCTTATTTGATTTCAATATGTAATGACGGTTTTCAAAAAAAAAATGACAGTTTTCTATAAAAATACTTGAGAAGTTACCCTTGACTGAGCCAAAGAGCTTAACACAAATTTAAACAATGTTCATGTCCCAAGAAAATAGTCATTAACCTCATCCTCATTGTAGCGCGATTCACACTTTAGCTAAGTACCAGGACATTTGTTTTGCGTTGGGGCTGGGACCAGAAGAGCATAAGGGCAAGTCTGGGCAGGGAAGAGGGACGAGGAAGAGGGTAAGGAAATGTCCAGCTGCAAAGTTTGCAAAGTAATGGGCCTCTTTAATCATATTCATTAACTTAGCATGTGGGAGGTTTTCTCTTGGCAGCGGAGCTCTCCGCAGAGGATATCTACTTTTTGCTGCGCTCCTGTCATCCACTCTGATTCCCTCAATCATGGCTGCATACTGTATTGTTCCTCCTTTGCCAGCTTAGCTCAGGATGTGCAATTGCCGTCCAGGGCTCAGCCCACTTGGCCTCCCATGTCACTGTTCACAGACTGAACAGGCAATGGAAGAAAGCTGCATTGTGTGTATAGAACAGCTGCGGCCCAACAGTATTAGTCGAAGTGTGGGAATTAGAGCACCTCTTTCTTTCCCATGTCTCAGAAGGAATATACTTTAAAAGTAACTTAACACAATTAATTTTGCTAAAAATATATGCACATAAAGGCAACATTTCTCATCAAATAATGGGCCTGTATATTCCTTTTAGTGAACAAAAGACCAGAGGGCAGGCCGCCGGAAAGAGGAACATCTGAGTGATTGTCTTCCTTGTCCCGGGTGTGCTGATGGTGGCTGCACATCCTAGTCCTCAGACAAGAGTTAACACTTTCCTTCTGGATTAATTTTCCTTCTATCTACAGGTTTGCCAAATGCTTCGGGATCCTACCAACAAGCAGGAGTAGAAGCTCTGTTCTCATAAAAGCTTGTCATTGTTGTGCCAGGCTTATACGGTTCCCTAAGAATTATTTAATTTTCTCAGTGCATATTTCAAACATCTGGACTTGGAGGATGGCATTGTGTTTGTAAAAGGACAGCATCTGTTATCCTATATTGTATAAACTGCTTTCGGAAAGTCATGTCATTTAAACAAATTCTTAAATTTAAAAAGCTGCATTTATTAAAAGAGTGCTGCCATTCTCCCAATATGGTGCTGGTCACATATTTTTATTCTTTATTTTTTCTTACATCAAATATGTACTGAGCAACTGCTACACCCGAGAAGGTACCAGGAACTGTGCATATAAAAATAAATATGACATTCTCTCTCATAGTCGGGGATTATAAACCTTACAAACTGTTTGGATAATATTAAAATTAAATCATTTTTGTCCACCAAACATGCTTTTAACCACCTCTCTAGCCAAGATAACCAATAGTTGTTATACTGGCAGCAAATTCATGGTCATAATGGTTCCATTCTATTTCTTCTAACTTTAGTACAGCCAACCACTATAGTCAGCAACAGAGTGAGTAATTCCTAGGCCTGGGTTCCCTCTCTTTTAATAACAGAGATAATATAGCTTTTTAAGTATTTGGCTAAGGAGGAATTTGGGCAAATCAATAGTTAAGACTGTTGTCACCAGAAGTTAGCAAGCAACCCACTCTAGCCTTTTTTCATAGCAATATCCTTTCCCTGTATTATATGAAAAATAATTTTCAGATACCCTCTGAATATAAATGATATAAGAAATGGGCAAAATGAATTATTTCTTGAAATTCCATGTTTCTTTCTTTTAACTAAGCTACAAATCTTAGTATTTCACCAGCTAAAATCAAAAATATTCTTTAAGAGATAGCTTAGAAGAGAAGCTTGTATAGTTAGTCATTCAATTTTTAAAAGGCTGCTCTATACCAAACCAATGCAGAGTGCAAATATAGAACTTAATTAAAGTACTATATATAAAATATTAACAGCTGGAGCTATTAAAATTACATTAAACTCCTTTGAGCTAGGCCAACATAATACGTGCTCTCTCTCTCTATTTTTTTTTTCATTTTAAAATAAAGGGCAGAACTTGGCTCAGTGAATGAGCTTTGGTTTTATTTTATTGTTTGTTTCAATTCACTACTCTAAAATTTTAACCACACAAAAGTACTTTACCATCAAAACACCACCAGGCATAGTAACTTCATTTTTCTATTGGATTCCAACATGAATTTCATGCTGTG
This sequence comes from Otolemur garnettii, assembly GCF_000181295.1. Taxonomy (NCBI): domain Eukaryota; kingdom Metazoa; phylum Chordata; class Mammalia; order Primates; family Galagidae; genus Otolemur; species Otolemur garnettii. The sequence continues at coordinate 8,738,679 of NW_003852419.1, forward strand.
TTAATTTTCTTTCTTAGATAATTATCCTTTCTTAAAACTTGCTCCTGTTCTTCCCATACAAAATTATGTTAACATACACACTATCTACTTTTGACCTTCTCCAATTAAGGTAAAAATATGGCAGTTAATAAACTATTGGTAATTTGGATGGACTAAGGAGCTTCAACTGAAAAAGTAGATTTTATTCAGCTTAAGAATTAAGATATTCATCTAATACTAACTAGATTGCATCAATACTTTCTCCTTATTATAAGAAGCCCCCTGGAACAACTAAAAATTTTTCCTCTGTATATCTGCATGTTTAATATGTTTGTATACATATCCATACGTATACACACATACATGTAGACACGGGTTGGTATATATGTATGTACACAAACACATACAAATACATATATAGATAAACATACAATTTACATAGAAAAGAATGTAAAGAAATATCCAAAAATAAAAATCACTGCTATCAAATAATGAATTATTTTCTTTCTCATTTTATATTCTTTTGAATTATTGATATTTTCACATTAAGCATGTATTACTTTCACATAGTTAGAAAATCCCTCATGATGAATGAAATACAATTAATTGCCTGGAAGTTTGGTATTTTTTGCTTCTTTGAATTTCCAAAAACGTCCACTTTATCTGTTCTCTATTGTTTTAAACTGTTATAAAATGTGAGACTCACAATATCTTTTCAAGGGAGTCCTTTTTAGAATTTATTTTAGATATATCTTAAGTCAAACAATGTCATCCATGAGCTAATATTTCAAAGAATTGGATTAGTCCATGTGCCCACCCTCCTTTAACATTCTTCGTTTGAAAGTTCCCAGGCAGCGGATTAACTGCTAACTTTGGCAGAGAAAGGCTGGAGGGAACCAGAGGGGGATATTCTATTATTATATTATACTTCTACGTTCCCATTAATGAACTCTTCTCAGCTTAAATCAGAAAGACAAAGAGGAATCCAATTCCTCTTGGACTTATTTAGGGAAATGAGAAGATTTAGGGAGACCAAGTTTCCAGAGGGAAGAATCAAAAACAGAGTCTTAGAGACACCTGGGGATCAGAGCAATGGCTTCTGACCTCCTTTCTATTCCCCACCCTCACTTCCAAATCTTTCCTACTTTCCTATGTTCCATTTCCTTATTTTATTGGATAAAAAAAATTAAAGACAAATATAATTTTCTTGATCTGTAAGCAGAAAATTGTAAAGCGAGTATAATAGGGAAATAAATAGAAAACAAGTCCATAACAGAGAAACCAGAAGTAAACCAGCGGCAACCCTCTGTGCAGAAAGGGAGAGACAGAAGAGTCAGCCCCAGGACTCCCACATGGCCCTTCCAAAACAGGATGGTAATCATAGGCTTCTGGGTCTACAACAAGCCCTCCGTGTCATCTGGTCTGTAGGTCCCAAATTTGGCTGATCGTCAGAGTCACCAGGAAAGTTCTGGAAAAATAAAGACTCTGCCGTCCCATCATTGTCCATCCTCTTTCACTGGGCTCTGGATGGGTCTTTCCCAATTGTTGTTAAACAAATGAAGAAACTCAGGCTCATAAAAAATGCCTGGGCTAAGCTTCAACTGCTGTTTAGTATAAAATACAGAATAGATGATATTGTATTTAAGCAAACGAGGGAGCTGCTGGGGGGCAGTGAGGAAGAGGAAAGAATGTCTAAATTCAGTTGCCTCCAAATTTAGGATTATTATTTGATTTCTACATGAGATAGCCAATCAGAGCATGGAATCCTTGGGTGAAGAGCTTAAAGGAGATATAACTACATAGCTAAAAAGTATTTCTCTCTCTCTTTCTCTCCTTCTCTCTCTCTCTTCTTCTCTCCCTCTTTGTCATCTCTGTCTCTCTCTCTCTCAGTATTCCCCCAAATGTCATTTCCCCTGCCTGGATGATTCTTTCCCACCAAAGCTCACACTAGTCAACCTCTAATCCTCCTAAGCCACTCCCAAGTTTCAGTGTAAATGTTATTTGTTTAGGGAAACCTTCTGCCACTTTCCCCTTCTTAGAGGAATAAAGTGCATCAGTAGGAAATCAGAGGAAAGAACGTCTATTGGTGAAATTTCAAATATCGTTCCTCAGAATGGGAAGTTGCTCGGAAGAGCAGCAGAGCTTTGCCACTGTATTGATTAAGGTGTGTTCAATACCACAGACTCACCCTGGATAATAGTTTGCTATACCAAAATAAGCATTTTATATGTGAATCATTCTATTTTTTTCTTATTTTATATTTGCCACTTCAGATACCACATATGTGATAATAGGTAATTAGGAACATAAAAAATCCCAGATTTTGTCATTTGTTTCAAGATAAATTTTTTTGCAAGCGTTGGCATTTTACTACCCAATAAATGTTCACTTAAGAAGCTATTCTAGGAGCCATTGCAGCATTTGATACCCAACTATGATTTTTATATGATGCGAAACAAAAAACAGAACAGAAAATTTGCTTTACTCTAGAAAAAGGAAAACAGAAAATCTACAGTGTATCTTGTTTTTACTTTGCATTGTTTTACTTACATTGCAGCATTTGCATTGTTTTACTTACATTGCAGCATTTGATACCCAACTCTGATTTTTATATGATGCGAAACAAAAAACAGAACAGAAAATTTGCTTTACTCTAGAAAAAGGAAAACAGAAAATCTACAGTGTATCTTGTTTTTACTTCTTAGGTCTGGCAGGGGTAAGTGGGATATCCTGGGAGATAAATAGCATAGAAAATTGAGAGATTACCTGACCGTCCATCTCTCTGGAAGTCCACATGGTACCATTCTCCATCATTCACTTTCTTCTGCAGGGCTTTTATTTTTATAGTACCTGACCCCATGTCCAGGAGGAGGTAGAGATGGCCGTCCAGCATCTCAATAGCGAAGAAGTCCACCTTTACCATCTGTGGGTGTTTGGCGTCTTTCTGATGTCTTGGCTTGCCGTGGCTGAATAAGATGAGGCCGTTTGGCTCTGTTGTGCGGAAATCAAATGATATGGAGCCTGTTTTCTTTGCATTCCATTTAGGTAACGAGATAAAAGACTCTGGGGTTTCGAAGGTGATTGGGTCTAGAGTCGCAACATTCTCACATTTAAACGCCACCACTCCATGAATCTTCATCTTTGGATCTCCTTGCTTGGCAAGTCGAGATAATTCCAGCCTTACATCATTATTTTTATATACAACCTGTGGGCAGAGAATAGCAGTGAGAAACGAGGCTCCACATTTTAATACTGGAACTTGTCATCAGTTCATTTTACTTGCAAGTATCCCACAAAAAAGCAAAGACTTGTTACTTTTGTTGTATAAGGACAACTGTCTACAGTCAAATAACGTTTAAGTACCAACTCATTGAACAGTAACTCAATTTAATTCAAGTCAAATTAATTGTGTGCTTACACACATGAGCTGCCTATATGTAACCCAATAATTCAAATAAATCTGCATATAAGTTTCATTATCATGTCTAAATTAGCATGCAAAGATCTGAACTTATAAAATCTATTTGTTTTATTAGTTGGCTATCATACTTTTTAACTTAAATACAAATATTGAGGTTATTCAGTTTTTGTATTGCTAACACAGTGGTTCTCAACCTTCCTAATGCTGTGACCCTTTAATACAGTTCCTCATGTTGTGGTGACCCCAACACATGAGAAGCAGTGTCTCGGTTCCTAAGACCATCAGAAATACGTGTTTTCTGATCGTTTTAGGTGACACCTGTGAAAGGGGAAAACGTCATTCAACCCCAAAGGAGTCGTGACCCACAGATTAGGAACCATTGTGCTAAAGCAATTGAAATTAGATACTTTTGCATCCTAGTAACCTGAAATATGTATTTTATACTATCCTGTACTTTATACATTCATTGTACATATTAACTTTGTAAGATAATTACAAGTTGAGGTATAAAACAAAATGAAATTTCTCAAAAGAGCATAAAAGACAATTAAGGTGCAGAAGTACCCCCTTACCCTGCCCTGAATCAACAGTTTGAATACTGTTAGGTAACAAGGAACCATCACATTGGCATATGACAGCAGTTCTCAACCTGTGGGTTGTGACCCCTTTGGACTGTATTAAAGGTTCGAGGCATTAGGAAGGTTGAGAACCACTGGCATATGATGTTTCCCTTAAATCCATTCAATGTGTATTACTACTGTTGTTTCATTTCAATTTTAATTTACACTAATGCAAAGCAGAGGTCATCCTGTATTCCCATTCCTCTGGGCAGCTCCAATTGATCGTTGATGGTCCTAAGGTTTTTTGGACTCCAAATAACACACTGGAGGAATTCACTGATAGGGATCACAGGATCATAGTTCTGCTATCGCATCATGTTAATAGATGCACAGGTATTTTAACATAAGGACAAAGACAGAATCATGTCTTTCCCTGAAAATAGTATATAGTTGATAATTACATTTCTATAACATAAAAATATAGTGACTCAAGGGTGAATTAGTTATCTGCGTCCAGATAACTATCTGATCTCTTTTAAGAAAGGAGTCAACATTTCATATCAAGCAACATTCCCAGGGCCTAAATGCATTTATCTATGTATAAAATATGTTCAAATAACAAGAAAAATAAGACACTCTATATATGATTAGTGCTATGAAGTCAACCAAAGGCTTACAGCAGTTATTTCTTACAAATAACTAGCCATGGCCAATTGAAACAACAGATAGTGTGGCTGGTGAGTTTTCTGATATGATTTTTTACTGATGCTTTAATTTTTTTTTCAAGGTATTACCCCAGAAGATATTTATTAATTACAAAGAAGAAAATTATAGCTTTATAGTGAAAAAAAAAAACTAGAAAGAAAATCTTAACCAAGTGATCAATATTAACAGGAGACATTAACACAGTACTGACATATCTGTTACCTGTCCAGATATGACTGGGAAAGTTACCACTATACTTTATATGATATTCTTGACAAAAATATAGCCTAATTAGAATGTTTTACATAAATATAAATTCATCCATTCTCTTGTTTTAAACAGTTTTTTTTTTTTTTTAATCAAAGTGTAACATACATAGAAGACAAGGCAGACAGTTGGGTGAAGTTCTACATGGTACAACTGTCCTCAGATTAAAATGTGGAAATTTTCTAGCACCCTACAACCCACCCTCATCCCCTTCCTACCAATAACCCCTCCTCTCCAAGGATAACCATTACTCAGGGTTCTATTATCAGCAATTTGTTTTGTATTGCTTTGACTTTATACAAACATAATCATAACCAATGCCCTCTTCCGTGCATGGATATTTTACTGTTCTTTGTGAGTGTTCTGGTATTGGACTACCTGAGTTCAAATTCTGGTTCTAGCATTACTGGAACTATATAATATTTCAAAGCCTGTTTTTTCACCCTTCACAGGATGGTTATAATGTTTTAAGATGCATGTCACTGAGAAAATCTACATAAAGGCATCCATTCCCATGCCAAGCACATTTTAAGACTTGAATAAGTATTAACTACATCAAACTACATGATAATAAACATCATCTCTTTATTATCTAATAGACATAAAGATTTTAGTTCTAAATTTATTCATGATAGAACATTTAGAAATTAAGCCTAGACCTATAAATGGTATTTATATTTAATTTGTGTGAACTAAATAAGTCACATCTCTCCAACGCTGGGTTTGGTACTTCACTTTACTGCTATCTTGAAGAAGGATTATCATAAAGAACCTGCTATCCCTTATTCTTTGAACAAATATGTACAATGGTTTAGCAAGTATCTATTGACAACAAAAGAAGAGAAAATGAACTGGAACAATAACAAAAAGGCATTACACTAATTCTTAAGAAGACTTTCTTGGAAAGAGAACTATTAAGTCTTAGGGAAGTGGATTTAGGATGGCCTCTCTTTGGAGATCTTTAAAAGAAGAGAAAATGCTTTTCATGCATGAGTTTTGTCACGACTTTCATGTTCCTCAAACCTATTACTTTTCACTTTTCTGAGTGATTTATATTTTAATAATTGTATATTTATATACATAAATATATATATAATTTTATATTTTAATAATTATATATTTAATATTTTAATGAGTATTTGCCAACTCAAATGAGGCAGATATTTCTGTTGTTCTATGCTAACAAATCTTCCCTGTAGTTAAACCGCCATTTAACTGGGTGTTTCTGAGAGAGTGGGTATAAGCCGGTCTAATGAATCTGACATTAGCCACCACAAAGCTGAAGGATGTGGGGTAGTGTGATCGTGGGTGGGGATTTCAGTGCGACACTTATAATTTTGTAAGTTAATCAAGTGTGTTAGACATTCGGAGTTTCAGGGAGATGGTGAAGAAAAGTAGTGACTATAGGGGAAACGCCTATATGCCTCTGGCCAAAAAAGCTGTTTGAGAGAGACCAGTATAAAGACTTTGTGCAGGCATGCTTGTAAGAAACTGAGGTAGAATCCCATGAGGTTGGTTGTGAGCCTAACATGAGCAAGGCTTCAGCGGGAATAGCATTTACTGTGTTAAGGAATTAAGGTTGACTTTATAAGGCCAATCAAGGCTTTTGAGAAGTCCAGCCTGAAAATTCCTTATAAAAGTTTCCAGCAAAACCCCCCTGACTTAAGACCTACATGGAAGCAGAGGTTTGCACACAAATTCCTTTATGCCCAAGAAGTTTCTTTATGCCTTGCTTAAAGATTCGAAGTTATAGCATCCAAAGGGCAAGGCCAGCAAGGGCAGATATTTAATCTACTTTGTTCCTCCATAGCCTCAGGCATCATCAGATAAGAATAAAGTAACGGCTAACAACATGTTCTCTATTAAGTTATGTTAAATTGGGTTATGTTGAAAGGGTTATGTCAAAGGCGTATGTTGAGTAGATTATCAGAAGCTAATCACAAGGTAGTCACATGATGTTTAAATGGATCAATGAGGTCATTCCTGTATTGTGCGCATGTACAAAATTCCCTATATAAACCAACCACAAATAAAAAAGCTTGCCATTTTGCCGGAGTGAGCAGATGGTCACCTTTATTTAATACACAATTTCAGTAAGTGTGCTTATTCTCCACGACATCGCATTTCTGCAAGACCAATACGGCAACAAGTGACAATTCCCTTGATCATAATACTTAGGGTGAGCCACATACCTATTATCCCCCCAGAAAAAAAATGATTCTCCACCAGAATCCATGCTTTGTATATAGGTAATAATCTTGCTCACCTGGGCTGGGCACTAAGATCATTGTCTGCATAGAGCAGACATTCAATCAAATCCTTCCTTCACTTCATTTAAACCTAGTTCTAAGATTATAGACTTTTGTAAATAATAATATACAGATATACAGTTAAACTATAGCAAAATGTGGTATGTACATCTTATAAACTAATTACTATTTTTGGCCTGTTTCTCTAGGAAAAGGTATAAACTTCTGTGCCTATCCAGTTCCTAAATGGCAAGCTGACCCATGCACTAGGAAACTTCATCTTCAAATTCATTTTGTGGGGTATTAACTTACTTTCAGAATGAAGAATGCCTGATTTAAAACTCTCCAGAGGTAGAAGCATTTTCCTATAAGTACTATCCTGAGGAGAAACACAATGTACATATTTTTTTCTTTCCATTTTGCATTCTTTGAAAACAGAAAAGCAATTTTGGAAAGGTAGACTTACAGCTCTCAGATTTACACCAATGGTCCATGTGACCCAGATTTTATAATTACCCTACTTTTCTAAAGTTAGACTTACACTTAAAATGAACTAAATCTAGTTCAATTACAATAACCAGTAGCTAGTAAGTATTCTAAATCTTCTAGAAACTCACATGTAAGCTATTTTTGCTTCTTTCTGAAATAATGTCGTACTCAATCATGAGAATACCTTACAAATATTCATATATCTTTTTCTCTTATATAGAAAGTTGTAATTGTATGTTTTACTTTTGAACACATTTCTATGCACTCTATCACTCTAATAACTGATAATATTATTACACACGCATTTGGATCTGTTTATAGAATCAATGTTTCTTCGAGGTATTGATTTTTTTCACATTGAGGAGCAATTCAAATTGTTGAATTTTGCTTTTTGCTTTATAGGCTTTTATCATAAATTCCAAAGGGACAGCAACAGAAAAAAAGGTTTTAGCACTTTTTTTTGTTCTCTTTTTATTTTCACTGCTAGAATTTTTAAAATGCCCTCCCACTTTAATACACAAAAATAGAGAGTAACACATTCGTGTTTTTACAGTCCCAGGATTGACCTTTGAGGTAGGCAACTGTCGAGTATTTATTCTTGATAATGATCCTGAACACATGGCAACACTGCAGAGGAAGCAAGTCAGCCAATGAACAGCAGTCTGATAATCTGTACATAAACTTGGCTAACCTCAAAGTTGTCATCTAAGCCAAGGCATCTAACTTCTCTAAGTCTCAGTTTCTCCGTTTTGAAAACTGACATCTAAAAATGAATGGCATGTCCTATCCATACATGCTGAGCCTTTCCCCCTTTGATCTGTGTGATTTGGGGCAAGGGTAAAAGATACCCTATTGTTCCTTCTTTTTTTTTCTGGCTTTTTCTTACAGTGTTTGATGCCAAGATACTGTTCTCTATTCTGAAATGTATCAAAACTTTAATCCATTAGTAAAGACAGTGTTCACTGCATACTTATGTACACAGATATGCCTAAAGGATTATATCTCCCTAAGGTTTGTACAGATGGTAGTGAAGGACTGGTGGCTAATAGATAGAGCACTTTCCAAAAAGAGCGTGGGTATGTTAAGTATTTCACTCAGAAAATACTTGCCACTCAGATTACAACTTTTCTTTATAAAACACATGTTTTAGGTTAGAAATTTCAGAAAGGCTCCTAAATTAATTAACGTGTATATTTATCAAGACTTTTCACGCTTTAATTCTGACAATATTATTCTGCAGGGTCATGGAATAAGCACTGAATTTCGAGTCAAAGAGCCTTGTAAGTCTTTAGACTTTGTTATGACCCTCCCTGAGAGAACATAAATGGTTCATTTTAATCTGTCTTGGTTTTTCTTTTCCCTCCTTGGGAATAATAAAGGTGAGGCTTCAGAATCTGAGTCTCAACTCAAATTTCAGAGAGATTTCCAGATCACCCACTTGCAAACCTGGAACGTATGCAGGTTCCTCAACCTTGCTGAGGCTCAGTGTTTCATCTGTAAAATAGAAGAGTCTTATCTACCACATTAGAGTTATTATAAATCATAAATTGTATTCCAGTTGAAGTGATAATGGGTCCTATCACAAAGCAAACACCCAAATGAATATTAGCTGCTTGTATTAATGTTATTAGTAGCAGTAATACTGTTATTATGAGTACAGTGATTTAATGGAATTGTGTGAGGGTACCTGACAACAAGGCATATAGAAATTAATTGGTCAAATTTTTAAGGGAATTTATACAATTCTGAGATCAGCAGGATCGAAGAGACCAGGAGATCGGGGCTTCATTTCTCATCATGATATTTACACTACAGTTTGAGGTACAGAGTAGGCCTTCTCTCTAAAGTTTCTTACCCAGAAAATACCCACAGCAGACTAGCTACCCTGGGAGTTTCACTTTAGGCCATGAAAATGGACCATCTTACCACTGCTACCACCACCATCACCACAAAATCAGTTGAGATTCATCAGTTCACTTTCTGGCAGACCCTGCTGCAAAAGTTTTATATGTGTTAATGTGTTTACTTTTCATAAACATCCTAGAAAGGAACTGACATTATTCTATTTAATTAATAAATATGTGGAGACCTGGGCCACTGAATGTTTATCATCATGACTATACCCGATGCGATTTGAATATCTAAGGATGTTAACTTCAGACTTCATTCTAGCAGGAAATTTCATATGGTTTTTGATATGTGTTATTCCAAAACCAGTATTTTTCTTCATTTTTTTCTCATGAAAATATCTCTAAGTGAATCAAATGTCACAACTGAGCAGAGGAATTTATCATGGACCTGCCGTGTAAAATGCTTCTTCAAGTCCAATTTAAGCAGTGGAGCTATTTCTCTGATTCCAGAATGATAATGGAGATCTGTCATTTAGGATATAACCCATAGACACCAAAAGTCTGTGGAGTTAAGAATTAGCTAAAGAAAGTGTTATTTTAATTTAATTTTAATTTTTTTGTTACTTTTAAATGAAGTTAATACTTTTCCTGCAATAAGATCAAGTGAGAATATTTATTTCGAAACACCTAATTTAACGATTCTTTTCTACTATCTCCAGTCTCTCTGTACATCATCTCTCTAAGGCAGTCAATGCACTTGTTTCAGAACACAACCAGAAACTAAGCAGTAAGCGACAAGTACAAGTGTGAGTCCAATAAGTAGCAGGTAAATTGCATTAGCTTTGCCATAATTTAGGGAGGGAACAGTTAAAAATGGAAATAAATGTATTACAACTTCCATCCCCAATATTAACTTAGGTATTGTTTTGAAATTGTTTCAATCTTGACACTTCCAGTTGAATCAGATAAGCATTCGTCTGACAAATTAACTAAAGGAAGGTACTTAAGAAAATGCAATTTTACTCTTTCCTCTGTGCATAGGCCAAAGAAAAGCAGGTTCCACTGAGCATAAGCCAGTGTGATTTCTCTTAGGCATTTGCTATTGGTGCATATTTACTGGTAATATATATAGGGCCCCACACACAGAGGCCACATTACCCAGTTGTAAATGTGTTTATACGTGTTATATGTAAAACCTAGTGCTGATGTTTATGAAAATCAGCACGTTAGAATAGATGACACGTCTCTCAGTAAATACACAGATAAGTAGATAACACACCTGTATATACCACAGCCACATCGAACACAAATATATATACAGTAATGATATTTGACAATTTCAGAAATTACAGAGTCCTTGGCTGAAGAACAATAGTCTTAATCATTGGGTGTCAAAAATTGTCTTGACCTCACAGGAGTTTTCAGCCCTTCTAATACTGGTGCTCCAAAGAAAGGCATATAGCCAAAAAAGAAAAAAAAAAATTAGTGACTTTTATGATTAAATAAAAGTAGAAAATTAAACATTTTTCTTCATGCTTATGCCAGCATGAGGAGATAATTCTCAAAGTTGAAGGTGGTCACTGTTTATTTTTCGGGGGATGCTGTTTGTTTTTTGTTTTTCTGAGACCAAGTTTCACTTTGTCTCCATAAGTAGAGTGCCCTAGTGTCATAGCTCACAGCACCACTCAGCTCTTGGCTCAAGTGATCCTCTTGCCTCACCCCCTTGCATAGCTGGGAACGTGTAGAGAAAAGCCCTCTTGCTTTGTTCTTCACTCATTACCATCTGACGTTATTTGGAAAACATGGGGTGCAGTCTGTAAAAGTTACTCATGGCAGTTAAAAGACAGTTACCCCGGGGTTAGCAGCTCTATTTAATGACGTTTTTGGTGTTATAAATATGTAGCAAAAGATCCTGATTTCACTAAATAGCAATTTTTTTTTTCTTATTATTAATGGTTCAGGAAGGCCCTGGCAGGGTGGGTGGAGATGGAAAGATGAACCACAAATGTCAGTAATGTGAATATTGAGAAGCAGATTTTGTTTTTAATACCAACTGCAAACTCGATCAATTCTCATATTTTCGGATGAGGAAACTGAAGCTCAGTGTCTTCTCATAAATGAATATTGGACACTTCAGTGTTTCTTCAACTTTGTGTTAAAAAAAAAAAAAGAATAAAGAAAGAGAGAGAACAATGAACTGACTCTACCATAGGCCCAGGGTTTCTGAACGGCCCTTGAGTGACTGCAAATGAAGACCAGCCTTCTTTTCACCAGGTAAGGGAACCATAGTTGATTTCAAAGCAATTCTGACTTTAAAGCTATGCTAGCTTCACAATAAGTTGATGATCAACTTATAAATATAAAAGTCCTAAGGGGGAAAAATTGTGCAGTAATTTCCCCCAACTGGTGGCATTTAGAAAGACACTGAAAAAGCTAACTAGAAGCAATAAATTTGAAATGCTATTATTTTGCCAAGTTAAGTGATGATGATATTTTCAACATTAGTCTTTCATGAACTTGCAGAATGTTAGCACACCCATAAATTGGGGTTTGAAACTTCTATCCCAAGCCAACTGATACTGGTACTGCTAATAAGGGCAATGGATGTCTGCTTTATCTAAAACTTTTCAATCTCCTGCCAATCTCAGTGAAGGAAATGCGAACACTATTACTATCATTTATTTTTTATTTTTTAAGGGAACTCATCTTCCCATGAACCAAGAATGATATCTTTGAATTGGTATTAACAGTGACACCAAATCTCATGTCAAGACTGACCAACACATGTTATTCCACATTCCAACACTTTCCAGCCTGAGCAAAGTTTACTCCACCATCTAATTTCCCATTTTTATAAGGAGGTGGCCATTAGTATAAATATGCGATACATTGTTTAGTGTATGGGCATTCACATGTTGTGTGAATATGCATATATAAAATTTGCTGTATAATCTATACTTTGTTCACTGATTTGCAATGCCTTGATGTTTGTTGTCTTGGACATATCAAAGTTCTAACATTTTAATGTATTTTCACTTTTTGATCATGGTTCATCATTTTTAAACTTAGAAAATTTTCCTCCAAGATAGATTTTATAACCATATTATTTTCAATGTAATATATTTATTACTTAATTATATGTATGTGTGGGTGTGGGTGTGTAGTCCATGTATTAACTGTTTAATCTATTTGAAAATATTTGATTTGATGCCAGGTGTGGTGGCTTACACCTAAAATCCTAGCTCTCTGGGACACTGAGGAGGATGGATTGATTGCTTGAGCTCACAACTTCAAGACCAGCCTGAGCCAGAGCAATACCCCATCTCTAAATATAGCTGCATGTTGTGGTGGGTACCTACAGTCCCAACTACTTGGGAGGCTGAGGCAAGAGAAAGCTTGAGCCCAAGAATGAGGTGGCTGTAAGCTGTAATGCCACAGCACTCTACTGAGGGTTACAATGTGAGACTCTCTTTTAAAAAATAGAAAAGAAAAGAAAAGAGAAATAATTTTATCTTCTGTTTAGGTGAAAATCCAAGTTGATCCCTTCCCCCAATAGTGACTTACTTACGCCAGCATGATGTTTGAATCACTCTTTTTCTGAGTTGCAAGGCCTATTACATATTAAATTGTAACATATAAAGTCTCACTAACAAGGTTCTGTGACAGAGTATTCTATTCTGTTTACTGTATGGACAAGATAAATATATATAATAAAATTATTTAAGTAGCTTTATCTAGTTTTCCAAAATGTAGAAAGCGTATACATTAAAATTCACTTAAAGAGACTCTAAAATAGCACAAGGAAATTATACCTTTCTTAGAATTACATTCCTATTATTATAATGACTTGTAAAGTTATAATGCATAAATGAGTATAATAATTTTGATTTTCATGTGTCATAAGATCTGGCATCATACCAGAAAATTACTTTATTTATTAGTTGGGGGATAGATACACAACTGTAGAGAGAAATAAAATCAGAAAGGAGAATAACAAAAAGCATTGAATGTAGTTGTAAACTCACTAATTTTATTCCAATAATCGCAAGGTCCTGGTAGAATTTCTTGTGGTAAAATACCAAGAGTAGGTAGCCAGAATATTGGAGATATTTGGTGAATGGGGTGAATAAGTCTCAGTAAGGAATAAAACACAATGACCTCAGACTCCACTTAATGGTGGCTCTCTTTAACAGGTGAGGGCACTCGCTTGAGTTCTCACCCAGTCAGTTAGTAGTGGAAAAGACCAACTCTACATGCTTGCCTCCAGCACTTGGAACAACCTGCTTAAGTAGTTGTTTTTGTTTTTCCTATGGGACTGTTTTAAGATTGGTAAGCCCTTCAGCAATGAAAACTGCAGTACTCTATTAAACTTCCTTGATACGGTTATCCAATTTGTGGATTATCCAAGTTGTATAAATAAATCCCCCCTCTTTTCTTGGCTGTCTGCCTTTATGGCTCAAGCATACTTCCACCTGACAACCTGCAAAGAAAACAGGGGAAGCTGACATTTAAGACAGCCAATGGGTTTGGCACCTGCAACGAAAAGATTTTGCAAAGGAGACTTATTACCAAGAAGTTATATGAAGTGTTCTGTAATTTTAATATCATTTGATAAATGCAATGCCTTATAAAATTTATATATATTCAAATAATCTGAGGCTTGAATTCCTGCTTAGCTGGTTAATTAGTTGTATTGTCTCTTCATCAAATGAGGTTATTAAAACTTACTTTGCAGGTAACTGAAGTACATATAGTACTAGGTGCTTGGTCTTAGGCATTAAGATAGATTAGCAATTATTGTTACTATTATGATCTTAAATGTGGAAGGTCTAGAGTGTTAAGATTTTAAATGGCTAAGAGGGGAGAGTTCACTATTTAAATAAATACTTCTCTGTAAAGCAAAGAAGCATTCTGTAATCATTCTCAAATACAAACATTTACACTTATCAAATTTTGCAATTCTATCTCTTATCTCTCATGAATTCTGTATTTTAAAGGCTTCATCTACTAAAGAGATAGTTTTTATTAAGGTATATTTCATTCCAAATTTATCAATGACTTCTAAATGACAAAACAAAATAGTCTCTGTAATGACACTAAGTTGATAGAACCACAGCCTAATGCGAGTAGTTACATCTCACATGTACTAAGAACTATAGGTAGGTGTGTGGCCTCTCCTAGGTTTGCTGAACTATTGCACATCTATAACTATTGTTCATTTCTAACTGAAAGGTCCCTAAGAAGTATAGAGACCCAGGTTGGGAACTGTTATTTTTCAATTATAACTGCTAAGCACTGGGGTATTTCTTTTTAATGTATTCCTTAATTATTTTCTTCTGAAGGTCCCAAGTGCTTTCGATGTCAGATGGGTTGTGCCTTTTGCCAGAGGTTGCTTAGTTAACTGTTTATTTAATGAATGGGGTTTTATGTGCAACTGAATTTCTCATGGCACACGTTAGAAAATTTTTGGCAGCATTTAAATTAGAGAACTGAGAAACATATTGGCTCTACGGAAGCTCAATCAGCTCCCGGGCAGGTGCAGGGATTTTGCCAAGAAAAATTCAGTAAAATAAAAAATACAAAACCAAATTCTCACACAATCTGAGAGAAACTGAATTTAGTGTCTTGGATGAAACGAATGCTGGATTTAGGTACCTCAGGTGGCTCCTGAATGGACAGGGGAAAGGCCTCACAACTTCAGGAAAGAAGCTCGAGGAGGACCTCCTTGCTCTAGAGAATTATAGCACCTGTACATTTCAAGATTACCTGAAAAACTCAACAAGATGCTAAGAAAAATAAGTGTCAGAGTAATTTTATCCACATTCCTTATGAAGACCTACGTCCATAGCTTACTGAAAGATATCATATTTTTTTCATGTCAACTAAGAAATAATCAATTATTGCATCATATGTTTTAAATGCCTATAAAAGATACCAAGCACCCTACCTCAAATACCCAGATCACTACATTCAATCATACATCATTATTTTTATCTTTGATAAATTTGTCATACCTAAGGAGCTGCTAGGAAAAGATGGAGATACTGGACAAAATAAAATAGAACTAAATTTTTTACAAGGGATACTAAATAGTTGTTTTGATATCTAACATTGTATAGGCATTGGTTACCAGATTTATTTTCTCTGAGGACTGGGAATAGGAAAGTGCTCTATCGTGTTCTTTGGTCCTGAATCTCCTGAGAGATCAATTTTTTTTTAACTTGGTATTACTATAGAAGAAAGAATTTGAAGAATATTTTTAAAAAATTAAACTCTAGTTTAGAGAAATGAAGATGAGAAAGTAGCTATCGACCAGAACTTAAAGATGAATAATTCTAGTCTACTTTCCATTACTACATGAATCTCAAGGGTCTGTGTGGAACAAAAGCCATTTGCAGTCATCTTCCAATAGAACCGTCATCAGCTCCTCCCTCCACTCACTTGGCCAGACCATGTCCCACCCTCTCTCCCTCTCTACAAGAGCAATTTCCCGAGCCAGTCTTGTCCTCTCTTTCTCCTCTTCCAAATGTGGCTTCTTTTACTGCTGGCTTATTGACAGGTTCCAGCATTCTTGAACAACCAATGGCCTGGCTGGCTCCCTGGCTTCCTGGCTCCTAGCTTCCTGGCTGTTTGATGTCCTTTGCTTGTTTGATTCAGGAGTGGTCAACCTCTATGTAGCTAAATAAATAAACACATGTTCCCCCCTTCAGGCCTAGTCACTTGTCTTCCATCCTGGCTCTGTGCTAAGTAAACCCGCAAGCAGACAGTTCCCTGGGGTTGGCCACCACACCCACATAGCCCCTCATTGCCTTTGATTAGGTAGTATGTTGCCTGACACAATATTAATGTGAATCATTATAATACCAAACACCAATGATCAAGCACCTTATAGGTGCTGCATGCTTGCTGAGCTACGTTGCACAAACTCTTGTATTTCTCATAAAAGTCTTATTAAGTAGGCATTTTTATCCCCATACTAAAGCTCAGAGAATTAAAGTATCTCATCCAAATTACACAGCTACTAGATGACTGAGCAGGGATCCAACTCAGTGTTTGTCTAATCTGACTCCAAACTCACAGATGCAGCTTTAGTGCATGCTCCCACCCCATGAGATCTTGGCTGAGCTCCTGTCTACTTCACTGGCACTGGTCCTGGGCATCTTGTCTCAACCTCATCATCACATCTTCAGTGGATAGAAGTAAAGGGGCATCTCACCCCTTTTCTCTTTTCTAACAAATAACACTGTTGGTAAAAAAAAAAATTCCCCTTAGCTTCCATCCCACCCC
The DNA here is from genome assembly GCF_000181295.1 of Otolemur garnettii. Lineage (NCBI taxonomy): Eukaryota > Metazoa > Chordata > Mammalia > Primates > Galagidae > Otolemur > Otolemur garnettii. The sequence goes on from NW_003852419.1 coordinate 8,755,486, forward strand.
TCTCTCCCAGATTTTGGGATAACTGTAGCTCCCCTGGCTGTCCTACGGTGCTCTGAGTCGGCTCACACTTCCTTTGTCCTCTCCTCACTCTTAGGATCAAATTACCAGACCATGTTTACAATTAAGTAGAAAACTTGTTTTAACTATGAAGAATTCCTTAAACTAAGATTTTTCCAAGTTATTTTGTAACTAAAAAATAAAGAATGTGATTTAGCATTAGCAGAAATGACATTCTAAGGATCAGTTTCCAGGGGTCTAGATTAAGCTTTGGCATTTATAGTCCCCTTCAGTCAGGGAGAGAGTAGACCTATATATCAGGAACATTTTTTTCCCATGATGACTTGTGAAGTCCAATAGAGCAGGGCCAGGACTGAGGTGGGTGGGGAGGTGAAGGAAGTACTTACTTTGGACACAAAATATGAAGGACAATGCTAAAATCTCAGCAATCAAGTCAAATATTCCAATGCAATGTTTTAAAAAATTAACATAATAAAAGCCCATGATGAATGAGATATTAAAATTTTAAATAAAAATATCAGCATTACTGAGACTTCCCTGGCCTCAGGCTTCACGATGCCTCAGTACAGCACTGCAATACTGTATTTTTCTAAGATTACAGAACTCAATTTAATATGTGGGAAATGGATTTATTAAAACAAGAGCAAGTTACCAGGGTAATTTATTTTTTGGGGGGATGCCATCATTAGATATCATTAAAATTAGCACCAGGATGCACTGTTAATTTTTAAGATACAAGAGTCATTAAAACCACTTTTATTCCAAAGATAACAGTGACAAAGATAGAGTATTCAGTCAGACACTCTTTCAAGCACTTTCCTCATTTGATCCTTGGATAATCTGCTGACATACAAGGACAGGCTCTTTGCCACAGAATTCCCAGGGGCATACTCGTTGGAGGACAGCATCCGTGGGAGCTGCACAGTACAGTATCTCTCATAAAATCAGGGTCCCCAGTTTACAGATGAAGAAACTGAGCTCACATAGTAAGTAGCAGAACCAAGTTTCAAACCCGGGCCTTCCAGATCCAGGGTCCTTGCTATTCTCCACACAGTAGAAGCAAACGAAGCCTAAGAGCAAGTAATCTAGTGTTACTTCTACCTCAACCCCTGCCCAGGATGACCTCGCAGTGCAGTTAACGTTTAATACTAATGCTCACGGGAATAAAAATCCCAGGATGAAATTTTACAGAAAATAGTCAAAGTTTCAAAATTCTGAAAGAGAGAGATTATATTCCATGACTTGCCATTGAAACCTCCTTCTGAGTCAATCAGACGAATGTAAGAACTGCAATAGCTCTCTGACACTTCACCAGTCCACAGGCCAATTGTAGACTAAATATTTAAGATATTTTCACAAAATTTTGATAAATAAATAAAAAATAATCCAATAGCTCACAGGCACTGAAAAGCCAATAGAATCAGTCCCCAGCATCTGCCTCTGCAGCGGGCTAACTTCTACAGGTTTGTAGTGAGCCTCCGTGCATCAATCAGCCAATGTGCTCAAAGTAGGATATAAGAAATTTTTTTTTTTTTTTTTGAGACAGGAGCCTCAAGCTGTCCCCCTGGGTAGAGTGCCATGGCATCTCAGCTCACAGCAACCTCCAACTCCTGGGCTTAAGCAAGTCTCTTGCCTCAGCCTCCCAAGTAACTGGGATCACAGGTGCCCGCCACAACGTCCGGCTATTTTTGGGTTGCAGCCATCATTGTTGTTTGGCAGGCCCGGGCTGGATTCGAACCCGCCACCTTGAGTGTACACGGCTGGCGCTTAGCCACTTGAGCTACAGGTGCCGAGCTGAATATAAGAAATTACATCATTTTAGCTTACATGTTCAATAGCACTATAATTATATAACAAAACTAGAGCATTGTGAAGGATTATAAGCAAACAATTAAAGGCTTCAGAATAACACCTTGAAATCCTGTCTATCACACCGGCCCTCTCAAGAACCATTGTCACCAATTCTTGCTCCTCATGGATTTCTAATTACCTGGTTCATTGCTCAATTAAACAGAAAAACAACAAAACTATACTGTCTCTACTATGGGATATTTACTGTTGATATTTTGAACCAGTATCAAAGTAAGAATATATTCCAGGAACAAGACAGAGCGAGCAAACTTGATTCTTAGAAAATCTTATTCCAGAGATGAAGAAGGGTTAAGACATGGCCAGGGAGCAAAGCATTGAAGGAAAGAAGGAAAGAGAAACAAATCTATGAAAAGTGCAATACAGAAGGCCTGAATTCTGCACAAAATAGTGGATGTTTCCATAGTAACTGGTAAAAATATTAGTGCTTTTAATCATACATTGTTAATTACTATTTATTATCTCATTTATAATTTATTTTAAATGTAGTAAATATAATAACTGCTGCTCCTCTCTTCTGATGCTAACATATCATTGAAGAAAAACTCAACTCCTTATGATATCAGGGGTGTTTTCATGCCTAGATGACTCATTCAAGAATTCTCACAATTAACTCTTCTTTGCTTTGCTCCATGGTTGAGTTGCAGAAAGCAGCCCTAAGCCCAGCAGCTGTGTTGCCATATGTCCCACTGGTCACATAAGGAATTAGATATGAATGTGGATAGATTATAATAAACCCACCCACAGTGGTGGAAAAACAACCAAATGAGCCATCATGACCAGTGGTGGAGGTTCAGAAGGATTCTTATTACATGTTGTTATTATTGTGACCTATCTTACAATGCATTTACAACATGTCACTCTTCACAATCTTCAGATGATCGAGAGTCTAAAATAAAGCCTAAAAGGACCAATAGGGATGATAGATAAGATTTATTTTGATATCCAGGTGCTTTCTATAGCTCAGTCACCTTTCTGATTAGATCAAGGAGAGGTGTGTATGCGTGTGTGTATACACGTGTGTATCAAGGAGAGGTGTGTATGCGTGTGTGTATACACGTGTGTATCAAGGAGAGGT
>NW_003852419.1:8758470-8800970 GCF_000181295.1 Otolemur garnettii
GAGGTGTGTATGCGTGTGTGTATACACGTGTGTATCAAGGAGAGGTGTGTATGCGTGTGTGTATACACGTGTGTATCAAGGAGAGGTGTGTATGCATGTGTGTACACTAACACTTTACCCTATGCCAGGTAGATGTAAATTTTCTGTTGGAAGAAGTGGTTCGGTCACTCATTAATTACAGCATTCAGTTGGGGTTTTTTGTTTTTGTTTTTGTTTTTTTTACCAAGTTACAAGAGATCACTTAACAAATAAAGACCCTTTTTGAGAATCAGGTCTAAATTTAACCCCCAATTCAGAATGCCTTCACCGGAGGAAAAGAGTTTCACTGCCCATGGCTTTAGCTGTAACTCCAGGCATCTATTTGTCAGAGAAGCTGGTTGACCCCAGAAAGCCTCTACGAAGATACTAGTTCAAACTGCCGCAGTGTAAAATGTTTCCCAGAGTGATGTGTAAAGGACTAGGAGCACAACCATGATAGCTGATGGCTTCACAAAGGCAAAACACACACGCCATTTAGAAGACTAGGTTTGCACAGGGAAGGAACTCAATTAGCAAGCTAGGAATTTGAAGAATTATCTGAAGTCTTCTGTGTCTCGAGAAGACCAAGAAAAAAGTGACTTCTACATTTTTACATAAAATAGGGAATCATTTTTTAGAGGTTAAATCTGTGTATTTTTGTTCTCTTATAATCTTATATGCCGTTGTATTTTTGTCTAGGGTAAGGCTGATTTCCTTGTCTCTTGATTCTCCCAGAAATGGAACCCATGGCGAAACACATTTGAGAAATGTGTAGTCTTATTCAGTTTGGGGTGTGATGGGATTTTTTTTTTTTTTAATTACCTGGTGAGATCATAAAATGAGAATTTATGTTTTGTTTGGAAAAGCCCAGTTTTTGAGTGGAAAAGGTTTATGTACTTTGACATTTCAACACAGGCTAAGAGGGGGCTATAAACAATAGGGTAGATCAGCACAGCAGGAAAGAACTCAATTAGAGGGAAGTTCCTGCAATATGGGAGGAGTAAATGACTCAGGTGCTTTGGGGAAGAGCTAAGAAAGAGGGAAAAAGAAAGATAACAGGACACACATCTAGAGTGACCCTCGTCCCCACTCACAGATAACCTTATGAAGAACAAACACCCAAATTGGGCTGTAGACTTCAGAAAACACTAGTGCAGCTGCCACACTCGCCTGGGGACTCTGAAAGTCTCTCGGAGAAGTTCTTTCGAACTGAATTTGGCAAGATGCTCTATTCATCGAGGTCTGGGAGACAGTCACCATGGGAAGCCTCAGACTCCAGCAGGTTGCAGAGAAGTTCTTGGGATCTCCAGGTGAAGCCAGAGATGATAGGAGAATCCTGGGGCCAAAAGAGGCCTGAAGCCTAGGCTAGGGGCCTCAGTCTCGGAGGGCACGTGTTCACACAGCGCCCATAGGACCAGCCAGGGCTTTTTCTGAGACTTAGAATATGTGGTCAATACCGGAAAGATAATAAATACGATGCTATTCTTAATTCTGTTGCCGTAAATTCTTTCCAATGCACTTTGGGTGGAAAAATGGAACATATTGTTTTGTTTTTTTAAATATAAGGGTCTTTCATGTTTGATCTGGCTCTTTTTTCTTTTGGCAAACATCCGTGTTAATGTATCCTTTCACAAACACTGACTAATTTAGCCCGTCTCTTACAAGAGTGATATAACTAATCTCAAAGTTAATTATTGTAATAACAGCCACCACTGATTCTTCTCAGTGTGTGTCACTCTGTATACTTTGCAGCCCTTACCACAAATTATTACCTCAATTCTCCAACTTAAGTTTTTTGTATCCCTGTGTTCAGATATAGTAATCAAAGCTCAAGTTCAGTACCCTGAGTCACATAGGTAGCACAGTCTCATTCCATTATATCATACGTAATCACACACGGTATCTATCAAATGAACAGACCCTGACAGCCTCTAGGAACAGAGTGGTCTGCAAATCAAAACTCCCCTCCCCCCCACCCGCCATTTAACATTTATCTTCAAACTTTCTTTTTCCCTGTCCAACATTTATCTTCAGGATTTTTTATTTTCTTAGTACACAGGGCCTACCGGGTACTGGAATGATGGTCAACTGAGAAATTCCATTTCTAGTTTCAGTTCTGCCACTAAGAGTGTGAATCTGTTCACGTGCCTGTCCAGCCTCCCCGTCTGTTCAGCAGCACAGTGACTGCCTTCTTCCTTCTCACTGTTTATAAGTACTTTTAGCTTTGTCTAAACTGATATAGAATTGGACAATATGGAAAAGTGCATAAAATTTTTTTTTGTGGTGAATTAAAATGAATTATTGTTCACATCTAGAATTATATCCAGAGGAGGATGGTTAAGGAGAAAATTTCAATCTGTGAACCTTGTGTTGAGGCTGAGCTAGATATTGAAGATAGAATAATTAAAAAAAAAAAAACCCAATCCCTGGCCCTGAGGATCTCCCATTCTGAAAAAGGGAGTGAGGGGCCCACTTAGCTGACCAGAAGAGGACCAGACAGATACAGATAGAATGCTAAGAAACTAAAATCAAACACATGCGTCTCTGCTGGGGTCTCAGAAGAGGAATCTGGATGAGAAAGTGTGGTGGTAGTAACTTTTAAGTTAGTTTGTGAGGCATATAAACATCTTAGAAGGTATGAGGTTATACTAAGAGGAAATTAAAGACATTTCCGAGGCTTACAATGAAGATAAGGAATGAAACCACTCCCCATTAGGGAAAAAGCCACATCTTTTAAGTTGTAAAACTGAATAGTTTCAAAAAATGTGACTGAGAATTTATTTTTTTTATTGCAATATAGATATTTTTGAATTTCGCTATTTTTAACATTTTATCTGCATATTCAACCAACCACAAATCTAAAGTATCTAAGAAAAAAATAACAATAAAAAGTAATAAAAATTAAAAACAGTGCAACATAATACCTATTTACATAGCATTTCGAGGAATTATAAGTAATCTACAGAGGATGTAAAGTATACAAGAGGATGTGTGTACGTTACATGCAAATACTAGGCCACTGATAGACTTGGCCAACCATGAATGTCAGTATTCGTGGGTAGAAGGTCCTGGGAACAATCCCGCATGGATACTGAGGGATGACTGCATCATACAAGGAACACAGCTCTTGAGGAAATGTCCCTTGCTATCTGTGTGGTTGCCTATGCAAGAAAAGCTTTATAAGATCTTCCTCTTGTATGCATGAAGCACTGTGTTTTATACGGCCTTAACCTGCGGAGAGAAGATTTGTGTTTACCTAAAGAATAATCTTTTACTTCTCTTCTAGCATGTCAGTAAATGAACACCAAGGAAAACATTGGTCACCCTGTGCGTATAAAGAGTGGCAGTAAAAAAAAGAAGAGATAAACTGGTAGGCGTCTCACATTCACTTAGATTTTCTAGTGATTTTATGAGGATGTCCCTCAAAACTGCTTAAGACGTTGCCTTTGTCAAGAAAAATGATCTGAAGTGAAATTTGGATATGCACCAAAAGCTTCAGTCTTCAAGGACTTTTCAATTTCCTCCAGTTTGCAAGTTTGGAAATTGAACGCTTCAGCATATCTCTAATAAAAAATCATCTCCCAAGGCTCCTTTTCTATACAGGCAAAATCAAATTAACTTCAAACAGAAGAGGTTAGAGGCATACATAAAGGAAGTATCAAACTGTAACATCACCTCACTCCAGCTCTCTGAGGCCTCCTAATATCTACCCAGGAGGGAAATCCAAATATTAACCTCACCCAAGATTACTCTCCGCAATCTAAGGAGAAGTGTAGTTTCCAAAAGAGAATGGTAGTAAATTAATTATTCCACGATGCTGTTGGGATTTTCACTGACAATACTATACAGTAGTTCTCTGGACTTTTACTTACAGTCTTTGAGAGCCAATAGGATTGCAGGCTCCATTTGCAGCCTAGGAAAAGTACAGCACCTCTGCCTTAATGCCTAGGCAGCCATTTGAATCAGGGGATTCCCGTGCTTTGGCTGGAGGAGCTGCAGCCATGCTCTGTACCATCCGAGCTGTGCTCAGCCTCACACGCACCACACCACCTCCCCCAGCGATGATGCATTGTTCTCATATGCTCTCAGAGTGCACTTGCTGGGACGTATTAGAACAATGCATCACCCAAACACCCAAACGCTGAAGCTTATGTGATGTATTGCCACGTGATGGAGCATGGTTGCCAGAGACACATTTTAAAGACTTAATTTCTAATGTTTTGTATTAAATGACGTCTGTATCACTGTTTTGGGTGATTTAGAAGATAATATTTTGAGATTCTGTTATGGTTGATCTTTGAGTTCAGTGCTTTTCTTCATCATGAAAGCATTTTTTACTGCATATCATTTTAAAATAGAACACTCAGTAATTGAGCTTCACCTAAGCATGACACGGAATGAATGAAGAGGGCTGTGCAATCGGCCCTGAAATCCAGCCATTGGCATGAGCTCTGGTGCTGAGCTGCATCTTCCCAGTGGGCACCATATGGTCTAGTGGTGGGCTCTGGGCAGGGAACATGGGAGCCAGGTGGAGACACTTCCTAGAGGCAAGAAGCTCTGTGCAGGCACCTACTTAGTCTATTCCCATCCTGCATACTTTTTAAGGGCAGGTTTGGCATGTCTGTCATTACTGTACCACAGAATTCTGATCTCTCTTTTTACTGCCTACGTTTATTGGATGAAAGCGTGGAGTACCATGGCAATTTACAAATTCTAAAAATAGATATTATACCTTCTTCTATTATAAGTATTTCCCAGATTATCCAACATATGTTGATTTTCCAGATTATCCAAAATATGTTGCTAGATGCACATTCCATGAGGGCAGAGCCCACATCTACTTTGCTTATCATTTTTTCCCCAAGGCATCATGCCTGGCCTATAAAAAGTGTTCAGTAAATATGTCTTCAATGCACTAATGGTCATGCTATCCTTTTACAGTAGATCCCTTTCATCAGCAACTTTTTCTTTGGAGGCAAAGCATGACTTCCTTCAAATGCAACTGTCCTATCTCATAGCCAGAAATTAAATCGCATCTACTAATGTTAAGTAATGGCAGTTCTTTTTAAAGAAGTAGTTCCAACTTTTCGACTTTGCTTAAAGCAAACTTAGGAATGTGGTATTTATTTACAGAACACAGGAAAAAGAGAGAGGGAGAGAATGATAGAGGATGGGAGAGACAGAGAAAACAATTTAGTAGTAGGACTTACCAGTGCATTAAGCTTGATTAGATTCATTTTAAAAGTATTATTTACTACAAGGCTATAGTAAACAAAAAAGCATGAAAGTAGAGACACAGACGAGTGGAACAGAACAGAACACTCACTCGGATAGAAAACCATCCACATACAGACAACTGATCTTTGACAAAGCAGACAACAATAAATAGCAGGAAAAAGAATCCCTACTCCTTAAGTGGTGCTGGAAAAACTGAACAGACACATGCAGAAGAATGAAACTCTGACCACTCACAGAAATTAATTCAAGATGGACAAAAGACTCAACTTTTGTTGAGTCTTGAAAGCCATGAAACCATAAGAATAGAAGAAAATAGAGGAAAAAATTCATCTAGATATTTGCCTAGGCTTGAATTTATGAAGAAGACCCCTTGGCAATAGAGTAACAACAAAAATAATTAAATGAGACTTGAATAAATTCAGCACAGCCAAGGAAATAATCAACAGACCACATAAACAACCTACAGAATGGGAGAAACGTTTACAAGCCATACATTCAAAAAAGGGCTCATTATCAGAATCTACAAAGAACTCGAGCAAATTGGCACAAAACTCCAAAAATCCCATTAAAAAGTAGGCAAAAGACATGAATAGGAGCTTTTCAAAAGAAGATACACAAATGGCCAACAAACTAATGCCAATGTCACTAAAATTCAGGGAAAATGCAAATTAATCACAATGAGATATCACCTTATTTCTATCTATAAATAAAAGAATGACTCCTATTTAAAAAGTCCAAAGCAATAGATGCTATTGTGGATGCGGAGAGAAAGGAACACTTACACACCACTGGGGGGGGCGGTACTGTACATAGAGTTTGTAATGGGTACTTAGGAGACTTGTTTTGAAGCTGCCTTTGCACCCAGTAAGCCTGTAACATTTTAAAACATTTTTTGTTTACACTTTTTAACTTTAAATTATCATGAGTACATAATAGGTATATATCTTATAGTGTACGTGTGCTGTTTTGATATAAGCATATAATATAAATTAATCAAATCAAGGTAATTCAGTTACCCATCAGCTCAGGCATTTATCATTTCTTTGTGTTAGGAAAATTCCAATTCCACTCTTTTAGTTATTGGAGATAGTTGCTAATTCACATTTAAGTACAATCAATAATAATAACCATTATTATACATAGGAAGGATCCCATGTATCCATCTACTATGCACAAATGGTAACATCTTTCAAAGTCATAGGACAGTATCACAACCAGGATATCTGCATTAACACAGTCTATCTATCTTATTCAGATTTCTTGACTTTTGTACACATTTGTATGTGTGTAGCTGTGGGTATGTTTTTAATTCCATGTTATTTTTATCACATGTGTAGATTTATGTGCACCATCATAGTACCTAATTTTTTTACCATCTTGTATGTTACAGTGAATAAAAACAGCAAAATAGGCTAAAGATCTTTAATATAATATCTGTTCTAGAACTAAATTAGTATGAGAAAATATAAATTATTCGTATCAATGAACTGGACTATTTTTACTTTTTATTTGGAGGTTATTAGAAAGGCATGAGAATATCCAGAGGACTAAATCCACCTCCCCACCTGACTTGCTGTCACGGCATCTGAGGGCACGTGGGCCAGACTTGCACCACATACCCCCAAACCATGACCTCTTACCTTAAGTGCACATTTCATGTTCAGATTTCTTTTCCCTAAGCTGTGTTTCCCATTTTGAAAGTTATATAACCTTGAAATACCTTTGTTAAGGACAATATTTTATTCTAAAACAAATTGAGAGAATTATGAAACTTCACTCTAGTATCCCATCACAGAAAGATTATGGCTTCTGTGATAAAACAGCCATAAATTAATAAGATCTTGTTTGTTTGAGGACATCCAAGCCACCTGTTCACAATAATTCAGTTTTCATAACATCCAGGAAGTTTTTTTTTTTTTTTTTTTGATCTTCAAAGAATTTTCTTAGCTGCAGAGCTAAAGGAGTCCTCAATACAAATTGCAGATTTGGTTTTAAATATTGTTTTTGTACCGAGTGCTCCAAAAGTTGCCCCTGAAGTCACTGTACACAGGTAAAATGGGGACTTATAACTAAGTACAACTTTATTTACAAAATTTCCTTACAGAATTTTATAAGGAGGTAGCCAACACGTAGAGAATATTTCGTAAACATTTTGTAAAATTTTGTAAGGAATATTTTGTAAATAAAGGTACACTTACCTGCAATTTCCCATTTCCCCTGTGTATGGTGACTTTAGGGGCAACTTTAGAACACCCTGTTTTAACAGATGGCTAACAACTTCTGACTCTACAAACAGGTAATAAAAAAAATTACACAGCAGATGAAAGAAAGGAACAAAACCTTAAGCAAAAATAGCAGAAAGGAAACAAATACAAAGAAAGAGCAATCACCAGCAAAGCCTAACACACAGACAGTGTCTAAATAGCTTCTCTGTTCTTTTTTAACCACACTTTTAGACATGCTGGAAAAAAAATGTATATCAAAATATCTTCTATATTTTTAATTGTGCTTATTTCTAAAGGATTTATATAAGGACTTCTTCATGAATAGCTCCAGTAGGTGCCTATGGGTTGAATTTGCCCATCAGCACTCACGATGGCCTTCATAAGTAAACCTATATACTCTACAAACTGTGTTAAAATTTCTAGAGTCCTACCACAATAAACTGGTTCTTTCCCTAAGGAATTTATGTCTTTAGAAGTGTAGAAGTTGCTTCTCTCCCTCCGTTTCATCTCTCTTTTCTCTCTGAACCTATTACTCATTCAATGCTTTGCCGTCCTGCTACCTTTTGGCATCATAAACTTAGCTTTCAAAACACACTGGATATCAAGGCTGAGAAACCTTTCCCAACACTCTGCTCTGGGACTCTGGGACTCCCATACCACAAAGGATTTCCCCTATCAGAAGTATTTTTTTTCTTTTTGCAGTTTTTGGCCAGGGGTGGGTTTGAATCCACCACCTACAGCATATGGGGCCAGTGCCATACTCCTTTGAGCCACAGGCGCTGTCTTCTTTTTTTTTTTAGACAGAGTCTCAAGCTGTAGCCCTGGGTAGAGTGCTGTGACATCACAGCTCACAGCAACCTCTAACTCTTGGGCTTAAGCAATTCTCTTGCTCTGCCTCCCAAGTAGCTGGGACTACGGGCGCCCACCACAATGCCCAGCTGTTTTTGAGTTATAGTTGTCATTGTTTGGCAGGGCCGTACTGGATTCAAACCCACCAGCTTCAGTGTATGTGGCTGGTGCCCTAGCTGCTTGAGCTACAGGCACCGAGCCTCCCATCAGAAGTCTTACCATGGAGTGCTGCAATTGCCTTCAAATCTGCCTGTTTCCACAAGGAATTGAAGCTGACTGAGGTTAGATACTAGGTCATGTTAACGCTTATATATTATTGCCCAGCACAACAACTGGCATTTATTGGTTCTCACCAAATGCATGAAGACTGAGTAAATAGCTAAGATTTACTGAGCACCTTCTATGCCAGGCACTGCACTGAGGCTCTGAAACTCAAGGTGCACAGAAGACAGCAATTCCTCCTCCCCAAGATACATTTTTCTTTTAAAGCTTAAGAGCCAGAACAGATGTCCTAACCCTCACCATCCTCCAACTGTCAATGGTTAGTCATGCCTCTGGCCCACACAGCTAAGATAATGATACTGAAAATACTCAAACAAAATTATTATGATTATCTCTCCCAGTGCACCTTAAATCCCCATTTCCCGCTCCTCACTGTGACCCCAAGTGACTAATGATGAGGTGAACGTTTGGTTGGAGACTAGCAAATATCTGTTGAATCAAACCTATAGAATCGACAAGATTCTACCACTCTTTTTCTTCTGAAGATATGGAAAATTTACTCCACTAATATGTCCTTGAAATATTCTGACTTCTGAGTTTTGGCTGCAGAACATATTTGAAAGGGAATAAGAAGTTATGTGTTAGAGCTAATAAAAAAAAAAAAAATCTTCCCACAAGTCTCCAAAGTTAATGGGTTCCAAGTTAGTTTGCCCTAAGAAAGTTTTTTTATTTTTGTTCAAAGCAAGCCAACACTATTCCTTAAACTCAATATGCTAAAAAGAGAAAATACCAAGTTGTTTGCATGACCATATGTTCCTGTATTTCTAGGTCAGTCTTGATCAAATACTTTCTTCCATGCACCCCATAAATACACTTGTACTCATCAGCCCGTCTGTCCTGGTTTCGTTTGTTAGAAAATGTGGTCACTGCAAGCGTTCTATTTATTTCCTACCAACCACATAAAGTCTCTTTTTTATGTTTAACAATTTTTAAATTGTTTGAGTTCTTTTCTGGAAAAAAAAAAAAAAAAGAAAGGAATAAATGGGCAGCTATAAGCGGAGAAGATAAATATGATGAGCTATTTCTATTAATATTTGACATCAATCACTTAGAAAAGTACAGGTAGTAGAGCAGGAAAGAGTCAGTTTCTTCTGTTAGACAAAGGTTCTCTGTAACCTGTGGTTGGGAAGCCACAAATGAATGGGACCTGTGGGCGTGGGATGTACCTGGTCAGTATTAATACTGTCACTATAGTTTGGTGTGTTGATGTAATGCCACAACCACAGTCTTTGATGTGATGAGATTATGAGAGATCTCTGAATCTCAGCCCCACACTGAGATGAAAATAAAATCACTGCATCAAAAATAAATAATAATAGATGTGGAATTCTGGGATGTTCTCAGTATGACATAGAGTCACAGACTTGGTCACCTCAGTTTGAGGCTGTATTTCTCAAACTTCAGTTGCGTGCACACACTTTAAATAAAAAAGGTAATTTGCGGATCCCCCAAATCTATACATTTTACCCTCCTCCTGTAGATTCTGAGCATTCCAGTCTGAGAAATAATAGAGCAGTGTAGTTAAGTATGTGGGTTTTAGTATCAGATCTGGAGTCCATCCTCTGTGGCACTTAGTAATTGAATAGCTAGCTTTAGGCAAGTTACACTCTGGAAACTTCAGTTTTCTTCCTGTGTATGACTGAGATAAAAACACCACCTGCCCCTAAGTGAAAGAAGCCAAACACAAAAAGACAAATACTGTATGATTCTACGCACATGAGAGATCTACAGTAGTTAAGTCCAAAGAAACAGAAAATAGAATGATGGTTGCCAGAGGCTGAAGGAAGGAGGAAATGTGGTATTGTTGTTTAATGGGTATAGTATTTCAACTTTGCAAGATAAAAACATCTCCTGGATAACACAACTGCATTATGCACTTAAAAATGGTTAAGATAATACATTTTGTGTTTTTTTAATTATTTTTCACAATTAAAAATAATACTTTCTCAATAAGATTATACTGATAGTTAAATTTTTAATAAGGAATATAAAGTACTTTACCCAGTAAGTACCTGGCATAATCAGTGCATTCTACAAATAGAAGGTATTAAATGAAATAATAGAAATTATGACAACTACCAAGTTCACAGAAATTTCTCCTGATTCCATGAACAATTTTCTCTGCTCAATCACTGTTTCAGTTGGTTGTTGATAAGACCTCAGTCCAGAGAATCATTCTACTCATTCAAATGATTCATGCATGTTGCCAACTTCAGTGACTGCCAGGAAGCTTGTTCTTTTAGTGGTAAGTTCTTTTAAGTGGCAACTTGAGGAAACGCCAGCCTCCTAAGAGGGGTAATTGAGTTATATTTGGTAGCACTCAGGAATTTTGGTAGGGAGCAACAATTTCTGAACACCTATTCAGAGCAGAGCCATACAGATATAGAAAATCTGCTGGAGAAAGTGGCTAGTGACGTGTGTTATTTGGGACAAGAAGCCAACGTCCTTCTCAAGCGGACTTCCACCTTTCCCTGTCCAATTCATCTCTTCCCACTGACTTGCTCCATTCACGCTAGCCATGTGGTGTTTCTGAAATACCCCAGACCTTCACAATTTATACCTGCTGTTCTCTATTCTCAGAATTTTCTTCCTCAACATATCCATGGATCACCTTCTCACTCCCTTCAGATTTTTGCTCACATGTCACTTTCTCAATGTAACCTTCCTTCCGTGACCTACTTATAAGCAAATTGCTATCCTTTTCCTCATCTGGCCTGGGGAGAGCTATTGAAATTTTCTCAAGAACACACACCCATAGATGAATGATATATGTAAAAAATTTCTCTAGTGTCTAATCCCTCCTATATTAGGAGAAAGAATCTTCAAAAAGAAAATGTGCTACAAAGAATTTACAACATAAGACTTGAATCATGGGTTCAAATGCCAACTGTCTCTACCAAGCTCCCTGACCATGAGAGAAACACACTCTTTCTGTGTCTTGCTATAGTGGTTCTGTTTCACTACAAAGTCTATTTAACTTTCCTGAATCTCAATCTCCTCATGGGTTAACCGAGCATAACAATCTGTGTTGTCATTATTTCACAAAGTTGTCTTGGACTTCTGAAAACTGGGACTCATGCCACTGGTGATGTTCCAGATGATGTTAGTTGGTTCAAAAATTATATTAAAAATTTTCAAGTTATATTTATTTGGAAGTCTACTTGAAGGAAAAAAAAAAGTATAGTATATTAAAGTTGTAATTTCAAGGATAATATTACTTAGCATGTAACTAATTTCAAAACAAATCAAATGTAAATGTAAAATGTTAAGTACATGATGACATAGGTTATGTATACATGTTGCTAATATGGCATAATAATTATGAAAAGTGAGGCTGGGATAAAGGCTGGGGACAATCGTTTGTAATGCTATGTGAATGTCCTTTCCAAAGTTAGCAGTGCAAACCAGGCTAATATTAACAAATTAAGATAAGTGTAAATAAAATATTATTAAAACAAATGTAAATAATATGCAGTATTATAATTATTCAAAGAAGACCTTCCTTCCTTCCATCTTCCTTCCTTCTTTCCTTCCCTCCCTCCTCCCTTCCTTCCTGTACCTATTAGATTCTAGGCTCTCAGTAAAGGCTATTTTATCTGTGATCAAGTTTACTATTTCCCCACATTACACATCCAGGCCATAAATCCAGTTCTGCTGATCCTACACTATGTTCTAGGGGAGTTAAAACTTCGAAATTTGTATCCAGTATTCAATAATTTTTTTTTCCCAAAAAACAAATAGCAAAGCCTGAAAGTGAATAAGCAGTTATCTTATATATTCCTCAAGTCTTACAATGGCAATACTGTGAAAAACAGAATTAATGCCATATTGATCAATATCAAATAATTAAAAAAACATTTTTAAACTCAAATAACTGTGACACTGGGGCTTTGACAGAAAGAACTCTACCTCATGAAATCACATATTTCAACAGGAAATATGTCATGTGAACACAGAGCGTCTAAGAGTTGAGATGGAGTGCGAGACATTCAATAGAAACCCAGGGGTGTCCACTGTCTGACTTGTTCCCCTTCATCCATTCCTGAAAGATGTATAATGTTAAAACTGTACCATTCAGTTATAATATCTCTGTTCTAGTCTGTTCTCTTCTATTTACTGGCTTTTCTTTATTTCACTTAATTACCTGTTTTCTCTGAGTGTCCATTTTCTTAGATCAATTAAAATTAATTATATTTATCCTAGAATTAGTCAGGAATTGGGCTGTTGGTTTCTCAGGCATATGTCACACACATTAGATTGTACACACCATGTGAAGTCAGAGACCATTAGGTTTGATTCATGGTTACATCAAAAGGACACAGCAGATAAGCAGATTCTTCACACACATCTGATGAATGGACATACAAATAAATGAATATATCTCTGGGATATATTTATTGTAATGTTTCAATTGCTATGGAACGTTCATCTTTGCTCAAGTATGAACTATAGTAAAATAAATGAAGACATTTTGTAAATTTTAAAGCCCCTTGCAAATGTAGAGCGCAGCACAGGTATTTTTAATTTTTTTTTTATATAATCAGTTACATGAAGTTTTAAATCAGAGTTTTTAACTAAGGTCTCAGTCTGAGATTTTTTTTCCTAAGGCTGTATGAATATTTACCTTTGAAACATGGACTTTTACGCAGCTATGGTTATGAACAAGCTTGTATGACACATGCACTGTTTGATCCTGCTGTATGAAGTGCTATTTCTTTATAATATTGCTTATGAACTATTTTATTTAAAGTCTTTGCATCTATGAAACCACACAACAGGCTCAGTGCCCGAAGCACAGTGGTTACGGCGTCAGCCACATATACCAAATTTGATGGGTTTGAACCCAGCCCCCCTGCCAGCTAAACAACAGCAACTGCAACCAAAAAATAGCTGGGCATTGTGGCAGCTGCCTGTAGTCCCAGCTGCTTGGAAGGCTGAGGCAAGAGAATCACTTGGGCACAAGAGTTCAAGGTTGCTGTGAGCTGTGACACCACAGCACTCTACTGAAGGCAACATAGTGAGACTTTGTCGCCCCCCCAAAAAAACCAGAAAAGAAACACACAATATATTCTATTGGTATACACAATTGTTCAACTATGGCACTCTCTTAAACAGCTAGCATTAGCTCACTGATACAGAATGCATGTTTGTGTTGCTCCGTGGGCCTCCAAATTCTGATGTTAAAATCCTAACTCCCAATGTATAGAGTCTTTGGGAGGTTATGAGGTTATCAGAGATGAGATTCATAAATGGAATTACTGCCCCAATAAAAGAGGCCTTGGAGAGCTCACTTACCCCTTTGCCATGTGAAGACACAATGAGAAGACAGATGTCTATGAGCTCGGAAGCCCTCATCTGACCCCAAATCTGTCAGAGCCTTGATTTTGGACTTCCCATCCCAGACTGTGAGAAATAAATGTTTTCTATGTAAGCCACCCAGTCCATGGTATTTAGTCTATTCAGCAGTCTGAATAGACTAACACACTTACTATATCCTAAATACAGCAATTGGCTCACCATACTCTAAAAACTCCAGCTATCCCTCCTGACTCGAAAGTGTTCTGTACCAAACATGGCTCTCTTCACTGAGTCCTCTGCTTTTGTTGAGCAGTTTACACAATGGCTGACTAAATACATTCAAACACTATTGATCAACATGCTGCAGAGAAATGAAGTGCACGTCCACCAAATCCCAGGGACTCAGCTAAGTATCCGGGAAGACGAGACTGAACAGCACCAGCTCTCTGAGATCAGGAACTGAAAGTGGTTCAACACTGTATCCTCAGCTCTGAGCACGATTTCTAGCATATAAGGAGCCATAATAAATGCCCAATGAAAGAAGAATGGAAAACAAAGTCATATGAGGTACAAAGGGTTATTAGTATAAAGAGTCTGGAGCTGTTACCTCTTGTCATAAATAGGACAGTCTAGAAAGGGTTTACCACACACTACATATCTAATGTGTGAACATCTGCATCTGTGTGCACCTGTCAATGCATATGCGTGGGTCTACCTGTGTATGTAGACCATATACATAACATACGTCAGATGCAGCCCAAGGAAGGACAGATGACGACCTGTGGAAAGGAAAAGGGAGGACGAATGATGGCAGTGACATAAGAAATGTAGGTCCAGGCAAGTTCTGAGTCATCTATTTTGAATTATCAGGATGCCTATGGTTTACTTCCCCTCTGAAGTTTCAGCCACATCTTATTCTGCTATTGTGATTCTCCCCTGCATACAATGGCTCTCCCTATGGGGGCTGATGACAGCCAGGCCTCTCTGCCGGGTGGGGGGGAGGGTGTCCTCTACCGCAGAGAACACATCTTTCTCTTCCCTTAGTGGCTGCTGCCAAACCAGGCAGCGAAATGCGCCCCTGTCTGCACGCTAAACACAAGTCAGGCGCCCTTCAGTGAAGACACAGGCTTGGCTTCCTTCCCTGGCTATTAAGCTCCATTCCCACAGAATTACTACATGTCTGAGGTTTCTAAAACCCTTTGTGTGGATCTCAAACAGTTATTGTGCTGGATCCAAATTTCGACCGTGGTTAAGCAAGCCTCAAATCCTTTGCAACCTGCCCAAAGCGGAGACGCTCCAAGGACACACAATGAAAGCAGAAGAGAGAAGTAACCTCTGCCATTCAGGGATCACTCGCTGTGTGCCAGTCACTGTGCTCAACCCTTTGCACGCAGCGTCTCATTCAATCCTCCCCCAGATCTCTGCTACAAGCGACCATGGCTCTTCTCATCCCTAATTTTCAGATGAGGCAACAATAGTTTAAAGAAATCAAGAAACTTATTCAAAGTTATACAACCAGTACTAAGGCCAGGCAGTCAACTTCCACAGTTGGTGAGGGCAAATGACACTAGACTCTTATGAAAAAACTGAATCATCGTAAAAGTTGTCAATCCAGCACATAAATAACAACTGCCTGCAGTCTGGGCCTTCCCGAAAAGAGAATAGTGGACTGTGTTGCTTCAAGCACATGAGGTGAGGGACACAACCCGTGTGAGCAGAAACAGACGTTCTAAGTACAACAAGGCAGGAGGGTGCTCTTGGCTCTGTGGCAGGCAGGGGGTCAGGAGAGGTTCCTTTGGGAACAGAGCTTACATTTGGCTCATGGAGCAAAGAGAGAGAACCCTTCCAGGACCCTCTCCCGCTCTCCCCTTAACCAGCGTAGGGAGGGCTCTAGCACTTAGAGCACATGCTGCTGATTTATAAAGGCTGCATAATCTGCTGCACTGAGTTTTATTCTTCTGGGTTTTTTTTTTTTTAGACAAGAAGTTAGTTCAGAGGGAAAGATGCTCATAGTTAGAACCACTGTGTGTTGTGTGACTGTGTGGCTAGAGAGGGATTTAGAGGAAAAATTCTGGTAAAACAATTTTGTCCAAGTGCAGAGAACAAAACTTGCATTACAACACTAGCAGCGGAGAACTTATCTTAGAGATGGCAAAGCACAACAATTTCCCAGGGCACATTTTTTAGGAAAGCATCCTAGCCAAATGGACCACAATCAATGTAGTGATCAACAGTTAGCATATAAAAAGCCCTTGGCAGAGGCCCAACAAGCCACTTTCTCCTCTCCCTCCACCTTGACACTCTGCCCTCAATCACTGCAAAATAAAATTCTCTAAGATCAGATTATTTGTGCAGTTTTTTTTCAGAACAAAACAACTGATTCTTGATAGTGTGTTATTTGTTGTGAAACTTACGAACTCAAGCATATTTAGGTAAGTGATAACAGTGGTGGAATAAATAAGGTGATCCATTTTAAGTTAATACACAAAAATGTGTTCGAAGCATATTTTCTTCATTTTGGTCAGCCCGGCTCTGCCTCTGTACTTCTGGTTAATGAACCACAGAGCTTGTTATCTGGTTCCAGCTGGAGACTAGTATGATATCCTTTAAGTACCTATAATATAATGATATACTTATAGTACTTCTATATTACTGAATTTATAAGCATGTACATTTCTCTCAGATTTTTCTATTCTTAAAATATTATAAACTGTGTGGTATAAAAAATATGGTATGTCATTCAACTTCTCTCTTTGATACTGTCAATGTTAAAAGCCATCAAATAAGATTTAGGGGGAGGAGGGGAAAACACTTTAGGAATCTAATAGACTAAAATGCAATATTATATTTTGGGGGCTTGCCTGATCCCAGTGGTTTGTGGTTCTAAAGAATAGGTTTTGTGTATTAATTGTGCAATGCTATTTTATTGATTGCCTGCAAAGGAGAAAGTAATCAAAATTCTCTTGACATATTTATTAATATCTGTATATTTTGGCCATGTTTCAGAGACTAAAGAAATGTCTTAAATGGCACAATAGTTGTTTCAATATCCAACACATCTATGCTGTTGAAATATGTTAGTGGATGAAACATAACATACATTGCAAATGTTTAAGAGAAGTAACTATCATTATGAGCTTAAAGTCGAATGGTAGTGATACCCTCGGCACCTTAGATAATGAAAAGGTATTTTAAAAAGGTGAAAATTGTGAAGGGGAAACATATTAATAAATACTGATGCACTCATTTGAGCTAAGCAAACTGATAATTTGATAATTTACTATATATTACCAATCAAGAATATCGCAAACCAAAAGTCTATATAAATAAATGTGCACTTGAAATTTCCTTCATTTTGTGTTTCATGTTTGGTAGCAAGTTAAAGCAGGACATATGGCCATATTTATGTAAACTGAAACTTCATTCACATGTCCACACATTTCTTGAAGAAATCAAAATGCATATCGGCAGTGCCATATACACCTGTTGGCATACGAGTGGCTGAGTCACAGAGGCAGTCATTTGCTCTAGATCATTAAGCAGGGAAGAAAGGCCTCCTGATAACTTTATTAGACATAGTAATGTGAGCTACACCATTAAGGCAAAAAGCAAAACCTTCTAGTACAGAGCTGAGGCTGAAGGGGTGAGGAAGACTCTGTGAGACGCATAGAAATAACATGATTGGGTTGTGTGCTACCCAAACGTTGAACAAAAAGTTACTTTTATAATGTAGTTCTTGATTCCATTCAGTCTAGCAGCTCTTTGAATTCTAAACGGAGGGGACAAGGCTGGGGACAGTCTTTCTCAACTCCCAATGGGCCTAACAATTCTTAAGCAAATAGGACTTGTGAATCTTTCTCTGGCTCCAGTGGGTCTGGACGCTGATTTAAGCAAAGAATAGAACTCTCCTTACTGTCTGGTTGTATTAAATTTCCTCCCCCTCATTTAGAGGATTCACAGTGGATAACACTCCCACATTCTGCAAGGTCTCCAGCAGATGGCTTTTGATCTCTTGCACCACATCCCAAGTTGCTGCACTATGCCTGCACCATCTCCTGAGCTGCGTCTCGGCCACATCCGTCTGCTTTAAAAGAGGCCCCTTAGCCTAACCTTGTGCTGTCGCCACTTTCCACTTGGATGGCAGCCCATGAGCTTGTAGGTACTCTTGATCAGTCTCTGCTACTCCCTCTCTACTCAGCCTGGTTCTCTGCACCACCTTTCCACTTTTTGACATCTAACAGAGACCATCCGATGTGCCCTTTTCTTCACCTTTGTCCACAGCTTCCTCATCTTCCTGCTTCCTTCATCCTGTCTCAGGGTCAGGGACGACCTAAACTTAATACTGCTCAAGACTAACCTCTCTGCAATGCCTTACATTCAACTCATATTCATTATGCGGCACACTTGTACTGTGGGTCTCTTGCCAAGGAAAACTCTCCAAGCATTTGAAAGGAGTCTACAATGAATAAGAGAAGAGACTGCCTCTGTTTTGAGGAAACCAAAGAAAACACTAATGAAACCCCAGAATGGGGCAGAGCTGTTGATCTGTGCATATAGACTGGGAATTCTGGTTCCTGGAAAGATTGAGCACTGGGTATGTATTTTTATGAGAATCTGGCGGGCCACCTATTATAAAATAATGAGGACAGTTTTTTTGTTTTGTTGTTGTTGTTTTTGAGGCAGAGTCTTACTATGTTGCCCTCAGTAGAGTGCTGTGACATCACAGCTCACAGCAACCTCAAACTCTTGGGCTTAAGCAATTCTCTTGCCTCAGCCTCCCAAGTAGCTGGGACTACAGGTGCCCGCCACAATGCTCAGCTATTAGATGCTGCAGTTGTTATTATTGATTTTAGCTGGCCCAGGCTGGGTTTGAACCCACCAGCCTCAGTGTATGTGGTCAGCATCCTACCCACTGAGCTATGGGTGCTGCCAAGGATGGCTTTTGAAATGATGGTCAGACCACAGTGTGTTGAGTGCAAGAAAGTCAACCAAAAGAAAGAAACTCTTTCTTAGGCTATGACATGATTTGATAGAAAACATATCCTGAATTTTAAAAGAAGGAAGGAATTGGATCTCTGAATATTTTTTTTTTTTTTTGAGATATATGATTTGCTTTGGGGTTGCTGGAAGATTCTCTGGAATATTTTTTTGCAGGGGATGGCATAAGCTTCAAAGTCTTTGGTTAGGATTTATGGGCCAGAGTAAGAAAGCCACCCATCCCACTCCACTCCAGCTTGCCTCCTCTCTGTTCCTGCTTCAGGTGAAGGAAGCAAGGAATCCCAGGTGGTGAGAACCAGAAGAACATTCATGATAGTGCAGGGGTGCCAGGGTGCCAGACGATGACTGTGACACATCTTCCTTGTCAGATGGATGTAACATTGATGAAAGTGGATTAAAGAACAGCATCCAGGAAGATTGGTCCCAAAAAGACAGGAAAGCCCGCCTCAGATAAAGCATATCTCTTGGGAGGAAGGATTTGAGGGGCTAAACATTCAAGGTGCTTTTTTTTTTTTTTTTGAGTAAGATATCAGAGTCAAATATAATTTTAATTTATATTGCTATTATTATCTGTGTTCCCTAATAATTCTCTACCAGCCTGTTGTGGTAAGAAGTGAGGGCTAAAATGCCAAAACAATGCAAAAATTAATTAAAGGCTATAAAGTAAAAAATGTGATATAAAAGCTCTTTAATTTTTCTTTCTAAGTGACTCCCTAAAACTTTTCTCCATGGCTTCCTATAAGAAAACTTTTTCAAGAGCATATTTATTCCTATTAGATTAGACTGGTTTTCCTATTAACTTTGATTGCACTGATCGAGAGCCAAAACCTTTCCCTCGGCATTGGAGCTCTTCAGCAACAATCCATCTCTCTCCTTTGGTTCACTGACAACTTTCTAACAAACAAACAAAAAAGCACCACTTCTATCTCTTCACTGTACACTTTTATCAATCTCTTATAATCTGAGTTCTTAGGACAACTGTCCTTTCAAAGCTACCTCCGCCACCTTTTCTCAGAGCCTCATCCTTTCTCAGACAGGTGCAAGGCTCTTTTATAACAATTGTCAGTGACATTCATGATAATATGCCATGCTATTAAAAATTGCTGGTTTTTCTTGGTGTTTCTTTGGTGATAAGCATTTCAAATGACAGACAAAAGTATCCTTTGTCATCCTCTCCATTACACAGAAAACTCACTTTCAAAGAATTTGTATAATTTGCCAAAACCTCTGGACTTGGGACTGGAATGCAAATATGTTTACTTCCAGATTCCTTACTCTTTCTACTACTCTGTTGTGCCTAGACTGTGGTTCCGTGTAATCCACGATTTTATCACAACCACCAGAGAAAAAGGCTCAGCGAGGTCAGAACTATATATACAAATCTTTGTATCTAATGGAACAGATGGTGAGCTTTGCCTGTTCTCCCTGGGAGGAGAAACCCATCTGCCTATCTGGCTTGGCAGCCTTTAGGGGCACCACCTGACACAGGACACTGCAGTAAGGATTTCCCTTTTCTGCCCAGAAAACGAAATATTTTTGGATTGCTCCTTAGATCTTTATAGGGCACATGGGAAACAACCTAGGACATAATTCTCAATGAGCAAAGTTATATAGAAGGGCTTGTCTTGGGGGGAGCTACCTCTGTCCTAGGCATTAGCTGGGTCTCTGTCCTGGCTTCCTCAGAAGAGATGAGCCCTATGGCCACATTGTAAGGGCCAGACCAGTGCCATTTTGTTGTCTACTACATAAGCTCTGTTAAACCGCAGGGCCACTCCCTGCTGCTTCCCCCACCCCTGGTTGCACAGCCATTAAGCCGTTGAATTGAGTCACCTAAGGCAGACAGCTGCCAGAATAGGCAATAAGTATCAGTTCCCTTGAATAGCTCCCATAATAGGCAATAGGTATCTACTTCCTTGAAATTCAGGTATTCTCCTTCCTAATTAGGCTACACCACCTCTAGCCCCGGTTAAGAAATCCCCCACCCCTCACTTGTACCAATCCAAATCCTCCTTTACTAATGAAATCATCAACCACCAATGCAAATCCTCCTTTACTAATGAAATCACTAACCACCAATCAAGAGTGCACTCGTAACAGACCCTACCCTTCTTGCTTTCTGTACCCCATAAAAACTTGCTCTACCCCGAGTTCGGGGCTCTTCCTTGGCTTGCATGCCAGGAGAGACCAGGCCCAGGCTTGAATAAATCTCACCTCTTGCCTTTTACATCGGAGTGTGTCTCAGATTTGTCTGCTGGGGCCTTTAGGGAGAATTTCAGGCATAACAACATCACAGTCCCCCTAACCTTTGACTGATGCATCAATAGGATACAGTCTCATCTGTTACAGCAACACCCTCTCTAGCCACAGAGGCCCCTCTCTAGGTGCCCCCTCCTGTGTTCTTTACTCCTGTGTCATTGGGTTAGTGCCTTACCTGGGATACACACCTTCCCTTCTGACTTCTTCCCTGCCTTCTCTTCATGCCCTAATGTGGGTGCTTCTCAATGCCCTGACGAATCTAGAACCTCTCATTAAACTTCCCAGAATAGGCACGTCCATTCCCAAACCTTCAGTGCCACCTGTCCTGCATTCCACAGCAGTACGAGAACCCCTCTCCTTCAGGATTTTTAGGCACTACAAAACCAGAGATTCATGTTTGCTGCAAAGCAGTCAGAGCATCCTCCAAAGGCTGTTCAGTGTCCAGTAAACGTTTGTTGACCAAATAAATGACTGAGTCTAAAGAAATGAATGAATCTCTTCCTGTCCTCATTACCTTTCCTGGTGAGCATGTCCATTCCCAAAGCCTCAATACCTCCTCCCTGTGAATTTGTGAAACAAAGAAAGGAATGAGTCTCAAACAAAACTCATATTCCCCTGCTCTTATCCAAGACTCTCAGGGCCACTACCCCATCATCAAAAAGAGGGAAAGAGGCTTTAAAATCACACTGACTTAGTTTGAATCTTGGTACAATCCCTCAGTAAGATGTAGCGTTGGGCAAGTTACTCAGCTTCCTGGAGCCTTCTCCATAAAAAAGAAATTAAATTAATGTTTTAAAAAAGTCACAGAGAAAAATACTCTACATGTTTGTTATGAAGATTAGACAGTATGTGTAAAATGTTTTGATGCTTCTCATATACATATTTACCAGATCTAATTCCTAGCTCTCCTATTTTTTTTTAAAGATTCATTAGCTACCTCATTTAAAATCCACAAAAATCCCTATATAGTAGATACTTTTATGCCTCTACTTCGCAAATGAGGAATTGTAAGGATCCAGAAAGTGAAAGTGACTTACTTGTCCAGAGTCATAACAAATCCCATTCTAAGCAGTGTTATTCCAGAACTCATGCAAGAAAATACCGATTCTTAGATGGTGAGCTCACTAAGATGAACTTATTAATACTTCAGATCTTATACAAATTGATACGCCACACAGTTTCAAATAAGATGGGTCATTAAAAAGGAGTCCTATTTTAGTGAAGTGAAAAACAAAAATGTTTACCTTTTGAAAATCAGACCTCATGGTTCAATGCTAAACCATCTCAGGAGAAAGTCTGCATCTCCAACAATGCCAAATGCAATATAAATAATAAATATTTTTGCCTTAAATATTATAATCAAGAAACCATACTTGGCGAGGCTTTTTCAAAGATATTTTGGGTATTGCATAAAAGAAGAATTTGGAAAAAAGAAGAAATGAGAAGTAATCCAAAGGACACATGCTTCACTGAAAATTATGTAATTCAACATTCCTGAAACGGAGCAGTAATTTCTTCATCAGAATAGGAAATAGATGATCGGGATATTGTCTTGCTAAGTGAGGTTGAAGCAGTTGCACTTGATGAAAAAGAAAACATCAGAAAAGTTTGAATGTTTTCTATAATAAGCTTAAAAATACACCATAATTCCAGTTGTGGATAGAAATTTAATGCATATGAAACAGGATGAAAAGGTGTGAATAATTGTTTTGTCAGTCGGTAGGGTGGTAGGGTAGATATTAGTCACCTCAAGAACTATAAACCTAATTGAAGGAAAGCAGAGTGGCCTGTCAGGGAAATGGAGGAAAACAAATTGATTGCTTATACGAGAAATTAATGCTGCAAATTACACAGGCAGAGCATCAGATGAAATGAGGAACAAAAATAATATTTTAGAAGAGATGTGCCTGACTCCCAAAGCACTAACTGTTCAAACACAGAACATTGTTGAAAAGTTATAAGTAAAAACTTGAACTAGTTTCATTCTGAAAAAAATGTGTATACACATTATACAGTATGATTGCTTAATTTGAGTTCTCTTCCTTATTTGCAGTTACGTCCTTCCAGTGATAGATAAAACCTGCAGAGTTTGGGTATAGTTGGAAACTGCAAAGTTAGAAGGAAAAATTTCATATAAAAATACTAAGACTTGCTTTCTATGACAAGTAATAGTAAGGAATGAAAGACGTGATTTCTAGGCCATGAAAAAGCTCACAACTTTACTTAGAAATTACTAGAGAAAGATGACCTTTCTCCAATGCATCTTAACGTTTTAGCTACATGTCTTGACAGACGAGAAAGTCAAGGTTAATTTGGAAGATGCCTGTCGAATCATGTGATCATTAAGTTCTGGTAAAAATAGGCAAAGGGAAAATGACATGAAGGATTCTGACATGGAGAAAACTTGTGGTGGGCAAAAGCTTTTCACATTCTAAGTTTATCTGCAAATAAAAAATTTGGGAAAAGGTACTGTTGTGAATGCTTCCACGAAGGTGGTTATTATTTTGTCAAGATGAATATCTTATTGAATGCATCAGAGTACCCAACTGATGAGACATTTTCGCAAAAAGAAAATAATTTGGAGGAAGTCACTTAATCTTGCTCTCGGCTTCCTTACCTAACTACAGGGTTTATGTGTCCAACCATTATAGCATGTATCGCTGTATTTTCCTCTAGCGTTAACATTTTATGCTGGTGGAATAACATAGCTACATTAGAGAAAAAGTTATTGGTAAGTTAAATCAGAATGTTGCAAAGGTCCCATGTACTTGAGCATTCGTCAGACTGAAGATTGTCTCCGAAATATGTACACAGGGTTTCTGAGAATTTAACTCTCAGATCTGTCCTTCAGACAATCTGATATTGGTTTGACAAGCACATTTTTGACAAGTCATGTGTTTTTCAGGATGTTACTGGAAAAACAGATATTCTGATGAATGGTGTCAGATGTATAGTAGATCAAAGCCTGGAGTTGTCACAAATGATTATGAGAGTAACCCTTAGTAATCATGACCTTGACTTCTACAATATAATTTTAAGAAAGTCAGATTGTTAAAAATGTTTAAGGTGTTCATCTTTGGCAAGTGCAGAGGGGGAGTATGATGAAAAGAAAATGAAATTTAAATATCTTTATGCATTTTTTAAGTGCAATGATAATTTCCCTGTGCCTTCAGTTCTCTTTTAAGTGGACTTTCATGAACTTGTATAGAATTGACCTGCAGGATTTAAAACCCACTTTAGCTTAGTCAGTGTTTCCCAGGTCTGCCGCACGCATCACAGAGTGTAAATACCATTAAAATGCACCATTGCATCAAGTCGGGCTGCTCCTGCCTTCTTCTCAGGCAACTGTGTCTCATTGGTTAGTCAGACTCTAATCAGGTATTACCAAACAGAACTGTCACATGTTTGATATCTGATTATTTGCTGGTTACATGAAGCTAGGGAGTCTACAGGCACTAACGGGGAGAGCAATCAATAGCGTGGACCAAGAATCATGACGCCCATTTTACAAATATTTAACAGTGAGGCCAAAACATGTCCCCCACTTCTCTCTTCATTTTTGAATAAGACAAATGATTAGTCCTTTTCCCCTTTAAAATTTTGTGGCCTTATGCAAAAGGCTGGAAACCTAAATGGCTAGGCTGTAATGGAATCTATAGAACTTCAAAAAGATTTGCGAATTCCATCAACCACGTGGCACAGGAAATCCAGAGGCCCACACATGCACTGCATCGGGTATGGGATCTCTGGACCAAAACCAAATAATGTGACATTATTTGGCTGATCAAAGGAGGAGTGAACATCTTCCACGTGCCATATGACAACATTGTGCAGACAACATTTTAGCATCCTTAAAAATGCCACTGAAAGTTAGATTAAATCCTGTCTCAGTTATTTTTCTTTTAAGCTCCATAGTGATCCCTTGTATTTAAGTTTCAATTTTGTTTATCTTTAAAGATTTTTTCTCTGTCAAGAACTTTTTCCTTTGAATTATTATTGACTTTCCACCAGGATGTGACAAGGGGAAGATGTTCATCCTCTTTCCCCTGTCAACCTGGGATGCCATTTTGTTGTTGTTATTGTTGTTTTGTTTTGATCTGAATATCCCTTACCCAATATAGTGCATGCTTGCTTCTCTGTATTTTTAAGTTATGTAGATTATTTTTTCACACCACAGAAGAAGAATATCACAAGGAAGCTTGCTTTCTCCTTTTCTTTTTTTTTTCCTTCTTCCTTCCCTCACTTCCTCCCTCCCTTCTTGCTTCCCTTTCCCTCTCTCCCTCACTTTCTCTCTTTCTCCCTTTCTTCTGCTTCCCTTCTTCCCTGCTCCCTCATTTCCTTCCTTTCTTTTAATATTATCGAGGGCTCAGATATATTTCCTATTCTTAACAGAATAAAAGGGAACATGCTTCTGGCAAAGGGAACAGATTTGAATGACACGGAATTCTAAGAAAGCACTTTGGAATCTTATCCGTCTCTTCCCCTGGCCCTTTAATCTCCTCCCACCTTTCCAGACTACTTACGCTGTGTGACCACAGGGCTCATCACAGGGATGGCTCCTCATTCTTTGTTTAATAGATTCTAGCCATGGAGCCAAGAGGGACAGAACAGACTATATCGTCTGCTCTTTATTATTCCCTGGGTCTCTGCCAACAATTTCTAGTCAAAAATTTCTCTAGCAACCAATTCCTAATAATATAACTCTTAAAGTGTTTTCCCTGGTAGAGATCTCCCACTTGCTTTCAAGCACCAGTCCCCGTACAGAATCAAATAATTGTTTGCAGTGGACTACGAGGCAATTGCATGCAGAATTTTTCCATCTTCCTTTGCTGGAATGCAGAGAGGTGTATAGCAGTGGAAGCACATCCAGGATTTTGAATTTTTAAAACGCACCATGTGCTTTGATCCTATGCCCTATGACTAGACGGAGGGACCAGCCATGGGTTTAAAGCAGTGAGGCTGTTTGAAGGGAGTCTGTAAAACTTAAGGAGAATGCTGGGTTCTAGAATCAAAGGAGGCGGCTGGCTCAGAAGGGCTATGAGGGCCTGGACAGAGGAAGCCGTTTGCATCTTGTGCTGCCTCTTACTAATCTGATTCTGGATGCTTTACCCAATTCCTTAAGGGGGAACAAAAAAAGAGGGGAAGAAAAAACAAGCAGACAGATAGGAATCTCTTTCTGTCCACTTTTTTCTTCGACTTGAAGAGCACTTTGTGGTCGTATTTTGCTTTTGAACAAGGAAGTGGTAAAAAAAAAAAAAAAAGATTTTAACCACTAACTCTTTTACCTTTGGATGATCATTAAGGTCACTTAATTACATTAAAACTACTTCAGGTAGATGACATTGAGAAAAGGCTTTAAGATAGCTGTACACACACACACACACACACACACACACACACATTCATTTCTGTGTTTATAAACACTACCACACAGGGTCTTAACTCAGAACTGAAATCTTACTGTGGGACGGGGCATTGAAGTATACAAATGTAATCTTTCACTTGACAGATGAAAAAGCTAGAGCTTACAGAGGCTCAGTAAAATACACTGGGTTATGCTTCACACATACTGGTCAACGTTTATAATTGTATAGTTTAAATGATTAAAAGTTGCATTTGGGAAGCCTGGCTCCCAAATCATGCTCCCCACCACTCACATTCCCCATACCTTCTTCCTCTAATCTGAAGAATAACAGTATTTGGTTTGATTTGTTTGGATAGAAATATGTGGATTTGTCTTGTGTCAGCATTTTTTATTCTTCTTTCTCTAAAACTCACTAAGTCATCTGGATTCTACCTCTGAAGTATCTCTGGACGGTATCTCCTACGTGCTCTGTTTCAGTATATTTATACACTTCAAGGTTTAGGCTCCTTTCTTCCGTTAGCCCTATTAAATGCATTTAATACTAGTACAGACCTTTTGGACTTCTCTGATAGCCAATAACAAATAGTAGCCTTTTTTAGAGTGAAGCCCTTGCATCATTTGCATCTATATTACCTTAAATTTTTATCAAAAATCTAGGGCCAGTGTTAAGCAGAAGCTGACAGGGACATAAATCTACAGTTTAATAAGCTCTCTCAGGTAATGCTGATGCGGAAACCTTTGAACCACTGACCTACAGGGTAAAATTCAATTCCCTTCTTGCGGAAATCAGATCCTGCCATCACTTTATTCATTTCAACATCATTTTTCCCATTTTTTATCTAACACCACTGCTCAGCTCTTTCCCCACATATTTTTCTCTAGCCACATTAACTCTAGACATCTCCAAATACATCATGGCTTCTTTTGCACCTATGCCTGTTCTCCAGCGTTTCCTCCATCTCAGCTTTGGACCTCACATCCTTGTTTACTTGGAGACACACTACCTTTCTCTTAATGCCAAGGTCATATATTACCTCCTTGGGAAAGCCTTTCTGTGAATGCTTTGATCACTCTCTCGTCCTCCCTCTACTGCGTTGCCATGGAATATAGCATAAATCTCTATTACAGAAATTATCTCATTGGAATGTAATTAAATGAATACACTCAAAGCCTACAGAACACCTACTATGCCCCAAGTTCATGCACTAAAGAAATAACATTCACAATTCTTACTCTCAAGAAAATGATTACCCAACATTTCTGAACCACAATCTTTATCTGAACCACAGAAAACAGAAAATGATTTGAGCAACCATGTTCTCAGTTCTCCCAGGAATGATACACGGGTCACTATGAAAATTTCAAGATATGCAAAAATCAAGAAAATAAAATCCACACAAAACAGAAACAAACGAAGCTCCCCTCCCCCGTAACTGATAAACTGAGCAAGTTGAAACTAACATAGGTGAGTCAGAAAGGACCTTGCTGTTGACTGTGACTCTTAGAAGTGAAATAATGGACCATAACACAGTCTGTCTCAGAACTTTTAAAGTGACCTACGTATATAGCTAACACTATTACATGCAATGGATTTCTTAGGGCATTAGGGCTTAATCTTCTTAGGAAACTCAAGTTGATCACGTGTTGGTATAATTACATTATAGAAGTAATAAGTACTACGATAGAGATAAGTCCAACGTGAGGTGAAAAAACAGAATAAGAGTGTCTAACTGCTCTCTCCTCTACCACGTCTTTATTCTTTTTCTATCTTTACCTAGCATCTAAATCAGTGCCTAATATCTGGGTAAGTGTCCAAATTGTTGTAGTCAGTTAATACATTTTATTGTTTAATTTAAAGCATTAGAGTTCATTTTCATAGTGTGGATCTTTGGAATCTGATCAAGGCAATAGAGATTATCTGTATTTGTAAACTCTAAATCTAGTAAGAGCTTGAGACACAGTTGGCACTCACTGAAGTCTTGTTGAATAAACAACATATTTAGATAAATTGCCCCTACCCTTAAGTAACAACTCAATGGCAAAAACAACATAAAAATTAAAAAAAAAATCAATAACCCAATTTTAAAATGAGTTAAGGACTTGAATAAACATTTCTGCAGAGAAGACACCAAATTTCCAGCATGTATAGGAAAAGATGCTCAAAGTCAGTAATCACCAGGGCAATACAAATTAAAACTACATGACAAGATATCACTTTATATCTTTAAGGCAGCCACTAAGCACGAGAAAATGAACAAGTGTTGGTGAGGATGTAGAGAAAGTGGAGCCCCGGTGCACAGGTGGTGAGAATGCAAAACAGTGCACAGCAGTACGAAGTTTCCTAAAAAGATTAAAAATGGAACTACCATATGATCCAGTAATGCTACTTTTGGATATGTATCCAAAAAATTGAAATCAGAAGGATTTTTGAAAAGATGGTAACACGCCCATGTTCAATGCGGCACTATTCATAATAGCCAAGGCATGCAAACCATCTAAACGGCCATTGACAGAAGAATTTATTAAAAATTATAGTATATACATGCAATGGAACATTACTCAGCCTTAAAAAGAAAATCCTGTGATATGGGATGACAACAAGGACGAACCCTGAATGAGGACATTATGCTAAGTGGAAAAAGTCAATCGCAGAAGGACAAATACTGTATGATTTCATCCATATGAAGTATCTAAAATAGCCTCAGTGTTTTTCAGCCTTTTTTTATCTCATGGTGCACTGGAACCTATAGTTAAACTTCTGCCTCACACTTAGATTATGGTGATCCCTCCCTGCCAAAAAAAAAGAATATATTTAATGTGCTTTGAACCTCTTTTGATAATAATTTATTTAACGATCTTTAAAAATGTTCACAGCACACCTAAGATCTTCTCATGGCACAGCAGTTGAAAAATCACTGGTCTAACTCACAGAAGCAAAGAATAGAATGGTAGTTGTCAGGGGCATGAATGAAGTAGAAATGGAGAGTTGCTTAATGGACAGTTACAACATTTCAGTTATTCAATATGAGTAAATTCTAGAGATCTGCTGTACAATTTTGTAACGACAGATAACAATGCCATATTTTACAGTTAATTCTTGATAAGAATGTTGATCTCATGTTAACTTTAATTACACTAAAATTTTTAAAATGATTAGAAAACTTCCATATGTTAGAGTGTATTCCTCTGGATAGATGGCCTTTTCCTAAACAACTAATTCTCCAGTGACGACTTCTCTCTCATTCAGACTAAAAAATAAAGTACTATAAAGTATTCTGAAACTACAGAATAATAAAGTATTAAAAAAAATAAGGGCATAACTCAAAGATCAGAAGTATATTACTAAAAGAAAAACTAGTAGGAATAGGAAAATCTTCCCTACTACACTTCTTGGTATCTCACTTTGGATTTTATGCTTTCTGTGTTAAGGGTATTTCATTTTGAGAAAGCCTGAGATACCTCTTGCTTCTACTGCAAAATATGCAGACACTTGGCTTCAGATAGAGTTGTCTCTTTATAAACATGACATAAGTGCACACTCACACTCTTCCTGGAAATAATGGTGCCCCCATTTATGTCCATTAAAGAGTTTGCTCATGGAGTCATCAAAAAAATTCCAGGCCGGGAATGCTTGAGTTTAGATAGGTGCCATACTTCACAGATGCCTCTAGGGGGCTCTTCTAAAATGCACCTTGCAGAAGCAGCATTTCCCTAAATGGTTCCTAATGCCTCAAATCCCCAACTGTCTAATCTATATCCAGAGAAGAGCTTTCTTTCTTTAGGGCATAACCCATTATATTACAAAGTTGTTAAAATGGAAATAAATGTATAGAAATCTGTTTAACTTAGCAAATTGTGGTAAGGTAAAATAATCCTATATAAAAATCCCCACAGCCTAAAAAAATAAAAAGAGCATATATGGAATTCAGCCTAAGAATATTACCATGCAGAAATGATAATTAACCCAGGTCAACCTGCACATACTGATTCGCAGCATTTTGGCAAGAGAAAGAATTTTGCTATGGAAAGCAGTACTCTAAAACTCAAATAAAAGGATAGAGGCCTAGTTTAAAATTGCTATTAAAACACACAGGCATTTTAGTTTAATGGTCATGGGCTTAGTTCCAACTATTTCAGAATCAAAAGCTTATTTAGGACAGTAAATGCTCTCCATTCCAAACTCATAGCTGCCCCTAATTTTGGTTTGTTAGGGAGATTATCCCTGTGTGTGTGCACATGACTTATCTGCCCTCAGTGAGAGTAGATGAGATGATCCTGACTCCCATCTCCAGAAAGAAGCCCAAGCCCATCTAGGAGCCTGGAGAGAACTGAGAGTTTCCGTGGGATCTTGACACTTCGAGATGCTGAGACTCTGCCTGCAAGCCTCAGTTTCACTACTGAGGTACCAAGTTTTACATTTTAACATTTCTAAAATCCATATTTGAAGTGTACCCTCAATCAGGTAAAATGGCAATGTTTCATAATCATAAAATAACTGTGCACTGTCATAGTCAATGATGTCAATATAATATAGTGGTTGAGGTGCTCCATTGCAAAGATTCTTAAATTCTAATATGCATATGAAATCATCCAGGGATCCTATTAAAATGTAGATTCTGAGTCAGGATATCTGGGGCAGGGCATGAGTCTTTTCATCTTTAATGAGATCCCAGGTGATGGGCACATTGCTGGTTTATAGACCATACCTTGTGTAGGAAATCTCTGAGTGGGCTAGGAGTTGTAAATGGGCTTTATTTCCTTTTAAACTACATGAAAACTACAGTTTTGAGTTGCATGCTCTTGTTTTGTGATTGTTCCAATATACATTCTATGTAATTTTATATAAATATTTATTAATAAATAATAAACCAAATAATTAGGAAAGAAAAATTAAGGTAATAGTAATGAAGAATTGATTTCAATCCTTGATGACCCCATCTTTTAGTGTGGGGATGTGGTGAAGAAAATGTTAACAAATAATTTACTCTTTTCAACAAGGTCAATTTACTCTTTCCAACAAGAATTTAAGACTCACATATGGGACTCTGAGACTCTGTTTGGTTAGAGGTGGTGAAGACAGGCAGGAATTTCCAAAAAGTAATGCTAATTGATGTTGGGAGAATGGAGACTGAAGTCCCCATTCCTGTCCAAGGAAAGCACTCCCAGAAAAAGAAGAAAATTAAAAAGTAAGCTGAGTAAGTTGGAATGAAGAGAAGTCAGCTAGTTGACATGCTTCCTTCCTTTTCTAAAAATCTAGCCTGTTGGGGATACAGCTTACAAACACCCTGCTGGGTCTGTGAGCACTCTGAGGAAAATAATGGTCATAGAAGAGACTATGGCAAGTCCTACAAAAAAATACATTTTTTTAGGGTGTTTCCTGTCCATTAAACAGGCAAAGCAGATACCCATTGTGGAGATCTGCATTTACCTGGGGCAGAGATCAAGGTGGTAGCTTGAGCTCTGACATATGGGCAGAAGAGCTTATATCCCTTATCGCAGGGGAAGATCCTCTGTGGGGGTGAGGGGCAGAAAAATGCCTCCTTCCCACCGATTCCTCAGAGGAGATTAACTCAGGTGGCAGTTTACTCACAGAGATCTGGCAGAACTTAACACCTCCCTAGAAATCTGTGTGTATGATCTCAAGCAGGAGGCTCTCCCAATATAAGGCTCAGATTTCAAATTTCTGAATGTAGAAGATTAAAAATCATGCTACAACAGCCACCAATCTCATAACTCATCTGAGGAACTGCTGAGAACAAGACAATTTCCTGGCAAGCCTGGAAATCTCTTGTGACTTGGAAGGCAAGCTATAACAGCAGTCAGGACATCTGAAGGCTTCCCTTAAGGTTAATAATAACAATAGGAGCTGATATGCTCACTCAGAAACTGCAGCATCTTTGTTCCTTCCCTCATCTTACTGGCTGGGCAAATAGATGTCAATACAATCCGAGTGGAGCAAAGTCTCTGGGCCATTGCCAGAAGCCCAGAAATGGGCAATGGACCCCTGAACTCCCACTTTTAATTCTACTCTATATCTCATGTCTCTTTCTTTACCACTGTTTCTAACTTTACAATTCTTCAACTGCCAGTTTCCATAAGTCTTAGGGGACCCTCATCCTGGGTTGTGACCCTGACAAATTAGAATTTGATAATGCCAATGATAACATTCTAAAAACTAGAAGAATTACTTGTATTTGAACTACAAAAAATAAATGACTATCTCCAATTGGTTCCTTAACAAGATACTCATATTTTTTTTTCTAAAAATTCTAGGTTTCTCTATTATCTTTATAAATTTTTGATATATTAGCAAGTGGATGTCATGATTCAAGATAACAAAAAATAAAAGCACATTGGGCTTGGAGTTGATAAACAGAGGTTTGCTTCTGACTTCTTTTACATACTAGGGATGCATCCTTGATAATGTTAAACACAACTTGTGATCTCCAAGTTAATTCAATTTCCTCACAGAGCTGTTGGAGAAGTTAAAGGAAATAACTTTTGAAATGAGATGATTTGTGCAAAATCTCATAAATTCGTCCCCCATCAGGGCAATCCTCATATTTGGAAGGTCAGTGCAAAATGAAAATGAGGAAGACCTTGTTCATAAATTATTAAGAATTTCAAGATGGCAATAAGAAGATATTAAATAAAGACAGGGGCCTTTCTATGTGTGCGGCCCTGTGTGACAATACAAGTTATATGTCCCTGAACAAGCCTATTTGCAATATAATTGTAGGTAATACTCATCATATTAAGGGAGTATTCATAGAGCTTTATGTTGGTATTACAATACACCGGGCACTTCTCTCAGTGCTTCCATTATATTGTCTTACATAATCTTTTAAAGAGGAAAATATTAGAGCACAGAAACATTAACTATTTTGTGTTAGGTCACATAACTACCAGGTATAGGGAGCCTGGGTTGGCACACAGGTCTGTCTGATTCTAAACCTGTTCATCTTAACAGTCATGCATTATCTGTTTGAACTATTATCTCTATTTGATTCAAATTTAGAAACTTAGGCTCAGAAAAATATTTATACACT
Organism: Otolemur garnettii; assembly: GCF_000181295.1. Taxonomy (NCBI): domain Eukaryota; kingdom Metazoa; phylum Chordata; class Mammalia; order Primates; family Galagidae; genus Otolemur; species Otolemur garnettii. The sequence goes on from NW_003852419.1 coordinate 8,792,049, forward strand.
TGAAGGGCAATTCACCTATCATGACCTTGAGTAGATGGTCTTTGTCAACTTAATCATCATGTTCCTCATCCTTCACTTGACCCTGATACACACAACGTAGTCATGTAATACACATGAAACTGAACACACAGAGTCAACAATTTCTCTGTGCCCAGAATTTACTCAACAAAGATAAAAATGTCATTTTCCTAGTATTCCAAATCCCATGTTTCTGCATGATAAGAGAAGTATTTTCATTTTATAGTAATTAATTTGTAAATGTGCTTCAGTAGTGATGATTTTATGAAAAAAATGCCAATTACCACACACAGAAATGATTTTATTCCTAACATAAGCACTCTGATCCAAAGAACTAAAGAAAAAAGTGTATCACCTCATAATGGAAATTAAGAGGACATGAAAAATATTCATTTTGTTTTGGATTTCAGATTTATAAAAAAATATGGCTCAAACTTGGTAAAATAACAAACTTACATTTATATGAAGCTTTTTTATTTTTCTTTGCAGTGTGTTTTCTAATCTTTCATGTCATTTTATCTTTCTTGTTTATTCTGTTCCCATCCTGAGTAGAACTAATTCATTGTGCTTCAATCCCATATAATATCATGCCCGGTAGAGAGCTGAGCAAAGAGAGACAGGCAGTAACTCAGATTACTTTATTACCTTCTCTTTGAAATAATGACCGATTTCCTCTGGCAGAGTTAATCACAGCCTCTGCTATTTTCCTAGAGCAATTTTTCATATTTCGCTTATGGAGCTTGTATTGTCATTTTGTATTTCTTCACCTGGTTCTCCCTCCAGATTCCTGAATGCACTATCTTACTCACCTCTGTGTCTGAAGTGTCGAGCACAGAGCCTGACACATACTGAGTATTGACTAACAAGCACTGACTGAGTGCACACGTGCAAGTGTTAAGGCAAAGCAAACAGAGCAGTTTAAACAAGATACACGGATTCTAGTAGGTGCTGAAAATAAAGAGAAATGTTCAGTCTTAGACACTGTTCATTACTGCTTTCTGCTGGGCTGAAAAATGTCATATTCTATAAAATGTATCAAGTCTTCAGAATTAAAATGTCACTGAACCCCCTAACAGACCATGGTAGGCTAGGTTGGTATTTGAAAGCACTACAATTCATTATGCCAACTGCTGATACGGTTCCAGGCTACGGGGCATCTGCCGAAACTGATGGGAAATAAAAATCTGTGCGTCCCCTAAAAGGGAGGATGCTATGTTTAAAAAGCTGATTTCCAGACAAGAACTCACCAGATGCTTTGTGGACTAAAGAGCTGAGTTCCAGTTCCTTGGGGACCTGAGCAGATGGGACTCCCAGAACCCAATCTCAAAGAGGAGTGTCTGTGGCAAGGTGCCTGGATTCTGCCCCAATTGCTCATTCCCTTGCCCCCAAGGCTATGATGCACAGAAGTGAACTTAGTCTTAGCAATGAACAAAGCCAATACTTTATAGACATCTAGAAAGTACCCCCAAACATATTTTCCGTGCATTCCTGCATGAATGGTTTGCTATGCAGTACAGCCAATTGTGGCAAACATCACTATATATGCCATTAGAAGAGGAAGGATATGCAGGCTGCCAGAGTGGGGACAAGAGTCACCAAGTTACAGAGGTAACAGCTCAGCACCAATAAGAACTCTGTGTGTGTGTGTGTGTGTGTGTGTGTGTGTGGAGGGCTTCCCCTGAAAGCTAGGCATCTGAGAAATGCTTCCTATTCCTTCCTCTCCTCTTCAGATCTTACCTTTTCTGACATCCTTACAATGTAGGACCTATTTGGGGGTTGTCTTTCCATCAAGATTCCTGTGAAGCTCATATAATTTGAGCACTATAAAAATGCTAAGAATGAGGAGAGGCATGTGAGGTTACGCTGTGACATGGGAGGCCACACAGGGTAGCAGTTAAGGATGAGGATTCTGTGATTAGATTATGCCAGTTTGATTCTTGGCTTTGCTGCTTATCAATAGTTTTCCCCAAATCAGTTATCTAACTTCTCTTATCTCCATGTCTTCACATATCAAATGCATTGTATGGTGAGCACCTACTGTCAGGCTCAAAATATTTCCTTTTAATTTACAAAGTACTGAAAAAATGATGGCGCATTGTTCTATGTAATTTAATAATAAACAGTAAAGACAAAATAACAGAAACTCACCAAAAATTGTTCTTTTCTTCTCCCATGACTCCCATGCTAATATATTTGAAATACTGAATGTCAAATTATTTCACAGTTTTATTAATTTGTAAAAGGTTAATTGTTGTTTTACAGTGTTACTGATGCCCCTGTGCAGATGACTGTTGGGTAACTCACGGATGTTGTATGAGAAATAGAAAGAAATGCTTAATATTTTATTATTATTACTCTGTAATGGGCTGACTCCTTTATTCCTCCAGGGAGAGCTTTGAATTTTAATGTCCATGTATTTAGTGCCTAGAACATTCATAGGCATAACTGGGCACCACTGAAGTCTGTTTGGATGCTCTGACTCAGGCAATATTCTCTACTAGCACTAGAAGTATCACTAGAGATGGAAATTAAGGTCAGGGCCCAATCCTCCCACTCATAGCCAAGTGTTTTGCTGAGGTCTCAGGAGTCCTTATTTATATAATGAAATTATTATGATCACTACCTCATATACATTGTTGGGAAGACCCCCTAAAAGAAAAGGGGGTCTGCTCTTCTGCACATATAAGAAGGCAAGGATAATCAGCTTCTGTTTACATTTCTGTGCTGACCCTTTAGTACTGCAGAAAAGTTAAAATACATTTAGTTTCCAAACCTGGAGGGAACTAGGCTGGACCTATTATAAATCAGGTTAATGACATATAAGAATTTATCAGAACACACACCATCATGTTTTCTTGTTAAAGTTTTAAAAGCAAATCTGCCATCTTTTATATTTTGAATCAAGTGGAGAAAATTTATTTTCTGTCCAGACCTGAACTTCTGCCCAAAACACTGTGGGCCCATTTGCCTACTCTCTAGACAACTAAACCAGACTCTGTCTGAGTCACTAGGCTATACTCTGCCTCTAGGAAGGCAGCCCAGAGCGACTAGACCATTGTCATTCAGCCAAAGGGCATCCCCTCTAGAGCTTGCTGAGACAAAACAGAGTGGTCAAAAAACTTAGCCTAAATACATACAATAATTATTACAAGAATATGGCTATTCTCTGAGGCAGCTCATCTCAGCTGAAACAACAAAAGGACATACTATATAGTGAATACTTCATCCTACAGTATTCACTTCATCCATCCTTTTTAATATGAAAGTTAGTCTGGTGCCACAGCCAGTTAGCTGGTCAAAAATTGAGCATCCACTCTGTATCAGCCAGGACATTGTGTGTGTCCTTGCGTTGGGGAATGTTTTCTCATAGGTTATTAATCTTGTGGGCATTAGCAAAACCTATCTTAAAATGGTTCATTCAAGTGAAAACTAATTACCATACGAAATCAGGTAGTATTATCTGTAATTACATAATAACATGGTAAGTAAAAATATGTGGAAAGTGTTTTGGAAAAAGTGAAGTGGGGAAGCAAACAGTAATGCTCTTCCCTAAAGAGTAAATGAAGCATGTGGAAAGGTCACTGTAAAGGAATTATAAAATGTGACCTCCCAGTCTACTGACTGTGACAACATAGTAAAGAGAAGAAAGACAGTCAGGGACCTCAACAAGGAAAGGTCTAGAGGAAACAGAAACCCAGTAAGAGGTTGTTTAATCATGACTTTGGAGCACATCTGAGGAGGTCCCTGCCAACTAAAGAAGTCCCCTCCCTCCAAAAAATAAAAGAGAAGTTCCCCCTTCTTCCATGTGGTGTGATTTATAGATGTCACTAAAGATCTCTTTATCCTCCACGTTCCTGCCAAGTTAATTTCTCCATCAGGTCCCAGAGCCTTTTATTTCAAAATCAGAAAAATAACCTAAAATGAAAATTATGGCAGGAGTTTTTGTTATTCTGTATAACTGACAAGTACTCTATTTCTCTCTGTGCAGAGAGAATGGCACACTTGAAGACCCAAATTTCATGAGCTGGGTCTACCACATAAGGGGATGAATTGAGAGGGCTTCACATTTCTCTAAAGTTCTCTGTCCTTCAAAAGAGAGTAAGAAGGAATTAAGGGGCTTACAAAAAGGAAATGCATGCATATTTCACCTCTTTCCCAGTGTTAATACTGGTACACCATCGTGTGGCCATTGGATGTGGTAGAGGGTGCTGTCCTGGTTACATTTACGAAGCAACCATTTTTTCCACAGAGGGCTTACCTCAGATAGGATATTTTATGAACTTTATTTACCTGATAGCATCTTCTAGATTTTTAGTGATGAATGTTTCTAAGTGTAATTAAAGGCTGAGCTGATCTAAATAGGTTGATGAAATTTTCAGTAGGGATTTAATCCCCCATTCCAGCACTTCACTCATCATTTTTTATTTTTTTCTCTAGAATATTTCCTTAGGCTCAATCCTAGCAACTTTTAGTGGCAGCATTCTAAATTACCTCCTACAGGCAGTCTCCACTCAACTGATTGTAAAACTTCCAGACGTACCATAGATGGTGTGATCAAAAGCAAATGTCAAATAAAGGATTCTAGATTGTTTCATTGAATACACAATCATCCTTTCTTACCTCTTCACTTTCATTCCTTACTAACAGGCTATGTTAAATAGATTTTACTCTGCAGGATGGAAATAGGTGTTTCAAAGCATTTCAGAAGCAAAAAGAGACTAAGAAATGTATAATAGTAGGAGCAGAGTTGGAGGAAAGATTAATAAGGGAGCACCATGAACTTTCCAGGCAAGTCACTTGCTACGGAAAGTGACCTCATGGTCAACATATTGGGATAAAAACACATTAATGAGGTTTTCATCTATCTTCGGAGATTTTAGAAAATATCTCTAGAGAACAGCTGAGGAATTAACTGTAATAGTTTTATAAAGGGCAATGCTTTCCAAGTGGTCTAAAGTGAATGAGGCAAGGCCTGTAGGCATTCTCAGACAGACTCCAAGCACCTCACCCAGATGCCGTGATTACTCTTTATGTGAGGTTTTCTCACTCCTCTTCTGTTGCAGAAGTGACTCAAAAACTACTCATTAGAAATCCTAAACTAAGTGTAAAATAATAAAAAATTCCTAAGCAACATATCTTTCAACTTTAACTCAATGTCACAGAAAATGAAAAGAATATAAACAGGTCTTTCTGTCAAATCATGGTTAGCCTTGCTTTAGCAAAAGTGAAATTTAAAAGTATATTTTAAACATACGAATATATATATGTACATATATAAAATATACTAAAAGTATGTTTTAAACATTTTAAATGTAAAATATATTTTAAACATATGACATAAATATATTATCCTCTAGGAATTTCATGTACATATGGGGACTCCATATAAATATAACCCATTATTTACAAATTTTCCTTTAACTTTCATCAAATTTATATGCATGGAAATCATTTTCATTGAGCTCAAACATTCTCCAAGGATATTTTGATTTATTTGTGATGGAAATACTTTTAAAAATCTACTCTGACCTCTCTATTTGAAATTTGTATCTTATTTTGAAATTTGATTACATAAAAACCAACTTCCTTACGTGGATGGGTTGCATGCTAGCAAAGTCTCATTTCAAATAGACATCATCAGATGCCACAGAGTGAAATATCAGAGTTACTTCTAAAAAGCATTAAATTACAGATTTCTCAATATGCAATTTTCTGTTTTATTTGAATCTTTGAAGAATGAAAATGTGAATTGGTAAAAGTGATGGGCAATATCTATTTTTATACTGTGAGTGGCATCGTTTGCACTAAAACAGAGCCAACCCTTCCAATGTCATATCTTATTTCAACTGACAGGGTTCTGTGTTCTAATCCTACCATACCTCTTCATTGCTCTTAGTCAAATAACTTTTCTAGGTCTTTCCCATTTCTCAAATAAGGAAGTTGGACTTGGGAGAATAATTTTCAGGGGCTGTCCTATTCTAACACTCCAAAATCATTTCAATGACCCCAAATAAGGTGTTATTAGAATTCCCTTTCTAATTATCCATGGCTATCCTAAGGGAGATTATACACCATATTGAAATAAAAAATTTATTGTTATAAGCCAATAAATGAAGCCATAATTAAGATTTTATACATGCAATGAGTTTCAGGCCAGGAAGTCTAAACTAGAATTTAGGAAAATTAATGTAGGTGTATTCTCTTTGTAGTAACTCTCCAAAGCTAACCTATTTGAAATCCATTGATTTAACTCAAAATCCATGATACTTTGTCACTATTTCATTTCAGAAGTATGGAAAGCAGGGCATTCTAAATAGCAGCTCAGACATGGATGGAAGCCATGAACTATTAAGAAGGCCCCCGACTAAGGTGTGTTTTGATTTATAGACTGATTGTGCCTATGTTCCTCCATACTTCTGTGTGCAGGAGGAAATAAAGTGAAAAAGATTACAAAAGTCAAGAAAAAAACCCAGCAATACTTGCCTCAAACACATACCCTGGTCTGTGGAAGAGAGAGAAGTGGAGAGTGCCCAATCAATAAAGGGAAGTGATTTGTATCCCAGCTCTATAGAGAGGACAGCATCACTGAATCCCCTCTGTGCAGACTTACTAGCTGCCCACTAAATGTTGGCTGGAATACCACCTGACATTTTTTTACTATTGTGATTTTGTGGCTGAAAAACCAATATAAAAAGAGAGATGGATACTATAGGGTATCAACTCATAAATATTAGAGCATCAAAGATGTTAATCTGAAGTACGGTTTAATTTGAAACTGCCATTTCAACTTAAGGCAATTAACTGGAGTTTTATACACAAAAATTTGCCTCCCACATGCAGAATTGTTCCAGGCATCTCAGGGGGACTCAGAGATTAACTACAGAAACCCTCCTTTTTCTTTTTTTTTTTCTTTTATAGGATGCCCTGAAGGCTCTTTACCTATTTTGCTAGAGATCCTTGAATTTTTGTTCCTTTTCCTAGTCTATAGGAGAATTAACTTTCTATACACCACAAACAAAGCAGGGCATAGGGGCTAATTGTATGTTGGCCTGGTTTACATTTAAAGCAAAGTAGATAGTACGGGTGATTGGGGGTATGGTTCTGCTTCCTACTACCCATCATTAGAAGGGAGTTTCAGAAATCTTATAAAATCAAATTAAGTTTTCACCCTACTTCTCCCTAACCTAATATATTCTCTCCATCTTATGCCTGTCTACATACCTGGCTACATCAGCCGTTCTTGGAGACTCACATTGCAACTCATCTGTACATCTCCTCTGTCTACTAGAATTCTCACTCTTCTCACTCTTTTTCAGACTTCAATGGGTATAACTATGCCAACAATTTAATAGCTCATTCCTCACAGTTTATCATATATTCATGACATTTATTATGGTTTGTAATGAATTTTCAACTTCTACAATCTTTTAAGGATCCTAACAAACATTTCTACTGAGATAAGGCATATTATGGTAGTTAAGAGCACAAAAGATTCTGAAATCAGACTTCTTCCTTCATTAAACCTCAGGCTTTAATACTTGTTTGCTATGTGAAATTGCTCAAGAAACTTACCTGCTTCAAACCTCAGTTTCTTTTTTGAAAAATCCAGGCATGTAATCTTTACAGAGCTAATGCAGATCTGAATCATACTACAAATTTGTAACAGAAAAAGTTATGATCTGAGAAGCATTCAATCACAACTTTGTGAAGGTAGATCAGCCTTGCAGAACTACATCTCCTAGTATTTGTTAAAACTATAGCATTTTAAAATCCCCCCTTAGGATTGTTCCATGTATTCTGACATACCGGGCAATTAAACACCCAATATGTTCACATTAATGGATGACAGGCAAGGATAACTTAGTGATCGTTTTTCACTGACCCTTACCTGAATCAAGTTTATATGATTAAAAATACCAGGGAGCATCCTACTTAGTAAAGTATCTCAAGAATGGAAGAAAAGACATACAATGTACTCAGTACTATTATGAAACCAATTTACAATCACTCACACTTTCATATGAAGAATAGATCACAACTATGGCCCAGGATGGGGGACAGAAGGGGTGGCGGGAGGTCAGATCAAGGGAGGGTGAATGGTGGGATCACACCTATGGTGCATAATGCAAGGGTACAGGTTGGATCTGTTAAGTAAAGAGTATAAATGTCTTAAAACAATAATTAAGTAAATGAGACGAGGTATATATTAACCAGTGTGATGTAAATGTTCTAATTCTATATGAAATCAGCACACTGTACCCCATAAATGCATTAATGTATACATGATTTATGTGTTTATGACTTAATTAAAAATTTAAAGTAAAATAAAATACCAGGTGGCCATAAAGTTCATGTGCAATTTGAAATAGTGTGCAATTTAAGATTGCACACCAACTCTATGGATACCCTCAATTTACTTTAGAATAAATTACAGTGCATTACTGCTTACTTATAGCATCTATGCTTAACAAATAGTAAATTCAAAGTTGTTCAACTTTACAATTGAGAAGTCTACACCATTAGAATTCAGTCATACACTGTGAGAAGAATCTCTGGCTTTAGTAGCCAAAAGAAAATGGGTTGTGTTTGAATGAAGACAGAGACATAGTTCATGGAAAATATTCATACAAACTGAAATTCGAGGACTTCTCGATCATTCTTTCCTTCTACCCCCAACAAATTCCAATCCTATACAAAGTCACAACAGACAATAGCAGCTGAGAATGAGGAATGAAAGTATTGACACCTATGAGTTTGATAATATTGCTCAGATAAATACCAATTACACTCACCAGATCACAAATTAAACAGCCTTACTCCCTTCAGAACATATTGAAAATGGAGGAACACAATTATTTCATTATACACCATTTTGATTTTGTTTTTTTGTTTTAATTTGTTTTA
>NW_003852419.1:8805970-8823644 GCF_000181295.1 Otolemur garnettii
GTTATGTCGTCTCACTATTATTCCCACCGGAGGGTTCATATACCAGCAGGCTTCACACTTTCTCCCTCTATTAGTTTTTAATTCAAGACTATTTTCATTTGATTGTCAAATAATTCATATCCTGGAATCAGAGCTGAAGTCAAAGTTTCAACTCATCAGTGCCAGATGACCTGACTCCCTGGATGCAGAAAATGCCACAAGCCTCTATAGGGAGTCGTCAAGCCACAGCATTTAGTAAGACAGTGAGCACCTAGGGACTGAGCCCTGGAATAAAAGTCACTGACTCCAAGTAAATGATTAGTGAAGACCAGCAGTCAGACCAAATCAACCGTGCTGTGAGTAAAAGACAGAGTCGGGGTAAGAAGTCCATACCAGTGGTTCCTTCCCACTCAAAAAATGCAAAATATTGGCTAAGCCTTCACTTCCTTAGGGGTCCACCCAGTGTCAGTTTGTAGGAACAGTGAAATAAACAAGCTGACCTAATTACAGTCCAGGTGTCTGTTTTCCTGGTCAGTTCACTACAGCAAGTACTTCAAAACTTGATACCAAAAAAACCCTAACAATCAGTGTTATTTTGGGAGGAAAAAAAAGTGTGGACCAAAATATGAGTTGACATCATAGCTTAGTCACTAGCTAACTGTCACTAAGGCAACTGCATACCTCTTTAAATCTCTGTTTCCAAAGTACTTAGTGATACTAATCTTTCAGGATGGGTATGAGGATAAAGTGAGATGAAGTCAGAGTAAGCATGTGGTAAGTTGTCGAATCAGTGAGAAATGGTAGATGTCTACCTCCTGTCGACCTACGGTGATGAATGTGATAAATGGTCTAAAACAAACAACATATGCCATATTTAATTGTGAAATATAGAATAGCCTTTTTAAGATAAGAAAGGTGACAGGGATTCCCATCATCAATATTCCCATTCTATACTGTGCTTCAAATTGTGGCTGATGTAGAAAGACACAAAAAATCCATGAACATTATTAAGATTATAAGGGAAGAAAATCTCACAGTAGCAAATATGATTGTGTGGTAGACACCTGTGAGAAACACCTTGGTAATAAAGGATTGGAGAAAGGATTTAACATCATTGGTTCTCATTAGTAAGATGCACGAAAGTATGTACCACATTGCTTAGCAGTCTCCAGCTGCAGGAGAAGTTAGCCGAGGCTCCTCCTTTGGCTCTGCTTCTTGTTCAGAGGATACCTGATCAGCTCCCCTGCTAAGACTGCTGCTGAGATTGCTACCCAGATGCTCACTCCTATTAATACTGACTTATGACTTCTAAGGTGCTTTGGCCTGAGACCTGAGCGAGACCTACCCCAAGTAAGCTGGTGCTACAGCCTGCATCCGGACAGTTGAGTGGACTGGGACCTGAAGACCTAGTGTCCCCACTCCAACAGGGTCCTGGGTCAGGCTGGAGTCACAGTGTTGTGGCCCTGACATGATTTTATAAATTAAAAGACTGAAATCTCAAAAATTACTTGGCTTAATAAGATATTTTAGAAAGACGGCAGGGTTCTATTTACTAGGGACAAACATGGATAGTCAGATAATTCATATCCTGGAATCAGAGCTGAAATCAAAGTTTCAATGCATCAGTGCCAGATGACCTGACTCCCCGGCTGCAGAAAATGCCACAAGTGGCTATAGGGAGTCAAGCCACAGACCTTACACATAGATCTGCAGATTTGATAAAATCTCAATACATTTTTAAAATGAATGCAAAAAGCTAATTTTACAAGTTCTTAGGGAAAAAGAAAGAGTCCAAAAATAACCAAAATATGCCTGAGAAAGAAGATGAAGCAACTTGACTGAGTTAAGATGGACATTTAATAGAAAATTAGGGCAATTAAGAGAATGTCTTAAGATAGATAAAAGGAGAAAATCAAGATAATCAACTAAAAATCTAACACTCATGAGCATATAGGAAAACAGCCTGTATTAAGTCAGGCATTGCCGATAAGTGAGGAAAAGATAGATTGGCCAATAAATGGTGACAGAACATTGAAAGTTGAAACTAGTTAAATATTTGAAGAAAGTAAAATTGAATCTTTATATCATTGTGTTCACAAAAATCAATTCTAAGTTGACTAAGGATTTACTTTTGAGAAGCAGATTTGTAAAAGTTTTCTAAGATGAGAAATTATGATACAGAATTATGAAAGGATTTATAAAGAAGCTATGAAAAGCACTAACAAAATATTGGTAAACTCATTCACATTAAAATTCATCAACAAGACCATGAGGAGAGTAAGAAGTTAAATCCAAGATTGAAAGAAAGTATTTTCATTTCATATTAGTCAACAAGACCTACGATCTAGAATTTGCCGATCATCCTCAGTGAACCAATGTGAAAAAAAAGCCAAACAATGAAAATAGACAAAATAGACAAAAGAAAATGTGAAGTCATTTTATAGAAAATAGATATGTATAACCTATGAATAAATGAAACATGCTCAGTTCTATTAGCATATTAATATTAATATTCAGGGAAAGGTAAATATCTATATTCAGATGTAATTTCATAGCCATGAAATTGACCAAAAAATGAAAGGCAAAGAAAAGAAAGAAATTCCAGATGTTGGTAAAGCTCTTGACAGTCATTCTTATCTACTGCTAATAAGAATGCTTGTAGGATGAAAGCTGACTGATTACAATAAGCTACATTTGGCAACATGCAATCTCATGAGAACCTCACACATTATAATGTAGGGTCTCAGTGCTTAAGAAACAGTTTGCATAATTAATAAAAAAAGTCTCCCAATTCCGTTCCACTAATTTCTCCTTGCTCCTTGTCCTGGTCATTTGAGGACAGTAGTCAAGTGGACTCTGGCTCACACAGATACACACACATTATATATCTGGAGACCCGCCTATCTGAATATGACACCTGTCACATTTTACAGTCCTGTGAATATTCAGAATAGGTCCCTGAGACAGTGGGAGCCTTAAACCCCCTCCTCTAGTCAAACCCTTTAGTTCACAACATTAAGAAAGTGATGCCCATGGAGTTTAAATGACTGTTAGGTTCATAAAATGTTCTAGAAGCAGGCCTAGAATTCAGCCTCCCAACTATCAATCCAACTTTTGTATAACACTCCATACTATCTGTGCTTCAGGAAGAAATGATAGGTAGCATTATGAAAGCAAGAAGAAAAAGGAAAGTTGAAACAACTATTGGCAAAGATGTGTCTTGGTAAGAAAAGAATAACTATGTTTAGTCAGTTTTTTGAAGGACAGGGAAGCAGAAAGAGTCCACTTAAATAACTAAATAACAAGGGTTGGAGCCTCGAAGAAGTTTTGTCTAGTTAAAAGGCTGCAGCATTTTATCAAAGCAACCTCATATCATTCCAAGGCCACATAATTCAGAACAAATCTCAACAAAGGATTCGTTTCCCAGATAATATGTCAGAGCCAAGGGGGAAAAGTAGTAAACAGAGTTTGCAATTTCCTAGACCATAAGCTTTGAAGTAAAATGGATGTTGATGTCTGTCAATGCTAGAATATTCCTATTACTTAAAAATAAAAGTATATCACTCCTTTTATATTGTTTAATTCCAAATGTAAGTAATTCAAACTTGCCTTAAAACCAACCACATAGACTTTTTTTCCTCCCTCCTTCCCTCCTATCTTTCTCCCTTTCCTTCCCCTTTCCTCCCCTCTCTCCTCCATAAAAAACAAAACAAATCAAAACAACCACATAGTTTTGGAAAAATTCACCCTGTAGAATATGCAATTATCTTAAGTGCCATAGATGAGATACAAATCTAAGCAGAGGAAATATTTTTTCCTATGTTCTTTTTCATGAAAGAACATGTATACTAGATAAAAATACAAAATAAATTGTTATATTTTACAATATATCCAAAGAGGATTATATTTATTCTAATTCTTTGCTATCTTATAGTCTTTATAATTAAGTTTTGTGCTATGCGATGTGAAATACCAGGCAGCACAGGGAAATGTCCTGCTGAACATTTAAAGGTTAGATCTATGTTTGTTTTAAACTACAATTCCCAAATACTTTGTGCATTTATGTGCTAAAACAATAAAAATAAAAAAGACATTAGACCCAGAGTAATGATGTGTAAAGAACTAATAACAAATCAATAATAAAACATCTGAACCAACCTTCAAAAAAAGACAAAATGCTTGAAAAGATACTCTATAACAAAAGGGTATCGATACAAAAAGATGTTCAACTTAGTCTTCAGACATGTAAACTAAACCCGAAATGAACTACTACCACATTCCACTGGAATGAATAAAATGAAAAAGACAAAATAAATAAATAAATAAATAAGTATCAAGTAAGGATATGGAGCAACTAGAACTCTCACAGATTGTTGGTGGAAATTACTTTGTAAAGGTGTTAGGCATTGTCTTTTAAAGCTGAACATACGCTTACCCTACAACCCAGCAATTCCATTCATAAGTACACATTCAGCAAAAAATGTACACCTTGATATACTAGTTGATAAACATACTAGAATGTTTACAGTGGCACTCCACATAATAAAGTAAACTGAGCACCACTGAGGTGACAATCAACAGTAGAATGGACAGTCACATAATGCAATGTTAGATGATAATGACAACTATGATCTAAACCCACATGCAGAATTATGGGGAATCCCCCAGTAATAATGTTGAGTAAAAACAGTGCCAGATACAACACAGAACATACTTCTGATTCCATGTATATAAAAACTTTAAAAACAAGCAAAACTAGTCTCTACCATTACTCAACAAGATAGTGACTACTCTAAATAGTGATGGAGAAGGAATACTAGTGGGGGAAACTCTTGGAAAACTAGTCATGTTTTGTTCTGTATTTGAGCATTGGTTATAGGTATGCTAAACATGCAGAAAACTTGATTACCTGTACACTTATGACACGTACTTCTTAGTATGAATACAAATATTTTATTTCAATAACAAATTTAGATAATATAGATGATTGAGCACAAAAGGAATTAATCTAGTGAATTACTTTCTTCCTGATTAAAAAGATGATCTGAGCAAAATACTATTCCTATTAATGCCAGTAGAGTAGTAAACATTAAATCTAATAACAACAGTCATAAGAAAATTCTGACATTTAAAACTTTTAATGCATATTAATATCCCTTAATGCCACTTGGTCTTCAGAGCAACCTCATGAGATTTCAACAATAGATAGACAGCATGGATATAACTATATTAATAATTGTTTGAAGGGCCATACCCTAAATTTGTTCATTAATGTATGGGTGTTGAGATGAAGAAAGACTTTCTACTACCAATCATAGAAATGTCAAGATAAAATTGGGAAAAAAGTTAAATAAACTTTTAAAAAAGAGCATTTACCTAATATTCTATATTAATGTTTTGTGCTGCCACGCAGTTGGAGGAAGAATCTAAGAGGGTGCCATTATATTTCAGTCCTATTCAATTTTTACCCCTTCATAACTTAGATGAAAATGCCGAGATCTTGTTCACCTAATTTAGTGAAGGGAGGTAAAACGGAAATATCAAAACTTCTATAAAGTCTTGATATACTGACTGGATGAGCTGATTTTATCAAAGTTTTGTTTGCTGAAACTAAATGTGAGTTTTATTCTAAGATCCAAAATCACTCCTATGAACATGTTTCTGGAGGAAACATGAGCTCCCATCCATAGCAGGTAAAAACCAATAAAGAAAACTCTTCAGAGGACTTAGAATGTCAATCAGCAGCATGATGAAGACACTTAACAAAGCCCGTGTAGGTATGGGTTGTATTCAGGAAAGTACTCAGAAGGTGGATAGAAGGTCGATGGTATGGTACCGTGCTTTAGTGCTGATCAGCTTACACCTGTCATCACATGAATCTGGAGTGTGTTTGGGTATCTGCTAATATGATAAAAGATGTCTAGCTTATATCACACTTTATAAAATCTCTCTAAAGAAAGACTGATGACAGCATCTTCAATATCAGGAAGGACATCTTTTAGAGGAACAATCCCACTGGTTTGGCATCATGGCTATAAATAGAATCAAAGCATAAAAGCTATAGGAAAACATGACCCAATACAATGAAGATTTTTTCAGAGTTATCCAGAGGCAGAACATTCCATTTTATATAAAAGCAAACTTGTCATGCCAGAAAAGACGTAAACATAGCTGAAACACTTAACTGGATGTTGAAGAATGCATTCAATCCTTGGATGGTAGATTGACAAATAGATCCCTTTCAACACAAAGAATTATTGATTTCTACTTTAAAAAAAGGAATGGTGATAGATAGGTTTAAATGATCCCCCGAGTTCGCATAGACATTTATTCTCAGGGAAAAGCTCTTTCCCATTGCCTGTGTATATCTCATTAATAAGTTCACTGAATTTCTTCACCAAATAAATAATTGGCAAAGGATTCACCCTTCATCCTAAGGACAAGGATGCCAGTCAGCAGAGAGAGGGCCCACTGCCCTCACCTACGTGAAGAACATCAGGCCATTTTTATGTGCCATGAACTAGTCTGTGTTACTATGCTTGATGATCTTGCTTTTCACATATATTATCCCAAATCAGACAGGCTTGTAAGATTTCACTATAATCATGTGGTTCAAAAATTGCATTAAACCCACGTCAGAAACTGTATTCGATATATGAAAAAAATGAGTGAACCAAAAAAGGACATTTGAGTGTGAGATCTGCTCCATTTGATTTTCTGTTCTGTAAGTCAATACACAAGAATGTTGTGCTAAAAACATCCTTGGCTAAACAAAGGTGCACACTAGAAGTCTGCATTATTAAATTAAATAATAAGCCTGGCTGCCTTCAACTCTATAAAGATAAAACAACTTTAGAAAAACAGAAAAGAAATGTCTGCCTACTGAAATTCGTGTCAGGTTCAATTCTCAGTCCTAAGACATTTGGTGTTATTTTATTTCCATAAACCTGTATAATTTAGAAATTAAAACAATCAGTTGATTACTTCAAGTAAAAATAATATTACTTTAAAGGAAAAGTAGTCCCCTATCTCCTTAGATTTCCTACTTGACATAATATTGTAAAACATTCTAAGATCCCAACTATGAGTCAACATATGTACATTCTGAAATAGAGCTTTATAAAATATTCATTCTTCAGGGTTTTATTTTACTTAGGTAAACCTCAAGGAGACTAATATAAAAATAAATTGCCAAGTCCCCATTAAATAACCTGAAAGAACAGGTAGCTTCTTAAAGGTATACTTGAGGTCATTAAATCTGAAAGCTATAGAAGGTTTAGATGTTATTTCATCCAATGTTGCTCACCGACCACATGAACAGTGGGACAGCCCAAAAGACAACATTATGGACGCGTAACTAAAGAAGGGGAATCAGAATATAATCCTTGCTCTCTCGATCCTAGTCTTGGGTTCTTTCCTATTTCCAAATATCACCACAAAATGAGCCTCAAATTCATGACCAAAAACTAAATGTAGCTTAAACTTGAGCTTATTTTTCCAAAAGAAAATAGGGCATGGTCTAAAACTCCAGCACGATAATTTTCCAATCCTATTGTGCAACCGATTTGCATTTGTTTAAATAACCACAGGTGCTGGGAACCAAATAGGCCACTCTGTGCCTATCTGGACTGATACCCAGTCAGTTCTGCACATATCATGTGACACAAAGGGAACGTAATGAAGAATACCCTGGCATTCACCAGGTGTCCAATGGTGCAATTACTGGGCCTGCTTCCGGTTCAAGTCCCAAAAATTTAATCTAACAACTAGACACTAACAGTTTTTAACCAAGAGGAAATCATTTATGGAATCAAAATAAAAACACATAGTTTGGTGAATGTGGACTTCATAAAGATTCTCTGCAAAAAATTATAAATTCTCTGGTTGCCAATTAGTGATGAATTAAAGAAGCCAATTATAGGAATACAATTATATTCACAGAATAGTTACAGATAATCCTCATTTATAAAATGGAGATAGAGTAAATAATTTCAAGTATGAAATCATCTTATTACCAACTTGGCCAAACAGTATATGCTGAGCCACTCACCTACTTAGTCAAACCCCAAAGGGTAGCCAGTTTATGTTTTTTCTTTCTCCAGTAAAATCAGAAGGGGGTGGCCTCTAACTCTAAAAATCCATATTAACTTATCTAATTATTTCAGATCAAAAGCATAGAATTCAGTTTTTTAGTAGATACAAATGACACGTCTTGGAAGGTAACATTAGAGAGGAGGAGAACCTTATAGGGAAGGTAAAGGGGTGATTGAACAAAATAATGATCCCAGCACCTGTTAGTCAACCTGAAGGACAGTATTTACAACATCACTTAGATATTGTGAGAAATTCAGACTTTCAGGACCTTTTCCCCAACCTGCTAATGCAAAATCTGTAGCCTACCAAAACCTCCAGGTAATTCTACTGTACACTGAAGTGTGATTCCTGCTGTTACAACAGAGTCTCCAATTGCTGCATATTTGGGATACCTTTTAAAAATTCTAAAGATATCTTGGGGTCTATCATATCTAAGTATTTAAGACAAAAATGCATTAACATCATAGCATGTTTCTTAAGAAATAAATATCCAGATCAATTACTTTGCATCTTTTATTGGAAATAAGAAGCCTGGGAGAATTAGAGAGCTGTGACCAGTGTGTAGGTATCTCAACTATGTATTTAATATGCACCCCGGCAGATTGTCCAGGCATTAAATCACTAGCGCTTATCTCTGAATTTTCATTCTCAACATGTTTTACCTTTGGGCAGAATTATAATGAAATTCTTTGCAGGTTTGAAAACTTGGTACCACTGTTCTGGATAAATCTAAACAGTGTATATCTCCTGGTCTAACAAGTCCAGGAGATATATTATTATTAGTGAGTATATGTAAGGTTCATGCCACCACAGTCATTGTTCTCTATAGAAATATTTTTGTTCATATGCTGCTGAAACTGAAAACAAACTATCACACATTTTAGATGTGACCTGACTCCATGAAAACAAATGGGCCTTGGCTGCCACCTTTCCATGTACTATAGTTAAGTAAACTTGGAATATTTTAAAGTTAATACTATCTAGCAATGGATGATATCGATACTGCAAACCCAATGTCTACTATGTTTAAAACAAGAGTGGAAACTTTTGAAAAGAAAAAACTAAAGTTATGTTGTTATCCCTAGCATTTTAAGTAGAGAAGAGTATAAATAAATGTGTGATGAGAATAATGAGGAATTATATTGGATTAGGAAGAAATTCAGTCATGTAACTCCAGGCTTATCTCTGCTTCTTAGGGGCATTTTTGTTTTAATTCATTGGTTTGGTTTTTGTTTTTGTTTTTACAAGAAAGTCAGAACACAGTAAAATCAATATAAACAAGAACATTTGGACTGAGGAATACCATTCTATGCACTAGTGGAAGAAAAGAAGGAATATTAGTAACCTATGGTATGTCTGTGATCTCAAGACAGAGCACTGAATACAAAGGTAACACACATAAAGAACTTACTCATAAAAATGGCATCAATGCTCATTCATGCCTTTTTCATTGTACAAACATATTAGCTGCCCACAGTTTGAAAGCACTATTCTAGGTATTAGAAACACATCTGTAAACAAGATTCTCAGGGTCTCTACTGTCATCAAACCAGTGAGAGAGAGAACCAAAAATGAGGAAAGCTGAAATGAGTCACATGTGATACTGAGTAAACAAAAGGGTGCAATAAGAAAGCGGTGATTACCAGGGCAGGGTGGTCGGCGCAGGAAACTAGGAAAGCTCTTTTAGAGGTTGGCATTTAAACCAAGACCTGGATGCTGAAGGACCACTTGTGGGAAGATCCCCAAATGTATTTGGTTCACTCTAGCAACAACAACAAAAAGATCCAGGGAGCACTGAGAACAGTGACACTGGGGCAAGTGGAATGAAATGAAATCAGAAGTGGGGAATGAAGCTAGCTCACGTAGAACCTTCTAAATTTGGGTAAAAATTCTGAATTTTATTCCATATACAATGGGAAGCTGGTGGAGTATGGTAGCCTGAGGAGTGACACGGTGAATCTGGCTGCTGCGTGGAGAATGAATTCTGGGTAGGTACAGGAGCAGCACTGAGACCAACATTGAAGTTACAGACAACAGGGGCCTGAGTTACGGAGTCAGATGCACCTGTGTTCAAACCGCACTCTCACTGTAAAGTCTGAGTTTTCTCATCTGTAAATGGAGGCAGTAATAGTAGGATCTTTCTCACAAGGCAATTGTGAGAATTAGGTAATATATGTGTAATAGGTTTATTAAGACTCTCAATTCATGATACATATTTATGGGACATAAATATAAAATAGTATTTATGTATGTATTATAGTTCCTCAACCACTGGTTTTTAAACATGAACAGTTATTTCTTTTCTCCATTTCTTAACAATAATTTGGACAGAATCTCTGAATTTCTGGTTACTTTCGGTTACTAAAAGCTCAGTCTAATTCACACAGATCTGGTTTGCCTTAAGTGTATAATCTCAACATTTCCCAGTTGGGGTCGAGGTGGGGGTGGGAGTATAGTATGACTCTAGGCATCTTCTCACAACCCCTCCTCAAGACCTGGGCCTTCCAGGGCATTGGCATGGAGCTGAGGAGGAGAAAAGAATAGTGATAACTCGTGCGGTCCTCTTTCTGTGGGTTGTACCTGCTTTTCTCGTTCACCCTCACTGACCTCTGCTACCTTTGTTATGATAGACTCAGAAGGGCCCAGTGAAACCTCCCAACTGCAGTAAACAAACAGGAGAAAGGGAAAGATTCATCTAGCCAACAATTCCTTTACCCCTCAGTTCTGTAGTTCACATCATCCCACAGCATGGGTTGAAATAATCCCAGGGCCCAGTGAGTGGCCTTCTTGTGAGTCATACTTGTCAGAGAGCTGAAGCCAATGCTTCCATGGGGTCTGCTGGACTCATGACTACAGGCACAGTGGCTGCAGGCAAATGCTGAGAGTACAGTCTTCCCCCTCCCCCCGCCCTCCTCGGAAAGGCACAGGGCACATGACCTGGGCATGAAGTCGTGCACCAGGAAGGGAGAATACCAGCTTTCCCGTTCTGCAGCATACTTGTCTCTACACTTGATGCTAGAGTGGTCTCTTCCCACAGTTATCGTGGGCAAGAAAGCACATCTCTCCGTGAACTGCACGACTGCAAAGGGCCTGTGACTTAGTGACTCTTCTCTGCGGGCCCACTCCTCACGGCTTAGGTAGGCAGGGAAGGTGGGAAGTGGGGCAGTGGGCAGCAAGGGACGTGGAGGTTGAAGGGTCAGTTTTGCTTTCTTCTTAGTAAATGCTGAGTATAAAACTGACCAGTTTGGGGAGGTTCTATTTATAACAGAGGCTAAATTCTTTCGTTTCATGAGGGTTCTAATTAATAATTCTGTGAGGAAAATTTCCTCTCAACATGCTAGGGGTATACATTGGCATATGGTGGACAATTAATCAATGTTATATGCCAGGATCACTTTAAGCCCCCACCCAGAAGTTTAAAAACTCATCAGTTTTCACCAAATCTCTTATTAGCCAGAATATCACTAAGCTTAATACCATAATTCTAGGAGCATTTAGATTAATGAAATGTTCAAGAAGGAAGAAAGAGATGAAAGTATTATAAATTTTAAAAAGGAAGGAAAAGATACATATTTCTGTAGATGGTTTAGCTTTTTAAATGATTTGTACCTGGATGACTCAACAAATAAATTAATGAGATTTTTGCCATTTAAATTTCTTTTATTCTTTAGGGGGAAAGCATTGGGCTAACCATTATGAGAGGTGAGCACTGGTTTCTACATGGCCACTTGTCAGCTCTCTGCCCTTGGCCACCCCACTTAGCCTCACAGGGCCTTATTTTCCTCCCTGGAAAAATGACATGGCTGGACTAAGTGATCTCCAGTGTTTCCCTAAATTTCTATGGTTCTATAACATTCTTGATTTATTGAGCCCCTGTTTCATCCATTCACTCAATAAACATTTACTGAAGCCCCACTGTGTACCAGACTCTATCGCTTTCCTGCTGGCAACATCAGGCAACATGCCAGAGTTGAAAGATTTCAGATGGCTCCTGCTTTTAAAAGGAACATTCCCAAAGCAGCTCCTACCACCTTAGGCTTCTAGAAATAATATACTTTGTGAGGGCTTAAAATTCCAGAAAAACAAAAAGATATGGAAAAGTGTTCTCGTCACATCCTATCAGATGTAGACTTTCTATTCTGGTAATTTTTCTTCCTTAGCCCAGAAAAGAAAACTTTCAACAGATTGGCTGGAGTGTTGTAAAGATTGTTTGAAGATTGTTATTTTTCCCAAAATTTAAGGTACTTCTTCATATAAATGCAATTTCTAGAAACATAAAATATTTTAAGGGAAAGCTAACATTGCTTACTCTCTTATTATTGTTATAAAATCTTATAGATCAATCTGTGATTACATAAAGTTGTCCCACAAAAGTATGAACAGATCAAGGGACAATGTGTTTTCCTATGGACAGAGCCCATAATTTGGAATTAGGAGACCGAGACTCAGCTCTTCAATTTGCGCTTGGTTTTGTGATTATGTGGCCACGAACAAGTAAATGCAGCTGAGTCTGAGTTTCCTGTAGTACACTGGATATACCTGTTCTGCCATCCTGCACTTAGATTTTTATAAAAGTGACGATTTGGTGGTGTGTCTCTTAGTCACAGCTACTCAGGAAGTTCAGGTGGGAGAACTGCTTGAGCCCAGCTCAGTGGAAGCTATAGTGAGCTATGAATGCTTGACTGTCTTCCTGCTTGGGTGACAAAGAGTGACCCTGTCCTTTAAGATAAAAATAAAAATCTGTAATAATAGAAAATTATCATTATTATTATTAATTATATACTGAGTCTTGTATAACTTCCCCTCATCCCATCTATCATAGCTGTGTTGGAAGCATCATAAATCAATATCCTCTATCTCAGCATTTCTCATTCCAGGTTCCTTATCTGATTTGGCCACTGTTTTCTCATTCCTCCCAAGGATGGTACAAAAACAGAAAAATTCTAAACGCATAGTAGAGAAGTCGGTTCATCTTATCTGATAAATTCCTTGGGGGAATCTCTTATTCTCTTCCCAATTCCAAGACTTCTAGCTTAAGTGCAAACACACAGAATCATCAGAAGGACTGAGATAGATCACAGAATTTAAGGAACTGTTAAATTACCAAGTCTTGACAGGAAGGAAATTTGGGGTAAACTCAAGCTCCTCAACTCACAGCTCCTGGTCTCTTCTGGAGTTGAACCACTCATAGGTGTCAGCTCTAGTCAACCCTACTTTTGCAGTAATTCCTGTCAAGTTCTGAATTCCCCCAGTCAAAATATTTGATTAGCTCAGTTTGTGTTAGAAGTCAACTCCCAGATGAGTCAACCATGGCAGGAATCAGGATAAGTGGCAGGATTATAAAACTTGTGGGGGAATCCTTGTGAGAGGACACCCTAATCATTCACTAAGACCTGACTCTGTCAACAAGTTTTTTTTTTTGTTTTTTTTTTTTTTGGTAGAGGCAGTCTCACTTTATGGCCCTCAGTAGAGCACTGTGGCATCACAGCAGTTGGAGGTCACAGCAACCTCCAACTCCTGGGCTTAGGCGATTCTCTTGCTTCAGTCTCCCAAGTAGCTGGGAATACAGGTGCCTGCCACAACACTCAACTATTTTTTTGTTGCAGTTTGGCCAGGGCCGGGTTTGAACCTGCCACCCTCGGTATATGAAGCCAGTGCCCTACCCACTGAACCACAGGTGTGCCCTGTCAACAAGTTTTTACAGGGACCTAATATGAACAGAAATATCCTTCTAGCACTTAGGAATTATTACCATCCCCTTTTTAGTTCTACCTATGATATAAATCTAGACTTTAAGATCTAAAATAAATAATGGATTTCAGATGATTTATGATGAATTTTATTTAAACTGTGAGACCTTATCAGAAATCTGAGTAACACATGGAATTGTAAAATTTAGAGTTGGAAGAGTAAGACCCATGAAGTTTATGAGATTTTCTCTGTTGTATAGGTAAAGTTGGAATGAGAAACTGGGTCTCTAGACCAGTTGATCCCAAACAGGGATGATCATCAGAACCACCTGGAAAACATTCTACCAAAGTAGATTTTCAGCACCCCTACCCACAAGTTCTATTTTAATATCAGAATGAACATTTTGATACTGTGGGGGTTTTTGTACTTTTTTTCTTTAGTTCCTAGTTAATTCAATGTCAGACTTGAATCTGACTGTTTGGGGTATTTTGTTGTTATTGTTGTTATTTGAGGGGGAGAAGTAATGGGCCTTTCTTCATCTTATTTTCCACTTTAAGAACACCATTCCCAACAGTGAGCCTCAAATTAACAATAGATAAAATACAAATGAAGCAATCAAAAAGCAGATCACATTTCCACTTGTCAGTTTGGAAGCAATTTCATTGGTTAGAGAACCTTTTGGCTGGAGCAAATAATACCACCTATTGAATCCATGCTAAAATTCACAACACATTCATTCATTGCTTACGGTGAAAGTTTTCTGGTCTCAAGGATAGGGCACATTTCACATTCACTGGTTATAAATGCTTTTTTGTTTTCTGTTTCCTGTAAGTAAACCAAATACCATGTTAAAACAAAATGTTTCTTCTTTCTCTCTTTAAAGATCATTTGCTTTGACCTTACATGGCAAGAATATTTGATATATTTTATACCTCATACTTGAAATGTCTCTCACCTCCATTCCTCATACTATATGCCCTATCAATGATTCACAAAAATATGAAAGTTAAAGACATCTTCTAATATGAGAACTTTCAAAAACTTCTTCCCAGGTACCCAGAATTCATATGTAATCCATAAGCTTTCTATTTCTGATGCACTCTTCTATTTTTTCAAGAAATAAAAATGATTCTAAGTTGCTTTCATAATCAAGATAATGATTCACAACCTAAACCTTTAATAATATGAATGTTATTCAAACTCTACATTTAATTGATGAGAAAATTAAGGCCCAGAGAAATTAAGAGAGTTGGCAAAGACCACTTAGCTTGTGAATGAGTAGGACTCAAATTTGCATTTCTGACTCTAAATACTAAGCTCTTTCTACCACAGTTTTCTACATTTCTAATGCTGTCTTGGATAGCTTAGAGGGAGTATCTCCATAGTTTCAGGTGGAAGAAAATATTCATTCTGAAGAACACAGAACAGTCTATTTTTTCCATCATGACGTTCCATCCTAATTTAAACTTTCTCTGATACCTAATTTTTATGAATCCTGGACAAAATATATAAAACTATAGCTTTATAACTTCCATTATTGCTATTATTTTTCTCAGTTACAATCTCAGAGTAATCAAACTACTTCATCATATTTGTACTATTACGTTTGTCAACATCAAAATTTAATTTTTGCAGTTTCTTTTGATACTCATTATTATAACAATAGCCTTTGACTCAAAAGTTCAGACATGCCTCCTTAAAAACAGATGATGCATTTTATTTTAAAGTGATAGTATTGCTCACCATGGAAATAAAATCTGTATCATTTTGTAATGAAAATGAAATACATACCATGATCTTGACAAGAAGCAAATTGACAACAGGTATATCAAGCTGAAGTGACCTGATAAAATGTCTAATGTATTTATGGTGGTTGTCAATTGGGAATTAAAACAAAATTACCCAGAGAGTCTTAAAAAATAGTGATACCCACATCTCAGACCCCACTTCAATAGTCTCATTTAATTGGCAGCATATGGCCTGGTTATTTGGAGTTTTAGAAGCTTCCCAGGTGATTCTGATGTGCAGAAACACCCAAGGTTTAAAGTAGGCATCCTCAAACTGTGGCCTGCCAAGGACATTTATCCAGCCCGCCGGGTGTTTTTGCTGCCGCTGCCTGTCCTGCTTAGCAGCCGACTCATTCTGGGGCCCCCAGTCTGGCCCTCCAACGGTCTGAAGGACAGTGAACTGGCTCCCTGTTTAAAAAGTTTGAGGACCCCTGGTTCAAAGAGACATGACCTAGGCACTTAATGTGAAATAACAGTGACTCTATCATCATATTAATGTAGTGAAATAAATGTCTTAAAATTTTATGGTTCTTTAAAATTAAGCTATAATTACACTTTAGATATGATCTGCCTGTCTATAATATTGCCTTATATTTGCATGATAAGCAGAATAAGAAGTCTGGCATATTTTCTGTTACAAAGTGAGAACACTGAAATGTCTTTTCCCCTCCCCACTTGACAATTAATACGTATTATATGGTATGTTATCAGACTGACCTTTGCAAGCATCTGATTTTAAGTCACAATTTTGTTTTTAAGAGCCAATCTTTACATAAAACCGTATGAGTGAATGTTCAATCTCTTCAGATAGTACAAAAAACTAAAATCTATGTGAATATTTCTCCTTCCCCAAGGAAATATCTCCTGAGAAGCAATATAGTGTCGTTTCTTGCTACTTCACATTTGCCCGGATGTAGAAACCTCCAATTAGCTGAATTCCATTGTTTTCAGATTTTTTTTTTTTTAATTTTAAAATCCAGCAAATCTCCAGCAAATCTCATTAAACAACTATGTAAGGTTTAAGTATTTCTGGCAAAATCTCAAGTAAACATTCAAAGAAGGCCCACGCCCCAACTCCTTGGAAGCCTGTCTCAAATGTTGTTATTTACTGGTCAGAATAAAACCCAACACTGGTGACAAGGACATGGAAGGTCACTATCCCAGCACGAACATTAAAAACAAGGGGATGATACTGTGAGGAGAAGGTCATGAAAGGAAGTCCTGGGATAAGATAAATAGATAAAGACAGACAAAGAACAGCAGCCAGTCCTGAAACAGCCTCCGAGCACAGCCCGCACCCTATCCATCAGCAACTCGGCCCTCCCAGGCCCAGCTTTAACAAGGTGACACATCTGTACACAGGAGTAGAAATTTTAAATGTCTAGGCTCCTTCCTTCCTCTAATAGACAAACACACAAAAGACTGATTTTTGCTTCCCTTGCTGCTGCGCCTTAATAAACAATTGGCTCAGGATCTTAACCAAGCCAAATGCTGACTAAAAGCTTCCTCACAAAAGCCCTTAATAAATTTCTTCTTGTGTTTTCTTTACATGTATTTCAGTTTGAAGACAAAGAGTTTCTCCCCCATTCCCCTCATTTGCTGGTGCTTGTTCTCTAATTAAAAAGCAGGCTCTTTGGAGGCTAGAAAGAGAGAAAATGGAAGAGTGGGTCAAGATTGAATGTCCCTGGCTCTGGCAGTCTTTACGATTCTCTTTGGTGAAACAAATCCTTTATTCTCCATCTAACTCAGACTCAAAGGCACAGGAGCAGCCCTTCAGCCTTTCCTAGCTCAGGTCAGAGTCCTTTTTATACTTGGCATACAAACTAGAAACATCAGAATTCTGTGCAAAATGGAAAGTTTTATGCTTCCAAGCAATTCAACTGCATTCTGTGGTCTCTGGGTCCTGCGGGCGGCCTTAGCAGATTTGAGGCATCTCTCAGGGCAAAGTGGTTTGAAAGCTTTGAGGTTTTCTTGGCGACTGGAAAGAATAATTTGACTGTTCTTGGAATAAGATCATATTCAGCAAAAAAGATCTGCTGTGCTCAAGGTCACGAATCTTGGCTCTGTGAATATTCAGTTATTCAGCAGAATAGCCACTCCAGGCTTTCAAAGCACTTTTGGCC
>NW_003852419.1:8823849-8832239 GCF_000181295.1 Otolemur garnettii
TTATTTTAGGATGTGTTGCTTGTGAAATAAGTCATGGAAGCCCTAATTAATGAATTAATTATATATTATAGATCTACCATGAGTAAGACCCCATCCTAATTGCTTTGGAGAAAACCAAGTTAAATCAGTCTGTGACTAAGTTTACAAGGGGTTCACCATGCAAAGGGGAATACAAGGCATATGAAAAGCCATGAAAAATTAAGAGAAGAGATTATTTGCAAAGTGTTGAGATGTGTTTCTTTAAAATGGTAAAGCTTAGATAACAGCCTGAAGGGAGACAGATTAAAAAATTAGGAGATGTGATAAAAAGGCACTCCAGGGTAGGTTATAAAGATGTTTGACCTACGAAATCAATTAATGAAATTTGACTAGAACTAAGGTGACATGATGAAGAATAAGGGCAAATTGCGATAGTTTGTGTAAGCCTTGATGATAAAGGGTAGGACTTTCCTGATATTTCTATCAAAATAACCATCTAAGAGTAAATGGTAAATTATTGATTGGCATGAATTTAGGGGGAAATGCCCTGTATTTTATTATTCAGAGCATAATTGTTTTGAAAACTGCATTTGCCAAAAATGAAGGTAATACTTTCAGTCTAAAAATATGAGTAATTAAGCACTTGGGAAGCACTATGCAGGTTTAATGCAGAGAGGAAAACAGTCATGGAATCATCCAACTAGACATTTTATTCTTATTGCCTATCAAATAGACCCGTGTGTGAGGGAAAACCCTCAGTGTGAAAAGGGTCTAATTGGCATCACCTTTCAAGGAAGATATTGGTTTAACTATTCAAGGAGATGACACAGAGTTATATTCTATTTAACTGTGAGATATTTTCCAGTAGATTGCATTAAACATGACTTTAAAATATTATCAGAAGGCCCTAGCTTCCTTAAAATTATCATATAAGACATAAAAGTGTAAGGAGCACTTTTAAAGTATATCTTCTTTTAGAAGAAATTTAACTGCAAACGTATATAGTACCTAAACACATTTTCCTTTTGACTTTGTTCCTGGTGTTGTATTTAACAGCCCAGGCTCCAGAATCACAGGCGACAAATCATCACCCACCTGATCACGGATTAGCTTTATCACTGGGGAGAAGTTGCTTAAACATTCATTCTACTTCTCCATTTTCCCCCCAGTTAAATGTGAAAAAGAAGTAATGTGTGCCCAGGGGTTAATGAGTTGACACTAATGAAATTAGTAGCATAGACTCTGCCCACAAATTTAATTCAATTATTCTATACACAATTTTTGTTTATTTGTTCTTTAATCTTATAAATCAGCTCCATCAGACTTACTTCATGGCAAGCTTTTCTCATTTCTTGATTTAAAAATTTCCTCATCCTAGAATGTATACAGCTATTTCTCCTTTTTTCTTCTAGTATTTTTGTAACATTACCATCCTGTGTTTATCTTCATGAATATGAGGAACTTAATTTTACTTTCCTTTCTGCATGTATAGTCAGCTCTTCCAACACTCCTAAATATTGTAGCCTTTTCCCAGAGTTTTTCAACATCATGTATATCAGATATTAGATTCCTTATCTATGTAGATTATTTCTAGATCCATTTTCTCCATCACCTTTTGTCTGTTTCTGAGACACCAGTCATTTCACAGTCCTTTTCAGTATCACGGTGGTCACTTACCTACATTTTTTTTCTCAAAAAATTTAGCCTTTTATAACTTGTCAAACCTAAACCCTCTCCCAAGCTGAGATTATGAGTTAAAATGTCCTAAATCTCTCATTACAGTCTCTTTACAACTCATATCATCCCATTTTGAGGCACGTAGTTTGTTGTTCTACATTTCTGAGTCCTGTTTTGTATCCTCCTGTAAAGTCGTTTTATTTTCTTTATGTAAATGTAATAGAAAGTATTTTGTAATGCTTGGATACTCATTTTATAATATGTGCCTAGAATCTTCACGTGTAAAAAGATTTAATGATTTAAACATCGACAATTAATTTGACACATGAAAATTAGAGAGAAAACCAAATAATATTTTTTGCCTTTCCACTCTAGCCATCTATCCCCATTATGCTTCATAATTTGAATTGATAAAGAAAAATATTTACTCTTTACAGTATTCTTTTCAGTCTGAAAATAACTTTTACTCAACAGATTGGTATATGCGCATTGATAGCCATTAAGCTACACTCTTTTAAAAATTATATTTATGGCAAGAAAACTCCTTGCCATAAAGGAGACTTGCAAATGCAAAACAAATGAAGAAAACAAACAAAAAAAATTAACTAGAAACAAATAAGCAATCCTTCGATGGTTAATCTCCATAACCGTACAGTCAGAGAGTAAGAACATAACCATCCTGATAGATGGCTATGGAATGGGAGAAAATTTTCTTCAAAAAAATTAGGAGAATATTATCCCAGGTTATCTTTATGTAATTTATTTGAAG
Source organism: Otolemur garnettii (assembly GCF_000181295.1). NCBI lineage: Eukaryota > Metazoa > Chordata > Mammalia > Primates > Galagidae > Otolemur > Otolemur garnettii. The sequence continues at coordinate 8,826,275 of NW_003852419.1, forward strand.
AAAAATTCTTTGCTATTACTAATAACAACCACAAGGACAAAGTTAATATGTGTTGAAATAGTATCTACAAGTCTGTTGCATTTTTTCCCTTCTTTTAAAGCACAAATAATAAATAGCTTGATTTTAATGTTGAAAATAATATATCAGATTCATATACATTCAAGATATCACTCCAATAGATGTTTAAAAACCCACCCCAGAAATCAACATTTTTCTATAAGCTGTATAGAATATCTCTCAGCAGGTGGTTCTCAACCTTCCTAATGCCTCCTAATGAGACCCTTTAATACAGTTCTTCATGTTGTGGTGACCCCAACCATAAAATTATTTTTGTTGCTACTTTATAACTGTAATTCTGCTACTGTTATGAATCATAAAGTAAATCTCTGATATGCAATATGTATTTTCATTGTTACAAAGGGGTCCTGACACATTGAGAACCGCTGCTTTAAGTTTTTATTTCTAAGAGAAAATAAATAACACAAGAATGAACAAAAATAACAAAGTGCCTCTTCTGGAATGAATAGCAGCCATGTCAGTATAGCCTATTACCTGGATTTTTTATTTTTTCTCTGTGTAACACCTACCATAACACAAACCATGAATATTTATTTATCTCCACAACTCCCATGAAAATGCGAGCTCCCTGAGGACAGGATGTTTTTGTTTTTATGGGGATTGTCCTGGTGGTGGTTTAGCAACTGCACCCCAGTGGTTGGAGAATCTCTGAAACCTAGTAGGCAGTCAATAGATAGCCGTGAAAAGCGTTCTTCATAATTGTTTAATTTACAACTTGATAATGAGCGCAAGAACTAAAAATCAACCAAATAATCTTTCTCCATATCTAAATTCATCTATTTCCCTTCATTATGCTTAAAAGTAAAAATTAAATTTGACTACAAAACTAGAAGAAAGTTTTGCCTAAAAGTAAGATAGGAACAGCTTTTTTTATTTATATGGCTCCCAGTCTGAAAAAGGGAAGCAGATGTCAATCACACATCAAACAAATTGTTCCATTCCACTTGTTCAAGGCGCCATCTAGAAAGGAAAACTGAAATCTGCCTGAGTGCAGGTCCTCCACTGGCACACTAGAAGGACTTCCCCAGAAAGGGACATTTTGGTTTCTGAGACTTAAAGAGTCAAGTCAGATGGAAAGGGCAGGTAATGTCTCAGGAATCTACAGAGATATCCACAGAGCTCAAGTCCAGAAAGACTTGTTAGAATTCAGATAAATTCTAACAACTGTGAGACTGGAGACTGGAATCAGAACAAAACAAGCGAGAGGCAGCTGTTCTCTTGGCAGGTTTTCTTCTCACACTAGATTAGCCAGTGGAGTCCTTGGAACTTTCCTAAACTCTGCTGCGTCCAGCAGCACTCTGTCCCAGGCAGAGGCTGCGCCCGTAACAGGTGGAAGCAGGAAGTACTCTGAAATTGGTCCATTTGTTTACTGAGTGGGGTGGCTCTAGACTCAAAGAAATAGATATTTTGTACTCAGAAAGTTGGAAATTCCTTAGATGGCTTTCCAGATTTTGTGAGTGCACTGTGATCCACAAGATCAAACTGAGGAGAACTAGCTCTTTGGCTGCAGATCTGAGAACTTTCTATGGGAGGACAAAAAGGAGCTAAATCCCGTCAACCTATTTTCACACTAGTGACACAAAGTAGGTTCAATTATTCAGCTGCAGAAACTCAGTTTTTTTTAATGAGTCCTCAAATGTCATATTTGTTCTTGCCTCTGTACTTTTATTTCCTCTGAACTTTTCCACTCTCCACGTATTTCTAAAGTCAGCTCAAGGTCTACCACAAGAGTCCTTCCCTGTTTGAGCCATCCGTCCTAGGAACTCCTCAGCTTCATGCACATTACAACACAATTCTCCCCTCAGTTGTATCTGATTGCCTAAAGGAGAAGACGAGGAAGAGGGTAGGACACGGGCAGGAGAAGAGACAGACTATACATCTGAAGATCAATTTTCTAAAAAGAAATTTTCTAATGATATAAAATATGCATTCTGAGATCAAGCATTATATTATTTGAGATAACATGTTCCATTTTGGCATTATGTTTTAATGTTTTTCTATAGAGTATTCGTACAATAAAAGAATAACTACTTGCAAAATTATACATCAAGCGTGTATTAAATAGTTTGATGCAAGCATTCCAAATTGTATTTAAAATCAGCATACTGTACCCCATAAATGCATGAATGTATACATGATCTATGTGTTTACGACTCAATAAAAAAAAAGAAATATTTATTTAGGGCATTCCCTGGAGATGTCCTGAAGAAGATAAATAATGGAAACTTGTTGATAATAGACCAGAAGGAACATATGTTATTAATATTGTGTTTGTTTGCCCCTTTGAGAGTCTCATATTTTCTTGTCCTAGGGGCTCAGGATACACATGTAAGGTATAAAATCTTTAATATTATTAAAATCAATTCAGAAAAATCCCTTAACTATTCAAAAGAAAAAAAAAACATGAAGACAATCCATAGAATTATAAATTCTAAAATCTGAGACATGAACAAAAATTTGTATGCCAGATGTCCATTACAGTCGTAAAATACAGGATAATTTGTAAATAATTAAAATATTCAACTACTGGGAAATGCTTACATAATTTATGACACATTAGAATGGAATATTTTGTGGTAACTAAGAATCATGTTTGCACATTCAGTCGTGGGAGAAGAAAAATACACCCCACATAAAACTAAGCAAAGTAAATGTAGGCACAGAACCAGGCTACAAATTATATGATTACGATTATATTTAGATATGTGTATATACATATGTATAAATACAATTGTACATATATAAATATGTGTACACAAAGAAATAGAACCACATTTCAGGAAGGAAAGAAACCAAAATGTAACCATATTGTGTTACATGTATTTATTCCCTTTCAACCTTTCTGTAACTTCCAAGGTCTCTACTGTAACTTCCAAGGTTTCTACAAGGTACCTCTTTTTCTAACCAAGAGCAAGCTGACAATATTAAATGACTAATTTAACCATGTGCTTGAGTTCTACCACATCAATAGCTCCCTTCTACAACTCAAGCCAAAGATGTCGAACCACACTGGGTTCTACAGAGACTCAACTGCCAACAATGACATGATGCAAAACCTCCCACAGAGACCCTCTTCTCTTTTACACACACAGTATTTTTTTAACAATGTTTAACAGTTGGAAATGCTGAGAAGCTACCGATGAGATCATTAGTAGAAAGTATTTTCCCTCATGCTTTTGTCGGGGAAAAATTCCGTAGAAAATCTATTTCTGAGTTATGTTTTTAACCATGCTGACAAAATTTAAAGCAGAGTTGTACACGTATCAAAGATGTATTTGCAAGCATCTTCCTCTACCAAATGGAATTCACTTTAGCTACGACACTGATAAAGGTCATTTATTATGGGCTGTCCCCTACATGACCCTGTGCCTGAGGGTGTGGGAGACTGCAAGAAAGGAAGTGGTCAGCACCTCAAACCGTGACACCTGAGAAACTACTTCAAAAATTGGCCAGGAATACCAGAAAAATAGCGAAGACGATTTTTATGATCTGACAGTGATCTTAATGATCTATAATTCAACTATTCTGTCTCTACACAATCAACAAATTCAATGAGCCAACCAAGTTCAGCAGATATGCATTCCAGCTCAGTGGAAGGGCTGTCCTCACTGCCGTCCCACTATAACCAATCATTCCCTCACAGATCCTTTGACCCTCACCTTTGTAAGCCCACTTTGCCTTTCATTAATACGAGTGCCTGTCCCAAGGTATTGTTTTCTTTTATTTCATTGTATCTCCATGTAAATCATCAAAATGAACGGGCTCTGAGTTCTTCCTTGTCAGCCAATCTGAATGTCCTCTTGCTCTGATCTAACACCTCTAAGGTGAGCCAGGTTTTCCCTGATCAGCCCAGCAGCTCACCCAATTTAATTTGAAACCCGCTCTAATGCAGAGTCTCTTTCCTTTATCAAGACATAGAACTGATGAATGATAATTACATTCCAATTCGATGGTTCAAATTAAGTTTAGCTGAGGGGCCCTCTTTCAAGGAAAAAAGACACAATTAGGTATACAGACACACACACACATGCACACACTTGCAAACAAATCACAACAAATTCCTGGATACGCCAGATCCCTTTCTTCTGAGACTTCTTCAGGCAGTTTAATATAATGTCACGAATTGCCTCCCACTACAAACTGGCGTCCTCTCCTCATGTAGAACACTCCACTCCACGGCTTCCAACATGTTACAGGGCTAGATGCAAATGAAAAGCTCTGGATTAAGATGAAAGACTCCAGCTTAAAATCTCTGTTGACAGGAATGCATTCACTGATTTATTTGTTAGACTGGCTGGTTTTGGTTTTTATCGTGTTAGTCTCCTTTAGGGTGGGGATCTGTTTCTGCCAACAATTTTGTGACTTTAGGTAAATTAAATGGAACTTATGTCAAATGGAACTCGTAACACATCCTGCAGCACTTGATTTCTGAGATCATGAAGAGCAATCAGAGTAATGTATCTATATCTAAGTATTTACCTAACTTTTTATATATAAGCTTTTGCCTGGAAATTCTTACCCTGGAAGGCAACTCCTTCAAGGCAAAGAAATTCTGCTCCCTAGCACTCCTGCTGCACAATACAGAGTTTGCTGATTCGGGACGGATTTGCTTAAGGGATGTGAATGCATCCTCAAACGCCATCACTGCCCTCGCTCCGTCCCTAAAATGAAGAAAAATGAAGTAGCTGTGGCCATCTACGTTCCCTAACAGCCACAAGTGGTCTAAATCCAGATTAAAAGAAAGTAGACCCTGGCTGCATTTATATGTATCCTCCAGCAGTTTTTGTCTATCAATTTTACCAATTCCAATCAAATATATATATATCAGTGTCTTAGCCCTGAAGAGCGTGAAGACCTGCCTAAGTGTGCTTTGTCCTCCGAGGGTGCAGACGCTGCGTTATCAATATCTGCTGAGATACCAAAATACTGAGGGCATCATTTTCATTTGAGCTATGGTGAGGAAAGAGGTTCAGACACAAGCAGAGATCCTGAGGGTGAGGCCCCGCTTTGTGAGGGCAGACCTCCTCAGGACTGCCTTCGTATCCATGATAAAACGGGAGTCACGCGGGAGCAAGAGGTGCAGGACTCCTGACTCTGTGTGATAACACAGCACCTTGTTTCTGCGGAGATGTCAGCTCGGTTCCGGAAGGATGATTGCCTTTCCAGTTCTATGCTTTCTTCCCCTGGATCCTCATAAGAAGCTGCTGTGAAGTTTTAACATCCAACAAGCATGCTTCCAAACAATTAGCGTGACAGCAAACACACCAGTAAGCCTTTCGGCAGCAGCCTAGTATTTTACCCCAGTCTTTAATGTCAGGTTACTTTTCTTATTCCAGAGGTCATGAACACAAACACTCAGTGAGCTCATTTTTTGCATGCCCAAACAAGCTGAAAAACAGGCGCCTTTCCGAATGCCAGACAAAGGAATCTAGGATTTTTCTTTGTAGCTCTATATAATTTGGGTGATAAAACACTTGCTAAGACAAGCTATTAAAACAAACCAACAAACGGAAATAAGTCTTTCATAGTCTATTTTAAAACCCCCTCACTGCGTTCTTAATTAAGTGCTGACTTTTAAACCAAAGATGCCAGTCAAGAAGTACAAAATTATCTGTTGGACTGTCTAACTTAAAACTTTAAGATCCTTAATATTTGAAGATAAAAAGTATAAAAATAAATAATAGACAACTGAGTTAGCCAACACTTTAGAATCAACTTGAAACGGTTGAAACTACACATTACAGACAAGTCTATTTCTCTGGTGTCTAGGGAATCAATGGATTGTAATAAACTTTTATTATCTAATACTCAGAATACTTCTTTTAACCAAAGGTTATTTTAAAATTGAGTAAAATAACTAATATCCATAATAATGACCAAAAGACAT
>NW_003852419.1:8832356-8834333 GCF_000181295.1 Otolemur garnettii
TCTGTGTGTTCTGTATGTTTACGATCAGTCTCCTCTGTGTAGAATACCCTCTGATCATACTGAAATGAAAGCTGACTCTATCTGTTGGAGCTTTTCTAAAGGAAAAATGCTCTCTGTCAACTTTAGAGTCAAAAGAACGTGAATTTGCGCACACCACGTTATCCTCCGCTCCTCCCCATCCCCACCTCCTGTCTTTCCATTACTCACAAGGATAGGATTAGTACAGCCTGTCCTGGGGCTTCAGATCCATAATAAACAAGGAGCAATTTTCTAGTCCTAATTAACTCCTGTTAAAATAAGCATGGTACAACAATAGTCTACCAACAGTTGCGGTGAAAAAAAACAACAAATCCTAACAGTCTGTGAATAATGAAGCTTATTTAAATGAGCAGATTATGTCGTATAGCAGAGTCTTAGCTGAGCTGCTCTGCAGCCACAGGGCGGGTCTGAAGCGTGGAGTAATGGTGCATTTTCCAGCAGACATCTGCAAGCCGGGCTAGCAGCAGAACGGGTTCCCTGGTAAATCAGAGCGGTGATACAACATTGATGGTTTGTTACGTTTCCTTTTACTTTTTTATACGTCTCTTCTGCCACTGACACCCATCATTCCCATCACATTGTGAAATGTTGCCTTCTTCGACTTCCAGGCCTCTATATTCAAACTTCCTCTTCCTTGGTATCTCTTCTGAAGTTTACTTTACACACCACGACATCAATTTGTTTTCAGTGTACAATTCAATAATTTTTGGTACACTTATAACACAGGATGTCCCAAGGGTCACTCATAAACTGGCCATACATGGGGAAAATGTGAAATTGTAGCTAAATGTTCCTTTATTTACAAAACATTCATTACGAAATTTTACAAAGAAGTGGCAAACACTTGAGAGAATATTTTGTGAAACTTTATAATGAATATTTTGTAAATAAAGGTACAATTTCACATTTTACCTGTTGACAACTTTAAGGGTAACCTTTGGGACACCCTGTATTGGACAACCATCACCACAATCTAATTTTACAATAATTCCATAGTTCCCCAAAGAAACCCTGGGCACATACACAGTTATTCCTTATTCCCACACCCGGGCCAACCTGGAAACTAGTGATCTGTCTGTGTTGGTTTGCCTTTTGCAGACGGCAAATGTGGAATCGTATAATGTGTGTCCTTTTAACATAATGTTTCTGAGGCTCCTGCATGTTGTAGCAGACAGCATGTAGAACACGATATTATTCTATTTTATCAATATACACTTTGCTTTTTCATTCACCAGTTAACAGACATTGTTTCTCCTTTTGGCTATTATGAATAATGCTGCTATGCTACAAATATTTGTATACAAGTTTTTGTGTAGACACATATGTTTATTTCTTTTGGATAGGTATCCAGGAGTGGAATTGCTGAGTCATATGGTAAATCTATGATTAACACTTTAAGAAACGGCCCAAATGTTTTCCAGGGTTTTACATTACCAGCATCAATTCATGAGGTCCCCTTTCTCCTGAATGGATGAGTGAATATAGTCACTAAGTTGTTTCCTATCTTTTTTTATTATCGCCATCCCAGTGAGTGTGAACTTCTATTTCATCACGGTTTTAACTTGTTACTTTCCTGATAACTAATGATCTTAAGTATCTCTCATTTGTGTCTGACTACTGTGTTTTCCTTCATTTTTTTCATCTGTTTAGCATTCTTTGATATTTCTATGTCCTCTCTCTTTACAGCCATTTCCAGATTCTCATGGGACCTCCACTCCTATGTAATTAACTTCCATATCTACATGCATGTTGTTAATGGATCATTCTTCATCTATTTATCTCCATGAAGTTGTTGATACCATAATTTAAAAGAAAAATGTGAGGCAAATTGAATTAAGCAGAATTTATTTGAGCAAAGAAATAATGCATGAGTTGGTCTGGGTCAAAAATGGTTCAGAATGCCCTCCTCCCACCATCTATTTGCTGGTTATACTTGTA
>NW_003852419.1:8834494-8837082 GCF_000181295.1 Otolemur garnettii
TGAGTACAGAGGAACATTGAAACCAAAGTTGAAAGATGTACAGAGGCGGATTTAGGCCAAATTTCATTCAATTTAATACATATTGCTACTTGAAAAAGAGGCAAGAAAGCCGAGTCACAAATGCACACATAAATAATACAAAGAAGTTCAAGTTATTTTAACATAATAATCACTCAAAGTATTAACACACTTCAGTCATACACATGTATCAGATATGATCAGACTTCCCTACTGAGCTGTTGTCTCCTGGTTAGCGTAGGAATCATCTGACTGGGAACACTTCCGATCTAGCTCCCTAGCCATTACTATCTTCTCCACCTGCCTCTTCCTTTGCTCCCTTCTTTTTCTTTCGTGACATAATGTTCTGGCACTAAGGCACATGGGTAGGATCGCACTATATCCCTCCCTCGCTTGCCTCCCTTCTTGCTTTTTCAACGTATTATCTAATCAATAGACAATGTGAAGACTCCATACAAAAGCTCAAATGATGATTAAACAAAACTTCTTATCCATTTCACGCTGTGCAGCCGAGAGAACATGGGGAACCAGGAGAACACGGCAAGAAACAAAAGCACAAAAACAGTCAAATTAATTTGCAACCTGGGAAAACCATGTCTGATCTTGATCTAAAATAGAAAAGTTTAAAAACCTGGGAGATACTTTGATACATAGTGTTGTGGCTAATTTAAGAGAAGCAATAAACTGCGCGTGATTACATGGTAAACTGGTCAGGTAAGTTTAGCCATCCTTTTGGAAAATAGCAAGTGTTGGGAAAATACAGTTATCTTTTCTCCCTTTACTTTTCCTTTTGTTTCTTTTTCTGGGTATTCCTAAAGCATCAAGAGGGCTTCGTATGATACATTTTTATTTACCCGCCAAAAATTGCTTCCATATTCCAAGGCCATTGCTTCTGGAACCCAGACTTGTTCTACATTAAAACCTGAAGAATATATGCTTTTCCACCAGGATGAGTTTTGAGAAAGTCTGATAAACAAAACCTGAGCCATACCAATCGGATAAGATGCCGTGCTTGCTTAGAAGTAAAATGATATACACACTGAACGGAAAAGGATTTGCTAATTGCTAAAAGCTTCACTGTGTGGCTTAGTTTAAAAGTTGAATCTTGGCATCTTGGTAGAAACAAAATATTTGTGAATGGGGAGTTGGTTTTTCTGTGTTGTTTTTTGGGCTGTCGTTTTCATTTCCCACTGAGAAGTAGGAGGACAGTACTTTGAAAGATGGGAGATCATCACTGACCTACCTTCCACATAAATATTGCTAATGTATATTAGTTTAGCTTCGTAAAGGTGTAATTGATATTTCTTTTTGATGTTATAAATATGTACAAGGAAGTACTCAAAAAGAAAAGAAAGGAGAAATAAGTAATTCTTAGACCAGCAGTTATTTAAGGCAAATGTGGTACAATTAAATCCAAACTACTTTTTGAAAGATGTAAGAGGTGGTGCCCAGAGATGAGACTTTGAGGGAGCAGAGAAGTTAAGGTCAGGTTTATTGAAAGGGGCCGCAATAGCCTGGGCAGTGCGAAGATGGCATCTGTGCACGCTTGAGCCCCCTTTTATATGGGGCCATAGAGGGTGGGCAAATTCTACAGCTTCCCAGGAAAGCTTTGGGTCCTCTGGCAAGAACTTCAAATGCAGCTAACTAGGTCCTTTGTGTCCTTTGCCTTAGGAGAAGGGCGGGGGGGGGTTGTAGGGCCACACTAGCCCCTCCAAGACTTTTCAATCTAATTAATGCAAAATAAAAGGGGGGTAAATATTCACCTCTAGGCTGCAGAAAGCTTTGGTAAAATCATTACAAATCTGTTAGCTCTACCATCAGAATAAATCCAGAGTCTAACCACTTCTCATTATTTCTATTGCTGCTGCCCTAGTCTGAGTCACTAGAATTTTCTTGGGTTTCTGAAAAAACGTGAGTCTTTCAGTTCTCCCCACCACCACCACCATCACCATACACACAGAGGAAAGAAAAGTCATTCTTTTAATACCAAAAGTCTAATCAGTCACTTCTTAGCTAAAACCCATCCATGAGAAATTAAGTAGCCTTTTTGAGTCAGAAGGAAAAGGAGTGTCAATTTAAAAAGCAGCTCTTTTAATTCTTTTCTTATTGGAGAGAGCAGCTTAAATCTATACTAGAACAGCTGCTTTCAGAAGCCCTGGAAATGGTCTGAGGAAGTCACAAGGCGAGCACAAAACAAAGAAGTAAGAGTCCAGCAAAATGGGAGTGCATTAACTTTCATCAGGACCTGGAATTGAGTGTCTAGATTCTAGATACTTGTTGCTACATGTAAACATCTGTACTGAGGTTTGTAAGTGAAAAGTGAAATTAATTTACTATCTGAGTAACATATTTATTTTGTACACAAAAGCATGGTTGAATATATGCAGTAGCCTAAACCGCTTCTCTTGGCTATTCATTCCTAAGACACTAAGAGTTCTGCTTGTGCTACACTAATTATCACCATTAATTGCACGATTGAAAACTCCACAGCATGCATGCCCTCACCACCCCACCCACGCTCAAGGTCTCCTGGAGCACTGTAGGAGCTTACAAAGAAAAAAAAAAAAAAA
>NW_003852419.1:8837137-8876853 GCF_000181295.1 Otolemur garnettii
TTTTTCTGAGTGTCCTGCTTTGTTTTTCTCCACAGAACTTACGTACTTACTAATATGGTGTTCAGTTACTTATGTTTAAATATGTGTTGTCCCTCTTCCATAGTGGAATGTGCGTGACAGGGGACAAGGATCTTTCCTTTTCATTTATTTAGTCTCTCCAAGCCTTGGAATAATGCCACCTCATGAGAGTCAAAATTCCTTAAAGATTGTTGTACCTTGTGACGGGTCAAGAGTAAAGTTTTAAACTCCTCTACACAGAGAACTGGGGAGATCTATGCTCCCTATTGATGGAGACACAGCTGGACTAGAGGACAGACATGAGTGAGACAAGATTTCTATGTTCTGCCCACAAAAAGAAAAAAAAAGAAAAGAAATTGAATGCCTTTTTAACTCGTTTACACCTGAAATTCTCACCTTCCTTTAAATTGTAAGGTTAATCTGTTGACCCTGACAATAGCTCTGACCTATTATTATACCCAACTGAGAGAGAAAGAGAGAGACTGTGGGGTTTATTGAGGATGGAAGTGGCGGACCAGGACCAGTAAACCATGTTATTGAGTTTCCTTCTTCTGTGCAGCCACAACAAACTGCACACACAGTTCTGACCAGAGTCGATTAGCAAGTAGACAGGAGTCTCTCTTCCCACCCTCCAAACAGGCTTTTAGCCTGTGTAATCAGATTCTGAATAAAGAGACAAGAATAACTAGTTTGGTGGTACATCTTCAGTAGGTCTTCGCCTTTCTTTCCTTTCTATGGGCTGTTTCATTTGTTTTGCTTGATTCGAGGTGAAAGCATTTGCCTTTAATCTTCATTTTGCTTAATTTTATCCTGTAACGAAACCTCTACATTTGTGTAGCTCGTCTCAGGGTCCAGAAAACATTCACAGCTTGTCTGTTCGATCTACCCTCAAAACAACCCCAGTAGAAGTAACAGTCGCTCACTTCAGAAGGGGGAATGACCTAGCAGGGTGACATCACTGGTAAGCTTCAGACCAGGACTCACACACTGATCTCTTTAGTGAAAACCTGATGTCCTCAACTTACTAGAAATGCATCTGCTGTTCTGTGCATGTGTGTGTGTTATAGCGGGTGCCAGAGGCAATTTTATAATGTAAAGATATTAAGTAAATTATTCTTACTGCAAATGTCTTCTAGAAATATAATTGTCACTTTTGCCCTTCACTTCCATTTGCTGTCGATTACTCTGCCTGCATGATTCACACATAGACTAATGGGAAGTTCCTGCTCAGGTCTTTCCCTGTTGTCTCCGTGGCCACCTCACCACCTTCTACTAATCCCCTTTGCCTGCTTTTGAGCCTTTGCTGCTGCTTCCCCTCCGCCACCCTCAGTACCCAAGTGCAATTTTGCCACATTCCGCGTCCGAAGTTAACATCAGCTCCTCTTTGGTCACACTAGTAAAGGTGCTCCCTCTTACTCCTCCATATGCATATGCTACCCAACTTTGAAGAGCTTCCTTCCCCCTTTTTAAGCTTCCTGAGAGAGAGCTGGCTCTACAATCTCTACTCCCCAGAGCATATCACACTATAGCACTTAAAACAATGCCTTCTAAATAGGTCACCTTAGATACTTGTGGAATGAGCCAGGCACTCAGGAGGACGGCTCAGGGGAATCCTCGGGGAGTGTGGAGGCGGGAAGCACTGCTTGCCTGTCGCACCACCCAGCTTCAGCACCCAGCCCTGTTCAGCCTCCATTTCACCCCCCACTCCTATGCCACACACACGAGATGGCACGAACTCTGACTGCTGGCTTTGTCAGCAGAAGGAATGCTGAACACGTCAGTGACACTGCTTCAAGGCCTCACTGAACCGTACGTACAAAAGCAATTGTTCTTTGGTCATGTCGCTAGACATTTCTTACAGCATTTGCCCATTACCAAGAACTTCATTATGTTCAATAGGTATAATTTTCATTGGTATAGAAAACACTTTTCATGTGATAAGTCTATTATTTCATCTATTTTATTTGTATAACCAAGATAATAAATGTTCTTCAGGGAAAAAATGAGGATATTTTCAACCCAGAAAGCTTAAAAATTACTTTTTGGAAGTGTGAAGCATGTCGACATACAGTCTGGGAATTAGCCTGATACATGGAATGAATCTTAGTTAAAAATTATGCTGTGAAATTAAAATTTTTATAATTTTTAAAAGATCATATTTTTATTTTAGACACAGAGTCTCACTTTATCACCATCAGTAGAGGGCTGTGGAGTCACAGCTCACAGCAACCTCCAACTCCTGGGCTTAGGCGATTCTCTTGCCTCAGCCTCCCGAGTAAATGGGACTACAGGAGCCCATCACAATGCCCAGCTATTTTCTTATTGCAGTTTGGCCGGGGCCAGGTTCAAACCCACCACCCTCAGTATATGAGGCTGGTGCCCTACTCACTGAGCCACAGGCACCGCCCAAGATTATAATTTTCTTAGATGAAATAACTAAAGATACTCTTACAAATGCCAAACTTATTTGAGAATATATTTTTTGTATATTGTGAGTTATGTATTCCTTATAAATGAATTTTATTTTTCTGAAGGAAAAAATCAATTGTTTATCCCTTTATGTGACTTTGTAGCTTTCTTTCTTTTCTGAGTCCATAACTTTTAGAAATCATCCATAGGATTTACCCTTTAAAGGTTTATCAATGCCTTGATTAATATCTCACAATAAGTTATGGCTATCATGTATACTTGATTTTGCTTTGATTTCACCCTAAATTAACTTCTATTTTAATGTTATTAGACATTTTTTAAAAAAGTAGAATCTATGAAATACACTTTTACTTTATATTAAAGAACAGAATTATCATTGAAATTGTTCCATAAAGACTGGACTCTTTCCTCCTTTTTTTTTTAGTGACTTATCTCAGCATCTAGGATAATGTCTTGTATCCAGGAAGCACTCAAAACATATATCAAACAAATGAATGCCTCCTGTCTGCTGTACTTTACCCTCTTGGAGAGGTGAAAGGTCAGAAGAGGCTCTAACTCGGCCAGACTCTATACTAAATGTTGTTAGTGCATCACCTCTTTTGACTGTCCCAAACACGATTGGCAGTAAGCATCATTATTGCTATTTCACAGATGAGAAAACAGGAGCCTTGAGAAGTTGAAGTGTTCATTCAAGATAACAGAACTAACAAGCTCAGGGTCAGGATAAATGCCTTCAAGGCTGTCCATCTGCAAAGTCTAGCCTGTTTCCAACATCCTATGATGCCTTCCTTCATCCCAAAGCACTGTAACCAGAAAGAAACTCCTCCTCCTTCCACACAATACATAAGGATGCTGAGACTGATTGAGATACAATGACTTGGAAAAAAAGTATCTTTGCAGGTCAATGCCACAACTAAGTCATAACCAAACCTGTTTGGATTTTAAAGAGGGTGGAGTTCTCCAGCCTTAACACATCAGAAGCCTTTAGTTGAACAATGTGACAGAGAAAAGCACTATTTACACTTGAGAAAAAGAATAAAACTTGATTCTGAAAAGAAAAATTTATGGTAAACTGAGTCTTAGGTGAAGAAATAAACCCCATAATCAGAAACCCATCTGGGAAGGAAAACAGACCTTGTGAAAGAAAAACTGGTAACCTGCAGTTAGAACGGTTGTGAATTTTAGCAATAGAAGCAGGTCTTTGGTCGCTGGTTTACATCAGTGGGAATGTCTGGTATTTGGACTTCCGGGAAGCAGGAGAGTGTCATACATATGGCTGGCTGTTTCTAACTTGGATTTAGGGTTCTCTAAGATACTAGACTAGGATCTTCTAGAGGAGGGAACCTCAGGGAGTCCATTAATCAATGATATACCCAATAAATACATATGGTGTCTTGCCTATGTGCTAAGCATTGATCTGAGAGTTGGATATGCAGAGATAAAGGAAATAAAAGCTTCAGGATGTTCATGATCATTGTGTGTGTGTGTGCACATGTGCACACACTTTTCAAAAATAACATTGTGAGCTCCTTTAGGGAGTCTGAAATTGTATGAGAAGGACTTCTGTGCGTCCAATCTTTGTTCACAACTAAGACCCAACCTCCCATGTCAGGTGTTTAGTGCTCATTCTCGCCAGCATGTGTGCCAGGAGGTACCGTCACTATTCCCCTTTTACAGATAAAGAAATTGAGTTTTAGAGACATCAGGTGATGGGGGCTTAGGTTCTTACAGCAAATGGTGACAAATTCGGGATTAAAAGTATTTCAGGTATCTTTGATACCAAAGGCAGGTTTCCTAACCCATCAAGAAAGGGGAGGTTCGGGAACAGCTTGGTGGAAGAACTGGGAAGACAAATCTTTGATCTTATTTTAGATCCGCATTTTTGTGCAGATTGCTTCCTCTCATCCAAGCTTCGGTTTAACATGGACTGCCCAAGTCTAAAAACAAATTAGGCTCATGCGTTTCTCCTTCCTTCTTCAGAAACCAGCCTTATTTCCCTCAGCAAACATAAATAGTTATAGCACAGGGCCCAGCTATAACTTATTAATGGCTTCCACTTTTGCTTGCTTGTATGTTAAAGGTCCCCAGTAATTACCCATCGGCTGTTTAGGCACATAGCCCCAGAGGCTGTTTGGTCTTCTATTTGCTACATTAGGAAAATTCTATGTACAGTAACATGAGTGACAGTAACATGAGTGACAGCATCAGTAGGCCTTCATAAAGTGACCAGATGCTACAGAGCATGGGTTTCCCTTTCCATCTAAAATCATTTTTCTTTTTCATATCATTTAGAGCCCCAAAGAGCTCATCCCTTCTTCTGATACATCATCTGAAAACTATCCAAGATACTTTCATGTTAATTATAAGCTAAACCACTCGACATGCAAACACTGTGGTAGCTGCCTCTCCCGGCAGGCCTGTTGTTAAATTCATGAAGTGTTTCCTGAAGCCTCCTTGGGCTTGCAGAGTCTAGGAAAGGAATTGTTTGGACTGTCCATCACTGCAATTCCTCCTAATTGTTATTTGTATTATTCCTCAAGACTTTCGCTCCCTGCAGATTCTGTGACAGTATTGATATTACAATGTACGCAGCATATATTTTTCAAGAGTCCGAGGGTGCCATGTATAAAGTCTATTTCAATTCCTCCCGACAGGCACTTAACTGCTACAAACTAAACAAAATGTCCTTGCCACAGCTTGCATAACCAAGAAAAGTGTATCATTTGCAAGAAAAGGCTGCTGATTCTATTTTGCCTTAAGTATTTTGAACACTACACCTGCCCTACTATATTCAGGGCGAGATCTTTGCACAGACAGTTAGTGGCCACCTGCACGGTGTTTTGAGACATACAGAAATGACCGTCTTGTTCAAAACAGATCCTGATTCAGTACCCAATGGTCCACTTTCTCCTTTCGGCTCTGTTTTTGGTGCACTGACTTCCTAGCCAGAGTCTTTTTTACCGATCCAGGTAAAAAAACTGCGTGTTTCAACCTTGATCCTGAGGGGCCTTTATAGTGTAGGGGGACAGAATTTAACATAAGCAGGCAAGGCTAAGGTACTTGTTTTGATAAACCAAAAATGAAAGAAACCACAAAAACACACGTTTGACATTGTCCCAGTTTGGAACTGCCTTTCTAATTTTATTTTTCTTGGGTTAATGTCACAATTTCTTGCGTTCCTTTGGGATACATGACAATGGTTGCATTAAAGGTAATCTCCATTCATTCTGGGTTGCATGAAAAAGTTAGTCTGGAACTTTTGAATTCTTACGCATAATTTGTATATGCGTAAGAGTTCACAATCTACATGTATAACAATATATACTCTACCCGCTACTTCCTTCTTATATTGCAGTTTCCTATAGCCCAAATACAATTTAGCATTTCAAAATTTAAGAATATTTGTATTTTTCTTAACTTTTCTTATTTTAGTTGGCTAAGAATACGTAGGGCCCATTTCCCTGCTTTCTGAATCTAGGTACCTGCATCTTAACAGCATTTATCTCTATGAAAACTATTATTTGAATAATAAAAAACACTTTTTCATTAATTTTACTAATTTACTTTTCAACAAACAAATACACTTTTTATGGAGCCGCTAATACGTGTTCAGGCACTATTCTCAGGGGTAGAAATACACTGGGGAACGAATAGATCCTCTCCGAGTTTACGATATACTGTGGAAGACGAATGTCAAACCCAGAGTTGCACAAATCAATTAATTAAATAATTTGTAGATGCTGAAAGTAATCTTGAGATCTGCTTTGGAAAATGCAGATGGAAAATACTGTGGGCATTTTCCAGTCAGGATTCAAGACTTTCCCCCTTGCTCTTACAAAAAAAGAATTATAATACAGACTCAAGAACAGCATGCTTCCCTCTTCAAAGAAAGTTGCCTAAGCTATCTAGTAGAAAATATCCTAAATTTGTAGCTTAAAAATGAACCACGGAGAATTCAAAGCTTAAGAAATTCTATAATAAGGTGTGGCTGAAGGGAATAGAACAATAGGCACTATTTTTTTGTTTTGTTTTTTTCTTATTTTTTCCTTCTTCTCTGCATTGGTGATAAAAACCACTCTTCTCCAATTATGGCCCCAGAAATACCATGTGGAACCAGAAGCAAGTCTTTTGCAAGTTTTAACATGAAAGTACTTATAGCTAATTTTGGCTTGCACGATGTCCTTCACTGTCTGGACTCAGAGAATCGAGTCATCTTATCTCATCCAGAAACTCTGCAATGAGTTTAAAAACCAAATCACAGACTTTGATATTCACTCTGAAGCTCAGATAAAGCTTTATGTTGACGTCATAGGAAATGGAGTCTATATTCCAAAAAAAAGAAAAGAAACCTCTGAGGCTATAAGATATATTTTAGTCTTATTTTGCAATAAAAATATCTTTATGCTATCACCTTCCGTGCAGAACAATAATTCTTTAAAAATGGCAAAAAGATGCTTATCGTTCAAATAGAAACGATCAGGTAATTTCGTTCACATGTGAGATTTCTGAACAGAAAAAACAGAACATGTTAACCTTGATAGCATCAAAAAAATGATAACCTGGAAGCTAATTAACTTTGTTCTTTTAATACAACGGGCTGCTCTGATAGACTCCAGTTTACTCGTGTCTCCGCAGGGCCCTTCTGTCCTGAGCATGCACAGATGAATAAGGGATTAAACATTTTTTGTGACTTACAGTAAGCTCAGCTTTCAATTGTTACCCTAATTTTGTGTACTGGATTCAGTAGATTTAATACTTTTCTACTGTTAACATGGCTAGTTAACTAGGCTCCCAAGACATTATCTGGGATAGGAGGCAGCTGCTCTCTCATACCTTGAGATGTTTTATTTGAGTAGCTGCCGAGGCCGGTAAAAAGTCTTGCTAAACTGTATTGACCCTGAATCTTCTACACTGATAAATTCATATTTGTTTGTGGATGTTTTGTTTGTTTCCAGTTTTGGTCTTTTACAATTAAAACTGTTATGAATATTCAAACACAAGACTTGAGAACGGCTAGATTATAAGGTACGAACTTGTTTAACTTCTTTGAAATCTGCCGAGCTATTTTCAAAAGTGGTTGTACCATTTCCTCTTGTCATGAGCAGCGTGTGAGAGTTGTAGCCCTTCCATGTACCTGGTACAGGCACGAGAATGTGTCTTATCTGCTGTGCAAATAAATGAGATTGTGGTGAGAGTGTTGATAAAGCTGTATTTGACACTGAGTTATATTGTTTGGGCCAGAAACTGACATCTCTTATTTTCCGCTTTGCATTACTTCTGAGCAAATTTTTTTTCAATCAGGGCAATAGGTTCTTGGGGCTAAAGTCAATTATTTGCAAAAATAAAAAGGTGAAGGTAAAGCACATTATTAACTTCCCAAACCTTTATATATACATTAAATATGCAAAATTATATATAGTTACACAAATAACATATATATACAAAATTTAAATATATGCAAAATTAAAGTTGAAGAGCAAACATGATCCAAATAATAGGTAGCCAACATAGATAAAAAGCTCCATTATTCAGAATAGATGATGCAATTAAAAAAATAGCTGAACATCTTTACCAATGCAATCATTGTTACAATACGGTATTTTAAAACTATTGACAAGAATTCTGGGTCAGACAAGGTAGGTAGTATACGTTAATTCCAAGTTCCCAAGCATAAAATGAGGATGTGTGTCTGTATGTGTGTGTGTGTATATTAAAGACCATTTAACAAATTTTACAGATTCTAGGATTAGGGAACACATGGGTGGCATGCCAAGTGTAGTGAGAAAGAAAGTGAGAAACAGCCTCATTTTGCTTTCAAATACTAGGAAAAAATACTTTTTTCTATTTGTTTTACTTTCATACAATTGCTTTATTATACTATATTCCTTTCTTCTTCAAAAACAATTAGAATGTTTTAATCACTTGTGAACTTGTACTTTTATGATGAAGACAAAAACATTATCAATGTGAAATATACAGAAATTAAAAAAGAATACAGACAAGTTCTTTCTGTTTTAGAGATTTAAGTCAGTCAAGTAAACTGTATTTCTTCTTTTTCTGATGATGCATCTTAATTGCATGGTATCGGCACGGCTTGGTAGTCAGCAGGACAATTTCATAATTGCTATCTTCACAGAAGTGAAATAACAGAGGGCTGCTTCTGTGAACATTTAGCAAAGTGTTACAAATAGCCTTGGGTGAATGAAGGACTTCAAGTTATTAGAAGGACATAATATTGGTTACACATGTTCATAGAACAAGAAAGATATTTTTAGTTCCTTTCAGCATATCAAATGCTGTGAAATAAATAGCATTCTGCAAGTAAGGATAGATTAATGGGGCTGATGCTGTTTTGCTAATTTGTAAGGACCAGGATAGAGTGTCATATAAATGGGATAACCAAAGGAAATTCACTGAGATACTGCTGAATTCTGCATTTTTCTCCTCATACCCAGCCTTTAATGCTCAGCTCAAAATACAAATTCTCTGAGCTCTTTCTATTTTCTCTGATCATGAATGCTATTTTCCTTCTTAAATCATTGTTTCCCTTTTTATCTTTACCACTTAGATGGATTGAGTGTCACTCTGGCTTTATATTTCTAGTTACCATTGCATTCTGTGTATGTTGTACCTATTCTAACTCCATTAACAGTTCTCAGAGTTTTAGAACCATATTCAAACTTCGGTTAAGTCCCACCTACAACGTATACTATCATCTTTGCCAGTACTTGCATTTGTATTATGCTTTATATTTTTCAGAAAATATTTACATTTGCTATTGTCGATGCCCTAACAAAATGCCTAAATTAAGTAAGAATTCTCTATCTTATTCATCCAATGACGGTTTCTCCTGTTATTAGCCCACTGATCATTTCTCCTGGGTTGTCCCTGAGTTATAAGATGCCTTTTAGGAAAAACGGGAGCCGTATGGCATTTTGAATGGAATTTCCATCTCAGTAGCCCACAGAGCTTCAGACAGCTCCGCTTCCCCTTTCTCATTTGACAGAAGGCTCCTCTAACTGCTATTCAGGGCCATACTCGATTGGTCAATTCAGGGTCTTACTGGTGTTCTCAAGGAGCATATACTATATGATCTATGAGAGAACAAAACAGAGAAAAAGAGTGGTTGTCTCAGGCACTCCTTCCTTAATTAGTGTTCTGCTGTTCCAGCTTTAGTGAATGACAGAATCAAAAAGTAAGAAGCAATATGCAGACAACCTTTGTCTGCTTGTTTACAATCTATGAGTTTATTAAATCCCTACTGCAGAATACCCTCGAGTCAAACACTGGTATCAAAAATTAATATAGAAGGAGTCAATTGCATATCAAGCCTAAGGGAGGAAGAAATACATTGCCTAAAGGATTTTAGAAGAAATACTGCCCCTATAATCATCTTGGATGATAATTTGTGCAGTGAATTAGGTTGCACTGAAAACAGGACAGTTTTACAGTGATGTCAATACTTCTGCACTTGGAGCAACTGCGTGGAACCAGAGGCAATCGGCCTCCTGACTTCAAAGTGCCATTCACATGCCCTCATTTTCTTAGGCATCGTGATGTGTGAATGTTGGGAAGTACAGAGAGCTGGGGCGGCACCTGTGGCTCAAAGGAGTAGGGCGCCAGCCCCATCTGCTGGAGGTGGTGGGTTCAAACCCAGCCTCCAAAGAAAAAAAAAAACCTGCCAAAAAAAAAGAAAAAGAAAAAAGAAAGTACAGAGAGCTTAAGAGCACATGGCTTTTTCCTCCTCCTGATCACATACAGGGCAGGTATATTATCAGTTTGGTGCTTTAGGGTTTTCTTTTGGGGGTGAGAGTAAGGAAGGAGGAAGTAAATAAAGGAAAGGCCAGATCCAAATCCAAAAGCAGGATCATGTTTATGAAGTGAAGTACAAGGTGAGTTTTCCAGTGTAGAAATAAAAACCACTGAGGACAAGGGGATTTAAGAACTCCAACTGATGGATCATATGAGGTGTGTGGGACATGGGGAGGAGGGCATCTAAGCAGGAGAAATGGGAGGGCAAGAGTGGTGGCCTGCCCCAAACTGTGGGGGACAGCTGATTTGAAAACAAGAGTTTGCCCAGAGAAGTATCAAGAAATAAGTTTGGGGATCTCAGCTGTGAGCATCCAGAAGACGGGATACTGTTTTTCCTTCCTTTAAACCCCAGTAATAGGCATAGACCTGACATATGGTGAGGTCCGAAGCTTAATAAATGTCTCATGCCTCAATGTGCTCAATCCTAGCACTTGGGAGGCTGAGGTGGGATGATTGCTTGAGGTCAGGAGTTCAAGACCAGCCTGAGCAAGAATGAGATCCCATCTCTACCAAAAATAGAAAAATTATTTGGGGACAGTGGTGGGTCCCTGTAGTCCCAACTACTTGGGAGCCTGTGGCAGGAAGATTGCTTGAGCCCAGGAGTTTAGGGCAGTGAGCTGTCATGACACTACTGCATTCTAGTGAGGGCAACAGAGGAGACTCTGTCTAAAAACAACAACAACAACAACAACAAAAAAAAACAAAAAACAATCAAACCAACAGAAAATCCCCCACCAACAGATATTTCTTGCACAATAGGGAAATTGAGATTTACCCTTTTCTAAGGCTATGAAAAGTCCCTAGAAAGTTTTAGATTAAAAATTGTTTTTTCAGCCTTGCATGGTGGCTCAAGTCTGTAATCCTAGCACTCTGGGAGACAGAGGCTGGAGGCTCCTTTGAGCTCAGGAATTTGAGACTAGCCTGAGCAGAGCTAGATCCTATTTCTACCAGTAATTTAAAAAAAAAAAAATAAAAAAAAATAAAAAAAATAAAACCTCTAGCTGGGCATTGTGATACCTCTAGAGTCCCCACTACTTGGGAGTAGCAAGAGTATCCCTTGAGCCCAGGAGTTTGAGGTTGCTGTGAGCTATGATGCCATAGAAGTCTAGCTTGGGCAACAGAGTAAGAAGACTCTGTCTCAAAACCAAAAAAAAAAAGTAAAGTATTTTTTCTGAACTACCCATTATAATAGTTTTGAAGAGCAATATCGAAAATATTTTAAACTTTATAAGATACTTCCATAATTATAATTCATTGCCTTCAACTGAATATACAACATAATTGCTATATCACTTAATTAGATCTAAGAAACTGGACAATACAGGTATAGCAAGTTCCATGACAATTATTTTGTGTGACACAGTGCCTCTTGATTAAAATACTATATAATAGAGTAGTTTTTTCTAATAATGATGTCTTACATGTTTCTTCTTATATTCATCCATCATTAAACATATAACCACATCCCAGAGTAGAATTCATGTAAACTAATATAGGAACCCCAGCGCACAGATAAAGAAGCTGAGATGACACAGTCATTTTAGAAAGAAGCATGTTGGTTTGACCATAGCTACTCGAAAAACTTAAAGGTTACTTCAAAGAGGGAAGAGGATAGGAATCAGAATTTTTAATATTTTTTAATAGATAAATTAAAATTTTAAGAACCTTATACATCTATAGTTATCACTGTCTTATTGTCTTCATTCTTTTTTTATCCTGACTGTATTTACCTACAGAGAACATGGATTTTAATGAGACCATTGTACCATATATCAAGAAAAGAAAGAAAGAAGGAAGGAAGGAAGGAAGGAAGGAAGGAAGGAAGGAAGGAAGGAAACAAACCAGATGTTTTCTTACTCTGCTCAATTCTTAAAGGTTAGTTTAAAGCTGAAAAAATATCAAGCATATTCCACAAGATTTCTGTAAGACCAAGTAATAAGTTGCTCACTATTGCATACTAACAGAGTAATTAATCATTTCTATATTATTTTAAGAAAGACTAGTAGAACTTTAGAAGTGCTCTCCCATATGTTTAATGATATATATGCCTCATTATTTTAGTAAGACATGGGATGGACTTTTTATTATAAAGTAAATAATAAAATTTGACTTGATTTTTATTAAAAAAATTGATTTTCACTTACAAAAGAACTGTGAAGATACTACAGAGAGCACGCATGCATGGTCTTACCCTAGCTTCTCTAGCGTTCAGATGTTACATAATCGTCGGACAGTTATCAGAAGAAACTAAACTTGGTTCAACTTGGATGTTATTTGGATGTCACCACTTTTTCCAACAATCTTATTCTTTATTTGGATCCTATTCAGGACCCATCTTAAATTCAGTTGTCAGGTCTCCCTAGTCCCTTTGGAAAGAGGACCAGGGAGGGGCTATCTATTTTAAAGAGTACTGGTCTGTTATTCTGTAGAACGTCTTTCCAGGTGGGTTTATCTGCTGTGTTCTCATGATTAGGCCGAGAAAGAAGCATATTGGTTTGCCCACAGAGGTTATACATTTTTGTAAGAATATGCAGAAATGATTTGCCTTTTTCATTGCACCATGTCTGGAGGGTAAATGATGTTGCTATGTCATTACTGGTGATCTTAACTTTGACCATTTGGTGGACTTGGCGTCTGCTTTTCTCCACTGTAAAAGGGAATATTTATCATTTTGTTGTTACCTCATGAAAGACACGGGAAAACTATGCAATATCCTTTTTCTTCTTAAACTTTCATCCACTAATTTTAGCATCTACTTGTGGATCTTTTCTGCTTTTACAGTATTTATTTTTATAATTCAAAATGTATAACTGAAACAAATATAAAAAAACTGATTTCTACAAAACATAGATCTCTTTCTCTCTTTTTCCTGACAATGCAGACAAATGTCAGAGAATTTATCTTAAGCATAAGATTTTCCCAGTTGCTATAGAAACTAAGTAATAATGGAGAAGATTAATAACACTTCACAGTCTGTCAAGTATGGTAGTAGAAGAAACTTAATAGATGCTCTTAGTTTAATCTGTTTGGCTATTTATACAGAAAACAGTACATGGTTTTGTTTTCCAATGAAATTTAAGTTTATAGCTACAAGTCAGATTTTGCAGTTGCTGAATATAGTAAAATCATACACTATTACCTTATAATAATTCTTGATTTATTTTATATTATCAGTATTATCTTCAAATCACTTTTTCTTCTAATGGTAGTCCTTAGGCCAAATTTATTTAATATTCATTATGCCTCAAGTCACACTAATCGATTTTTGTTTACTGCACACACATCTTATAACTAAATGCATGCTGTTAATAGGAAGAACCTAGAGTGAACTTGTAGTATAAAAAAGTACGTTGGCCTGGGGGTAAAGCTTTTGTGTTTCAGTGTGATGGGGCATTTTTAAGTACAAAAAAAGGAAAAAAAAAGATTTAGTGATTAAAGTTGAGCTTTACTAATTCAGCAGAATATTTTAACCATCAATTTTTTTTTATGATTTCTTAAACTAAGAAAATTTAAGCTTTCAGTAAGTATACGATAGCTATAGATGAAATAAAACTTTGGAGAAAAATGGGATTTTTCTATCAATTTTTATGATAGATAGAGACCAACTAAAGGAGACAAGAGAACATGCTTATTAGGATTTAAAATTATCTTTGTATATTGTCTATTGCCATTGCTTTTTATCTGATCCTTTTTGGTTTTCAGGTCTCAATTAGATTTTTAAATATTCAACTTAGCTCCCAAACTAATGTAAAAATACATGTTAAAATCAATGAGAACAAATCTCTTTACGATGACCCATAATATTTAATGATGTTAAATTACTTTTAAAGCTATGTAGCCATAATTTGCTATAATGGCTATTAATCGCCTTTGACTTTTCACAGCATATCACAGGAAATTAAATAAATTGATTTTCAACAGTGATTCAATATTGTCTTTTTGGTTTCTTCAGTATACATCAGTGATTCTCAACCAGTGTGCCACAGCAGACAAGTGTGCTAGGAGAGGATCTCAGGTGTGCTGCTAAGATGTTTAACAATTATTAGTTTTGGAAGAAGTTCAAACAATATTCTTTCCTCTCCCCTTTTTTTGATGAGCATAATATAAGTATGTTGTGTAAGTTAACAATAGGTTCAAGTGTGCCATGTGATAAAAAGTTTGAAAAATACGGGTGTGCATTTGTTTTTTAAAGTAAAGTATAATTATTAAAGTTAATCTAAAACCATGATTTCCTGTAATTGTGGCAGCACTTCTGTTCTACAAAGAACCCTTGCCTGGGTCAGATATTTCTTTGGTCAAAGGGTACACGTGTTTGATGAGTGTGATTTACAATTTTAGAATGAAATGAGATTCCTACGGGCAGGGTGTAGAACTCTTTCTTCATGGAAGTCTCAGAACATAGGACTTCGGTTGGAAAATCAGTGTTTCAATCAACTACTCTGATGTTAAGTTCTCCCTGTAACCCATTCCAGTTTCCTTTTGAGGATGATGTGAATGTCAACAGGCCACCTAACAGAGTTTCAAGAAATGATGCCAAGTGAAGACAAAATGATACGTAGTTGAGTTTCCTGGTTGTTAAGGAGAAAATGTTAGACATTTTTCAGGATACTTAGAGAAAAATGGGTTGACTATTATTACATTTAAATATTTTAAATGAATTTTAGATGACTATATTCAGTGAAACTTTTTCACTAAAATGGAAGATATCTTATGAAATGTGCTATTAAATCAAATTTCCTTTTGTGAGCAATTTCTATGCATTTATAATTCAAACCTGTCTTGATATTTGCAAACCACCACATTTGGATCACATCTAATGTAATGTTACCATCACCCGTTCTGGTTTACTGAACTGGAAAATGGATTGTTTACTTAATTGTTTTTTTTTTAACCTGTCCACATCTGCATATTTTATGAAGCAGACAGTAGCAGTGGGCAATGTGCTGTTTGAAAGGAGAAAAAAATGGAGAGAGTGATGATAATTAAAATTGAGAGTAGTTTAGAAAGGATGCCAGCTCCAAAATTTGCTTATTTTATTTCTAAGGAGAGATGTATAAAAATGTACTTCTACTGTAGTATAAAATTATCCAGGTACATTTTTAATTATAATTTATTAGTTGAGAAAATACAATGCTTTTTAAACATTTTTAAAAGAAACATTAGAATCTAATTATTAATAGTTTTTCTACCAATCCTAGCAAACATGATACTCATTTGCTCAATTATATGCATATGTGAATGAAAATAATACCAAGCCAGTACTGTTAAAGTTATAATTTGTAGCAATGCCTACAGCACAATACTTAGATTGTTTAATTTGTCTCTTCAGGTAGAAATGAGTGTAAAGATACAATGAGCTCCCCCAATCATCAGGATTGCCCTAAAGGATATTGACATTGAGCAGGGTAGGAATCATGTCTGGGTTTGTGAGATTACTAAGGAGCTTCAGGGAGTGTTATTATATTTTTCAGTAAAATTCACAGTCAGCATAATTACTGAAACAGTGATTTTGGGGGAATATAAGCATAAGAAGAAGAAATGGATCTGTAAGCTCATCCATCAACCTACCCAGCCATTCAACATTGATTAAACATTTTGTATTAGGGGCTATTTTAGGTCGGAAAAAAAGAATGATAAGTAAGACATACACCACCATCTCCAAAGGCTTCCAACTAGTAGAAAAGACAAGAAAATAACTGTAAATGATAGTGTGTAAGAGTAGTCTTAAGCAAGGCAAGATATAATGGCACAGGGAAGACCACGGTACTCTTGATGACACTGTCTGGAAGGTAAAGAGAAAAATGGGGGGTGGGAGTTCTCTCTAGAGAAAAATAAAAGCCTATAATAATAATAAAAAAAAAAAACCCACCAAGTATTTTGGACGGCTGGAGCATGGGGCAGAGGTGGGGAAGGTAAAGGAAAGTGACTCTGATGGGCAAACACAAAATCAGGGACATCTTCCTGGCTCTGCCATGAGGTCTAGAATTCACTTTGAGGCCAAGGAGATACGCAGTGTGGTTGTTAAAAAACAGCAATAGCACAATCTCATTTGAGTTTTACTGTTCCAAGTGTGTAAAACGGAAAGGAGGGAAATGAGAGTCAGGTGCATTGAGAAGCTCCTACATTTTGTGAGGAATGGAAAATGTAAAATCCCAAGAAGTAATAGTAGCACAGGGGGAAGGGAAGACCATTGAGAGTGGGATGAAGTAGAAAGAGCACATCTTTGATCCCTTATACAAGGTGATGACAGAGTGGTAAAAGTTGAGAAAAGCTTCCAGGACTTTGGCTTGGGTGAAATGGTGATACCGTTAACATGGGGAGGAAATAAAAGAAGGATATGTTATAATGCAAAAATAATGAGTTTAATTCTACATGTACCTAATTTGAAGTGAAAGAAGACTAGTGATGGAAGAAAGAAATAAAATAGCCCCCCAATCCCACAAACCACTAATGCTTATTTGGGAGTCAGTGGATTTTAAAATTAAATGGTAATAGTACTGGCTTCTAACACATGCTGCTGCTCAAGTACTTTGGGCAACTAGTCAATAATAGAAACATAGACAGATTTCGAGAATGACTTAATTTGCTGTGTTAGACTACCGCTGCTTGGAACAAAGTTTAAATTTATGATGTATTGTGAAATCAACTAGATTTGGCTTGTCTGTACAAATAAGCAGCACAATTAGAAATTAAGAAGAATTTGCATTTGGCCAGTGAGTGATGATAAACTAGAAGATTCCTTTCAGGATGTGAAATATGTTAACTCAAGCTATTCCAATACAATGTAAACAAAGCATATTTATGCATCATCTCAAAAACTGCCCAATTAAACCATAATCATTTTGTCATTACAGTCACTTCAGCTTAACGTGAACATTGCACAAATACACTTCAGTTGTTAAACTCAAGAAGACTATGCTTTAAGGAAAATACACTTTAGGAACTATCATAAGAGCAATAACAATAATAAAGACTGTTAGCTAAGGATATCCATAATTAACAAATCAATATCTTCTAGTTACCTGTACTGTGCTTAGCTCTATCAAGAGCACTGTGCAGATATAAAGTGAATTAAGAAGCTTAAGATCGAATCAGGAAGATAAAATATTCATTAATAAAAAAAAATCAGAGGCAAGTCCCCCAGCACAGGGCAATATAGCTTAGTGGTTCAGGGTATAGCTCTGAGTACAGATTGGGTTTGATTCTCGGCTGTGCTCCAGGCTGTCTTTGTGATATGGGTCAGACTACTTTATTCTCTCTGGGCTTCAACTTTCTCACCTGGACAATGTGATGTATGGACTTCACTAGTTGTTATGAAAATTTAAAAAGATAATACATACAATGTACTTAAGGCAGCGTCATGCATATTCTAATCATTCAGGTTAGCTCTAATGATAATGATGACTGGTATTATTATGATATATAAATTGAGAAGCCAATCATAAGAATTTGCAAGTACTAAAGAGTTTCAAAAGAGGGAAATGTCAGTCCCACAGCGCAGTTAAGCTGTGTAGTGGGGCTTAAGAAATGAGATAAGCTTTGTGGGGTGAAGAGAAATTAAGCAGCGACTATAATGCCTGTTATAATTCATTCATTCTTTCATTCAACTGAATCATTACCTTATGCCAAGTGGTAAAGGCCATGAAGTGCTAAATCTGACTAAAATAAAGGTGTGTTTTAGAGAACAGGAAGATAAAAATAAGTATTTGGCCATTCAGGAATAACGGGGCCCAGGGTAGATCAATCTAGTCGGCCTTTGCTACTGAGTCAACAGGAATTATAATAAAAGCCAAAGGGAGCATGCTGTCTTAGGTATCTTCTTCGGCCTTTACTTTTAGAAACCTCCTTGTTAAAAACCGATGCCTTATAGAAATAGGAAATTTAGGCAACGAAAACAGAGAGAACAGCCAATTTGGGACATTGCCATAATGTTTTTTGTTCTAGTTCTGTGAAGAATCTCTGATCAGATTTTAATGAGTTTTTGATAGCCAACCTAATTTCCATTCTCGTCCAGAACTTAATGTTGGCATGCCTGTGTTTAGGGTATTTACAGGCTCTGAGCTGTCACTGGTATTGTAACTTGAGGATACAAATTATCCCTACCTTGCCTTCCTTCTTCCTGACACTCTCTAAGAAACTCAGAGAGATTTTTTTGTTGTTGTTAGCACTCAGTTAACAAGTCTACCGTTTTGACTAAATTTAGTGGCCTAATTCAGTCACACAGCCAATCGATGTAGTTAATTCAATTGCAGAACTTTCACTGAATTAATTGATTACTTTTTACCTCACCTGGCTGAGAGACTAGACTGGGCTTCTGGGAATGTATTCTCTGAGCACAGATAAAAGGCAATTTTGTTGTGATTGTTCAGCTCTTACATATAGGCCATAAAAATTTGCATGGAAAAACATTCACATGTAAGACAAAATTTTAAGTAGCTATTCCCTTTCTCGGGTCAATCTGTGGGAAAGCAGCTTCCCTCCCCCACACTTCAATCCCAAACACATCCCCACTTCTTCACGAACATGGGATGGACCATGGAGATTTATTGTTAGAGTTGCCTCTGAAATTTGTACAAATCACAGAAATCATTTTAAAGTGTGGCCAATAGAAAATGTATCCCAGAAACCATATTCACCATTTTCCTTCATACTTTTAAGAATTCTACCATCTTATTTAGCAACCGAAATACGTATTTAAAAAAAAAATCAATTGGGTAAGAGTCTGAGATATTACAAGAGTAATTTGCTTCCATCCTCCAAACTGCTAATAAGATTTATTTAGAGCATTCCATTTTCTTTTCTGCCCAATGAGTCTAATTTTATCAAGTCACCATTCTAAGCACTGCATCTGGTGTTTTGTTTGGTAGGACAGATTTGTGGGGCAAGTTCACCAACACATTGTGATCAAGCATTGTTTGGATTAATATAACAAGAATACACAAGCCTGCATTACAATTTAAATTTTATTTAACATGCAAAAAAGTTTTCCTTTCTGGAACGGAGATGAATTCTGTGGTTTGCTATTGAATATCTTTGGAAAGTATCCTATTATTCTAAATAACATCCTTATAAAAATGCAACGTAGCTATAATGGAAAGTGCAAAAGTTATATTAAAGAAACTCCTCTCTGAGCGAATATATACTCATTTTACATGTTTCAACAAGAATCGACTCTTATAAATTGTTCTTCAGGCATCTGTATAGATAAAATATTTTATTTTCAAGTTCTTAGCATCTTTTACACATCTGAACCTTTAATGACTCATTAATCAGAAAGTCCCCTTCCCTAGAAGATCTTTTCACATTTGATTTTATTTCTCAACTGAGACATTTTTGACTGCTGGTTGTTAGGGCAGACAATATTCTCTTCTCTTCCATTGCCCCAACTCAGTACAAGACTCTATGTGTATGAGATGGGAGAGAGAGAAAGTCAGGGAAGGGACAGAGGTGGGGAGTAGAACAAGATGATTGAGAAGAACAAATTAGAACCCATGAGGCCGATTACTGGTGTTGGCCACTAAAGAGATAGCGCTTGAGTGATTGAAGAGGGAGTTTGTGAGACTATGGGCTGTACAAAGAAGCACTAGAAATCCTAGTGACTCAGTAGAGGCCCAGAGTTGGAAAGGTAGGGATTGACTCCTTGTTACAAGAAGCATCCCTCTGGAAGGACTCAGAATTTGGGGCAGGGCCTGAGGTCCTCCCTTGTTTGGATGGGATTTATCAAGCCAGTGTAGACAACTCTGCTACATAGGCTAAAGGAAGAACACCAAGAAGTAATGTCTGGTTTTATAGCATGGAGCAAGGAAGAGGAAATGGTTAAACCATGTAGGCAAGGAAGAAATCCTGAAAACCTTTTAGCTTTTCCAGCATTAAGACTCTTAGTCTGGCTTCATTACTTTCAAAGATTACAAACTTCCCAACCACACCAAAGTAAAGTTCACAGGCTACATATTAAAATCAGGATCTGAGATTATATACAAACGAGATTTGGTATGAGGAAGACACTGGGAATTAATTTCCCTATTTGATTGATGTGAGCATCACAAAAATAAAAAATGCTACATAAAATTATGTTTATTTCACTAATAAAGAAAATATACATTAAGTAAATGCATTTTATAAAGTTTAAGTAATTTGTCCTGAGTGATACGATCAGTAAGTTTTAGAACCATGACTTAGTATCTGCTATGCTGCCTCTCAGCATCACCAAGAAATTTACTGGAACTCCCCAACACTTTTGTTTAAAGTTAAATTTTTGTAAAATTAACATCACCTTTATTATTTGTCTTAAATATACAAAAAACTCAATGAATGCATAATTATAATATATTTGATTTCTGTATGAACTAATTTAAGTAAAAGAAAACGCACATTTTCTGAATTTATTTTGATTTTTCTTTTAGTCAACATTACCACCTGAACCACTCTCAAGCATCCTATAGAGACCTACAAAGGATACAGTTCTGGTATGATTTAGTTTTAAAATTTGAAAAAAGATTAAAATAGCAGGTAAGATTTTTTTTTCTATCAGAAGTCAAGAAAATAAGGATACACATAAAATGATAGTCAGTAGAAACATTGTTATAATGTTGATATAAAATCAAACATGAATAAATGAAATTGTAATCAACTGCATCCTTTCAAGTGTCTCCCCTAAGATTTGGAAGACATCAATATTTCACATTTTAAACTGATAACCCATAGAATATTACCAAGGAGATATTACATAGTCTTTGTCAGATAGAAATCATTTTAACATAGGAAAGAAATTACCAGGCATCAAAATAGTTTGCCAAGAAAGAAAGGGAGAGAGAGAGAGAGGGAGGGAGAGAGAAGAGAGAGAGAAAGAGAAGAGAGAGAGAGAAGAGAGGGAGGGAAGGAAGGGAGGGAGGGAGGGAAGGAAGGGAGGGAGGGAGGGAGGAAGGAAATAAATTTCCTTTTTTGGATGTCCTGAGCAAAGCTAAACTCAAATTAAAAAATAAAACAAAATGAAAAACTCAAAAAGCAACTTCGTCAAGAATAGTGGTTTATGATTCTAATCTCAGAGATTTGGGCAATACCTAGTGTACGAGGGTGAGTCACTTGAGGTCAGAGTTCAAGACCAGCCTGGGCAACCTAGCAAGGTCTCATCTCTACTAATAAGGGAAAAAAAATTAGCCAGGCCTGATGGCATGCACCTGTAGGACTGCTTGAGCCCAGAGCTTTGAGGTTATGTAAGTTATGATCATACCAGTATACTCCAGCCTGGGTGACAGAGGAAGGAGGAAGGAAGAAAGGAAGGAAGAGCAAGGAGGGAGGGAAGGAAGGAGAGAAAATAGAAAAAAGTAATAAGTAAATAAACTAAGCATGCAATGGGAAAAGAAAAAAATTAATCTGCTGGGATCAAGGTTGTGCTATTGAATCCTCAAATTACTGGGCAGCACTTACAGCAAAATGACACTGTCACTTATCTCCTATTAGGACACTGAGATCTGCCCAAGGATGCAGGTAGCTAGCAGACTTCACAGCACCTAATTTTCTAATATTACAATAATAATAGATAACTAAAAAAAAACCCTATTCTATGTCTTCGTACAAAGTGAGTCTAAGTATATTTCTGTTTCACTGCCTATTATTGTAACCCCAAGAAACTTAATCATCAGCCTACAGCCAAGACATTGAAAATCAGAAAAGTTTGTTCTTCAGGGTAATTTACCTTTGTGTTATCTGCCCTATTTTAAGTGTACTAAATCAACAACAACGGGGTAAAATGTGCAGAAACTGTGCTGCTCTCTACTTTCCTTCTCAGTCTCTCCAGATTACTTACTTACTCAGAAGACGAGGCCAACTAGAAATAGAATGACCTTGATCTCCTTTAAGAAAAATGATCTGAACTAAATCTTCCAAGGAACAAAAGAATTCATGGTCTGTGTCTTATGCTTTTATTTTGGGAGTCAGGTTAGACATGGGGCTGAATACCCATCTTGCCCTGGAGGACAGGAGTAAAAGCGATTGAAGTACAGAGATACATGTGGGCATTAAAGAACCTCTTGGGGTCCCAAGTCATACAAAAAAAGCTTAGAATCAAGAACTTCAACTTTTCTTAGGCACAGATGAACTAGCAAGCACATCAGCAGGTTTTAAGTTGCAAATATTCCAGTGAATACTAATTAATATACATTTTATTTTTTTAATTGTATAAAATATTTTGATATTTTATTAATTTTGGTAAATACTAATAAGAAAAAATGACTTAAGCACAAATTAGTAACAATAATCTAGAAGGAAGATTCTAGCATTATTTACTTTTAGCACCTCCCCTTCCTTACCAAACCATAAAAACTTGGAGGAAAAGGGGAAATAGAAGCTTTGTTTTGTTGAACCATTTGATGATAAGATACTAGACAGCCAGGCCACTGTCGCAACAAATCAAAACAAGTAGTTTGATGTTAAGTCAATGGTATTTATATAAATCTGACCTACTGGATGTCATGACTAGAAATCAGCATACTATGTAGTAATTACAATTGTGTTCTAACAATTATCAGCTCTGTGATCTTGAGCATGGAACTTTACCTTTCTAAGCCTCATGCTGCCTCCAATATGAAATAGAATGGATAATAATAGCAACTCATAGAGGTTTTGTGAGGCTCTAATGAGATGGTGCATGAAACGTAAGTGTGCCTGGCACAGGGTAAGAGCGGATAAACGGCAGCTGTTAGTCACTGAAGACAGACAGGGCTTGTTAACTTGTAGGCTAGTGCAGAGAGCAAAGGTTTGAATTCGCGCTAGGATTAATCTTCCTCTTCCATGTCCTAAAACTGCCTGTCTAATATACTATTCTACCTGCGAACCAGTGAGAACATGTAGATGTCCCAGCCAATTATCCAGGCTGAAGGCAATGACTAAGTAGCATCTCTGTACTGACACAGAATCAGATTTTCTTTCTAAGAAAATCTCCATAAACTTTTAGCTCATTTACATGTAATATACAACAAGGTCTGCTTTAAATATATTTTGCTCACTTCTACCACCTAATGACTTTACTTTTTCCCCCAGCCACTAGACCATAGGGCTTCTTACTTTTTAAAGGAAGGTGATAACAGGCTTTTGACAAAGATGCTAAACTATGCAGTTAAATTTCCTTGGCTTACTAAGACTAAATAAGGGAAAAGACAATCTTTTGGGAGCATCATGCCTTGGTTTACACATGTCACAGAACTAAAAGTAGGGCAATACTTTTTCATATAATTTAACAATATAGT
Organism: Otolemur garnettii; assembly: GCF_000181295.1. Taxonomy (NCBI): domain Eukaryota; kingdom Metazoa; phylum Chordata; class Mammalia; order Primates; family Galagidae; genus Otolemur; species Otolemur garnettii. The sequence continues at coordinate 8,860,642 of NW_003852419.1, forward strand.
TAGGTGTCGGTTCAGAAATAGAAGGGGTAAAATAAAAGTGAGTCATGGTGACACGCAATATTGTTCTCATCATCAGAAGATAATGCCATCCTCCTTTAATAGGCTGACATGGATTGCTATCTCTGGTACCTAATATATCTAAGGTTCAAGCAAGACACAGTACAATGTAATGTGCCATGTTCTAAGGTCTAGGAGTGGAGCAAAAGCAAGATCAGTGATGTAGGAGTAATTAAAAAAAAATACAGCTCAATGGATGGCACCTATGGCTCAAGGAGTAGGGCGCTGGCCCCATATATAGAGGGTGGCGGGTTCAAACCCGGCCCTGGCCAAAAAACTGCAAAAAAAAAAAAAAATACAGCTTAAACATTTTAGTGTTCAAGACCATGTTTAGTGGTCTTAATAGCTGTATTAATGATGAGACTTATGGGGGGGGTAATCTCAATGTGGTGTTTTATAGTATAGCCTTATACATAACACATCTATGAGGTCTCACAATTAAGTTCATAAACTTGTCACTGTGCACTCATGCTGGCAGTAGTGGACAAACAGCTTAGTAAGGTTTCATAACCCTGGTATATCCATGTCTCACGCTGGGTTCATGTAGGCACACGGCAGCATCTTGCTAAGTGGTGTTTGTTATTGTTGTTGCATATTTTAGTATACCGTCACAAGAATGTCAGAACTTGAATTAGAGCAACAAAGAAATACTTGTAAATATCCTGTTAAACTTGGCAAGAGTGGAAGTTAAATCAGGATCATGTTAGTCCAAGTTTATGAGGATAATGCCATGAAAGAAATGGCAGTGTACAAATGGATTAAATATTTTTCTGGGGAGAGAAAGCGATACTGATGTTAAGAGGTCAGGGCAGCCAGTAACATGCAGAACTGACAAAAAGCATCAAAAATTTCATCTGATTCTACATCCAAATCATTGCCTGACTCTGAGAATCACCACAGAGCAAGTAAACACCACTAGAGAAAGAGTTACGAAAATTTTAACCTGAAAATCTTAGTCAACAACTCTTGCAGCATGACAGTGCACCAGCTCACACAGCGCTGTCTGTGAGGGAGGTTTTAGCCAATGAACAAATAACTGTATTGGAACACCCTTCCTTCTCATCTGACCTGGCCCCAAACAACATTTTTCTTTACCTGAAGATCGAGGAAATACTGAAAGAAAGACATTCTGATGGCATTCAGGTCATCATGGGTAATATCACAACAGTTCTGATGGTCATTCCAGCAAAAATTTCCAAAACTGTTTTTAAGGGTGGACTGGGCTCTGGCTTTGGTGTGTAGCTTCTTAAGAGGAGTACTTCAAAGGTGATCATAGTGATATGCAGCAATGAGGTGTGTAGCACTTTTTCTGGAATGAGTTTGCAAACTTCTTTATCAGGTGTCATACATATATATGCATATAAGTTTACATGCAAATATAACCAAGCCTGTATCCATCAATCTATCAATCATTAATCAACTATTGAGGGCCTACTAAGTGTGGTGCACTGCTATACATAAAGGGAGTAACAATGAGCTTGTCTGTGGACACAGATCATACTCATCTTGAAGGTATTTGTCGCGCAATCCTAACTTCCCAGAACACAGATAGGAATCAGGAAGCAAATAAGGAAGTATATAAAAGTGGAAATAACTATTACAAAACTTCTTCACAAAAGTTTACTACTCACTTTGCATGGGATGTTCTCTTTGAAACCTACTTTATCATCTACTAGTTTTATCTGTGACAGCATTTTAATTTTCTGCTATTTGGCATTGCAGGCTGGAGCAGATCAGAAGCAAATAGTTGCTCCAGCATGGCAGTGGTTCCTGTCAGAAGGCACACTGATGATAACAACAAGCAATTGCTCTCTTATTAAGGGAGAAGGATTTTAAAAATGAATTACAAAAGATAGACACAGGAACTCAGAAAGCACAGCAGCTTAGCATGAGGGCAAACAGCTTTACAGACCTCAGCAACCCCAAAAGCATTATGGTATGAGAGCACAGTACAGTGATTAAGGTTCATAATGATGACCTTGAGCTACCAAAAAGAGGTTAACTTATGTGAGCAGGGTCACTTTAACAAGGTAGGAGTGTGTGTTATTTTCAAAGTGGTAAAAGGAGAAAGAAAAATTTCTGCATAAAATGGAAAGCATTACTTATATGGGATGCACATTCAGTAGAACAGTCTTGACTAAGGGTACCAGGTGGTCAGCATACACCCATCTATCCACCTGGGCATCTCATTTCCTGCCATTTTCTCTGCTCTTTCAATAGTTAGGTTCCCCACTACTCATATCACTGCAAAAATCATGAAAGTGTAATATAGTTGTACTAATTAGTGAATTAAATTAACATTGTCGACCAAACCATATAATTTATTTTTGGATTAACTCTTAAATGTGAATGATAACTTTCAAAAATTATGCAAATTACATTTTTTAAATTGTAGAAAAGTTGAAGAAAGAATTTCATAATATTGGTGGGTTTCTGTTTTATTGCAGTTCAGTTGTTTCCTGTATATTTCCTCCTACCTTGAAGGGAGCCATCACATGACACATATTAACAATCCCTAAGCAATTCATGGATCACTTACTGTATGTCATGTGCAGATCACGACGCACAGGAAGATGTGCTCCATAACCAGATCCCCAGTTTATCCTTATATTAAATCATCAAGTTTGAAATTCCACTTTCTGTCTCAAGTTTCCTCTATTTTATTTTAAATAAAGCTAAATTGACAAGTTTATTTTTCATAAAATTGTACACATTTATCCTTGAAGGAGTGGTAGGAATATTAACACAATCCTTTTCGACAAACATAAACAGAATATCAATTAGAAAATGTGAACTCTGGGTGTAGATGAAAACCATACTATTAAATAGTAGAAGTGGCCAAAATGAGGAAATTCAATTGCTTTTTAAAATATGATTTTTCTAGAAATTAGTATAAACTATACATTTTTATAAATTAATTCAATTTTGGTTTATTTTCTTCTTAAAGATTCATGAAACTAGTTTATGTTCTAGAACTGAACATCTTGTATAAACAAGATGGATTAGTAATATATTTTTATATCTTAATCAGGCTGCTAAAAATGTATATGCATTTTGAGGAAGGAAAAAACTCTGTTAAAATCGTAATAGTCAAGTCACATTTGTCTTCTCCAATTGGAACAGATGCTTAAAGGTGACTTGTACTCATCCTTTGTCATTGACATATACTGAGTATGACAATTTTAATATAGTTTTTTTTCCCTTCTTAAAATGTGTATACATTTACGCCAGGCATGGTGGTTTACGCCTATAATCCTAGCACTCTGGGAGACCAAGGCGGGTGGATTGCTTAAACTCAGGAGTTCAAGACCAGCTTGAGCAAGAGCAAGACCCTCTCTCTACTAAAAGTAGAAAAATTAGCCAGTGGTAGTGGCACACACCTGTAGTCTCATTTACTCAGGAACCTGAGGTATGAGGATCACTTGAGGCTAGGAGTTTACAGTTGCTATGAGATATGATAACACCATGGCACCCAACCCCAGGGCAACAGAGTGAGACTCTGCCTCAAAAAAATAAATAAATAAAAGGCTCTGTGCCCTCTTGTTCAGTGGTTAGGGTGCTGGCCACATGCACTGGGGCTGATGGGTTTGAAACCAGCCAGGGCCTGCTAAACAACAATGACAACAACAACAAAAAAATAGCCAGGCTTTCTGGCAGGTGCCTGTAGTCCTAGCTACTTGGGAGGCTGACAGAATTGCAACATAGTGAGACTCTATCTCAAATAATAATAATAATTAATTAAAAAATAAAAATAAAAATAAATAAATAAATAAATAATTTACACTCTGGGAGGCCAAAGCAGGTGGATTGCCAGAGCTCATGATTTCGAGACCAGCCTGAGCAATAGGGAGACCTCATCTTCAAAAAAATAGTCAGGTGTTGGAGTAGGTGCCCATAGTCCCAGCTACTTGGGTGACAGAGGCAAGAGAAATTGCTTAAGCCCAAGAGTTTGAGGTTGCTGTGAGCTGTGATGCCACAGCACTCTACTGAGGGTGACTGAGTGAGACTCTGTCTCAGAAAAATAAATAAATAATAAAAATAAAAAATTTAAAAAATGTGTATATATTTTTTGGTACCCTGTATTTCATAGTTACTATGTATTATGTTAATTTAACATACTTAATTTCAAAGATCTTAATACAGCATGATTAATTTTATTAGTAATTTAATATACTTCATATTGCACCTTAGCCATTAAGATGCTACTTTGGTTGTTCTCCCTGGTAAGTTTTTCTCTTTTTTTGCTCTGTAAGTGTTGTCACATACCCAGGTCTAGCCCTCAGCCCTCTGCCCTTCCCTGTAACAGCTGCATTTCCCTCTGTGGACCAGACATCAACATACAGTATCTTTGCATGCATCCTTGCATGTCACGCTTATTGACCTGGTTTTTGGCATTTTTGTTGGGATATCACACCTGTTTCAACTTAGCATGACCCAAATTACAAACATGTTGTCTCCCACAAACTAGTTTACTAACACCTGTCATTATCTCTATTGCTAAGGCTTAAAATCCTTGAGTTGTATATTCATTTGAACCCAGCTCTCCTCCACTTTTTTTTTTTTTAATATTTCTCATTGCTATCACTTTTCTGCTATTCTTAACATCTCTCAATGCGTACAGGACCCATTTGACTTAGGACTGAATAACTACAGTCTCTGGTCTCTTCTCTCCTCAAATTCATTTTACAATTCAATTTTCTAATTTTGTTTTATCCTGTCAGTATCTTATTTAAAAGACTAATTGAATAGTTTATTCCATTTTCCTATTCCTGACCTAACAGCTGTTGCAGAAAGACCAGATTTATGGTCTTTGCATCAGTAAACTCCAATGTTTCTTTTGCATCTGGAAAGTCACAGCAGATCAGCTTTAACATCTGTGTGTCCAATGCCGTCATGGGGGTCTGCATACCCACTGTTCTACATTTTTCCTAAACTCCAGTTTAACCATCAAAAATACAGATCTCACTTGTAAAGACTGTCTTGAACTACACAGGTTTTCTCTAAAGTATAATTCCTGGGGTTTGAAGCTACTTATTTCTTCTTTCTCCAAAACTCATTCTCTTTCTTATAGCTATAGTGCCATAATACACGAGATACTTCCCAGGCTTAAAGCCGAACCTTCATAACATTCACATCTTCTTCTAGTATAAAATAGCTGAATATTGTTCATGTTGAAGTTGGTGTTTAGAAACTAGTTTTCAGAGTGTTTTATTTGGCCGACATATACTTTTTAAAAAAAATAACATGGCTGTCCACATTCACAAATGTTAGGTTTCAAATAAAAATTACATTTCTAGTTTCTCCAAAAAATAGTTGAGGCTGTAAGGGGAAATTGAAGAAAATTCTTCTCAGATTTCTTGAGCCTTTCTAAATGCCTTTAAAGTTGAGGTTGCTATTATTGTATAATAATATTTTACATAAAGAAGAGAGAACCATGTTACCATGTATAAGATGATGCCAGCCCCACCCAGAATACAGTCAGCACATATTGTTTTAGGTCCTCTGTCCATCTGCAAAAATTACCATTGCTTGTCTTCTTTAATAAATGGAGGCAATTTAAAGAAAATAATCTATAAAATGCTACATAAAACCACATTAAAACCACGAGTCAAAATCGACATCCAACAAAACCCTGCTCTCAAATCCAATTTCTTAGAAAGACCTTCACTCTGCTATGTCTACTCCGTTTTGATTTGTTCCCCAGGGAGAGTATAATAGCATTAAAGGTCACTGGTAGGGACTATTGCCAAGTCAATAAAACCAGGACTCTCTCTTTCCAGAGATGCATAGAAATACACATGATAGGTTGATTAGGCCAGGGCATCTTGTATTGTGCGTGTAAATAGAAATTAATGCCTGCAGAGTGCCAGTGACTATTTTGTTGAATTTGGTAAAAACGAAATGGAATACTTAACCCTCTACTTAATTTTCTAAAGTCTGAATTGGGATGAGGACATAGGATTCTTTATAATTCCATAATTAGGTAGTCTGGACATGACTTATCAATTGCTTCAATGCAACTCAAAATGTTTAGCACTGAACAGAAAGAAAAAGCATCTTTCATTAGAATTGCTTTCCATTTGTTTCTTCTGATAGTATTATAATAAGGTAACTGCTGCAAGCCAGGGAGGCTATTTCTGATGAAGTTATAGGAAAAAGTCAGTTGGGTATTCAAAGATGGGATTAGTAACACCTCATTTACCTGGATATTTCCTGGGAAAGAGCAGCTCTGGGGAACTAAATTTTCAATGTACCTGAAGCTTATGCCCAATTGAAGCCTAAATATTAGATGGAAATCTTCACAAAATACATTAATTGCTGCCTTCCTATCTTCCTACATAGATGTCTCTAAACATAATATTATCTGTTTTTCCCTTAATGATTCAGGGGTCATCTTCGTGAGCACTCATCACTGTACCATATGGTTACACAGTTCTAGGCTTGCTTTACCTCAATGTCAGGCTGTTAACTGTCACTTCAGTTGTCACTGTGTCTCTGCCCAGCTTTTCCTTGGCTATTTCTAATCTGTTGTGGGCTGGGAGACCGGATAACCAAGCTCATTAAGAATGACATGCTGAATAAAAGTCAGTAAGACTCGGAGTGGGCAGTAAGAAATAAAATCCATGACTTTAATGTTGAGGTTCGGTGCAAGCTATTTTGGATACACAGAACTTTTTTTCACTTAATTCTAGATTCTAGGCAATGCCTTTAGAGTTGAGGTTGCTATTTGAATTGATAGAATAGTTCCACAGTGAGTTTCAAAGTATTTTTCTATAGGAGGTATAGTTTTAATAGGCAAGAGAATCTGAACATCCCTCTGGAAGCAGAGGAATTGGGTGGGACCAGACTCAAGGATCCTTATCTGAGGATTCAAAAAACTGTAAAGACCAAAATCTTCCCTTTGATCACCAGGAGTATCCTACTGTTCTTCATATACAGATGAAGAGCAGTGCCTGAAAGAATTAATATTCAACAATAATAGATAAAATAGATGGTATCCTATTGAAATTACTCAGAATTCCACCTTCCCCATCTGTGCCCAGGTTTGCTTTCAGAAGGAAAAGCTCATTAGTACCCATGTTTTTAACCTATCCAGTTTAGTTTCGTTTTGCAAGAATGAGGAACTTGCGCCCAACCCACTGAGCTACTAATAGGTATTAACCTATCCAGTTTACTTTCATTTAGAAAACTTGTGGACCTCCTGCTCCTTAAATGCTGCCTTTTGACTAAATCTAAATTTTACGTAACAAATCCTTAGTAAAAGGCCTGCGGCAGAGAAAGATGAAACTTTTCTTGTCTCCTTTGGTGCTTAAAAGAGAACCAGAAAGCTGTGGGTTACCAACCCATGAACAGCATCCCCAAAGCTGGTAACATCCAGGTTCTTCTCCATCCACACACCACACAACCTGCTGCTAAAACAGACTCACCTATTCACTCATTCATCTTAATGGCTGGATAACAAATAAAACCTTCCCTACTATGTCTGCCTTATATGATTTATTTATTTATCTATTCATTTATTTATTTATTTTGAAACAGAGTCTTACTATGTCACCCTCGGTAGAGTGCTGTGCTGTCACAGCTCACAGCAACCTCAATCTTCTGGGCTAAAATAACTCCCTTGCCTCAGCCTTCCAAGTAGCTGGGACTACAGGCACTTGCCACAACACCCAGCTATTTTTTTGTTGTTGTCGTAGTTGTCATTGTTGTTTGTAGGCCTGGCCGGGTTTGAACCCACAGCCCTAGTGTACATGGTCGGTGCCCAACCAATTGGCTACGGGCACCCAGCCCATGTTTTATTTATTTATGGCACACCTATTCTCTTTTTGTTCTCATTTCATGCTTTTCTCAATGCTCAATTTTAAAGGAAAGGAATTTCCCTTCTCTAAAACAAATGAAGGGCTATGTGGCTGGGTGGGAAGAAGAATGGGATTTGTTCGCCTGCCCCAGGTATCCAATATCTGCAGGAGCCAATTACAGCCAGGTGTTCACTGAATGGTCAGGATTCCCCAGATTCTAACCAAGATGAACTAGGAGACAGCATCCCTTATCTTTCCAGGGACTTTCTTTCCAGTATTACAGTGGGTTTGTCTTGTTGTCATTGTAGTTAAAAGCCAACTTATGTACTGGACATCTAGGCCCTCCATGTTCCAAACTCTGTCAAGAGTAAAGTTAGTTTGAAATACAGAGGAATAGCAATGATATGATTAGTCCAAAAGCTTAAAGGCCACCAGAAAACACGACGGACTTGGGGATGCAAATCAGAACTATTTGGAGCCTTCTGCTGCTGTATTGTTTTCAGGTCTTTTGTGTCACACCAGCTTTGTCTGCTTCCCCCAAACACATTGCAATGGAGTCTTCTTCCAAACTGGAGGCTTAAAAATAAATAGAAATACCCCACAACTATTAATAGTTTGGTTGTTTTGCAATTGGATCTAAGTTATAAGAGTATGAGTCAGGGTAATCAATTCATTCTATTTTAGGACATTGCATTGCAATCCACCTCAAAGCCTTTTAAATCAACATTCAATTAAATTTAACATATACAGACTTCTTACATTAAAAAGAAAATTGAAACAAAATAACACTGGAGACAATAAAATCGTACAATCTCTGCAAGCACTTATTTTTATCCCTTCTTCCAAAAATGTTAAAAGCCTAGCAAAAATAATAGGCTTGAAAACAAGCCAGATTTACAGTTCCATCAGCTCACAGATTTCAATCAGCACAACTACCTATCAGTATGAGTAACCACTTGCATACACCAAGACAATTCTGCTCTAAATGTCATGCCTATATAGATAGCTTGACTCCATGCTTTAAATTCTCTGTATAGCAAAGCCCAGCTTGAAATTATATTCTCCATAAAGCTTTCCAGATTGCCCAGCCAGAAGACTTGGGTTTACATTTTGTCCCTAAGTTAAGCACAGTTGCTTGGTTTTTCACTGCTGTATTTCGTACCATATGATCTCTTTGTTAATAAAGAATAGGCTCTTTGGTAGCAAAAGAAGAAGTTCTTTCAATCCCTGTATTCTCCAAAAATCCCTAGAAGAGAGGCCATTATAGGAAATGAGCTACGTCTTTGTCTACAAAAAGAGATATTTTGCAACAAGGTGAGTAAAAAGCTAACAACTTAAAAAACCCTTGAAAGCCCCATTTGGGGATTCTCATCAGCTCTATTTTGAATAACGACTACGAATAGAATACTGTGCTGTTAATTTCATTTTCATATCAAATTTTAAGTCAAACCCAACTTTCCAACCAGTAGTAAAATTTGCTGCTAGGCTAGCCCGTAACTGCACATAACCCGAAAAGCAAAACACGATGCAGAACACAGTGTTACAAAATAGAACATTCCAGACATTCAGAAATACACACTGTGGCCTAGTCTACAAATGATTTAGCACACAGGTCTACGAAATTCTGACAGTGCTCTTTATACATAGAATAAAACCATCCAGAGGCAAAGACATGATGACTCCCCTAATGGATCACACCGCGAAGCCGTCAGACATTGAACATGAGATCTGGCGGGAACAGGAAAACACATTTGCAAGTCTCTAGATTTCCCTGGATCTTTACTCGGGGGAATAGCATGGCACAACTACATTCACGGGTATGAGAGTGGGTGTGATGGGAGTGAACTGCAATGTGTCTCTAATAAGCAGCCTTGAGAATATGTATTTGTGTAGGAATATAGAAAATAACTGTAATGAAGCACTCTTATCCTAAGTGTCATCTCACAGCACAGATGTGATCAAACTCCAGACTGGAAAACTATAATTTCTTTGGTGTACATGGCACCAACCAAAGAAAATAAATATTAAGTACTTTTCCTGATTCTCTCCACCAGAAACACACACAAATATTAAATTAACCACTTTGCTTCCGGTTCAGACACACGGAACCACTGTGCTCCCGGTATTATCTTTGTGAAGTATCTGTCCCCTCATAGAGTAAAACAGATTAAATGCTGGGTGTTAAACTGAAGATGCTGCTTCAATAACCTCACTGCCCTGTAATGACATTTTTCAAAAGGCACTTTCTTTTAATACTTCAAAAGTCAATAACTACATTTTAGATTGAGGGATGGCAGGAATCTCTAATGGCCATATGTACTCTCTTTGGAGGCAAATAGAGTCTTTAAAGATGTGAAGAGAGTTATGTAGAGTTGGTTTCATATACTAAGTGGTCTTTAGAAATGAAATATCTTAGCTTAGAAGAAGATAGAAAAATAAATAAGCGGTTTGACATTGAGAAAGAAAATGTCAGGAACATAGAACCGGGCTTGGCAGACTTGAAAGGTCTACAGTGCTTGAAAAACTGTACTATATAGAAATACATGTTCTCAGGATAGTGTTCAGTGGCTTAACTCTCTGCAATAACAGGTTCAGGTTGACCTTGGTATCTCATAAGACATCTTGGTAGCAATTTAAATAAATGAGATGAAGTTGAAGAAATTTTAAAAACTCTTCAAATGTTCATTTTATTTCTTTCTTTAGGATGGATAAAACAGTCTTGCTTTCTTATGTGGAAACAATATACATGAGCAGTTTTATTCTGAAGTGCCATTGTAAAGATTTGTGATGCTTTTTTTATTCTTTTACGATCAGGGTTGCTGCTTTTGTACTGCAGAATAATACTGCATTATATAAAGTTGACGGATTGGACCAAGAAAACAAAAAGGAGCACCGAGTAACATCCAGCTCCTTTTAGGACTCGTGCCCTTACCACAAATCACCAGTCTCCTTAGTTATAGTCAGTCTTCTTGGGGCCATAACAACCCACGGGGGGACTCAGGGCTACTTCCAGGGACAATTCTGAATTGTATCTGTAGCCCAGTAGTTCCCACTGTTTACAAAGAAATTAGAATACTAATATTTATAAAGTCTTCCAAAATATACTTAATTATACTTTTTTGTATATACATTGAAGCTGCCTAGATGGTAGTTACCTACACTCCTCTGAAAAGCCTTTGATTTATAACCTTTACTGATTCAGGCTGGCTTTGGGAAATGCATCTGTATCTTTGTGTATGAAAACAAAACAAAAAATTAACAAATGAATTGACTTGAGACCATAAAACAAAGAAGAGATTCTACCTAATCCTTACTAATTCCTCTTCTTTCTTTTATTTTCTAAGTAAGTCTAAATAAAAAATTTTACCAGAAAAATCGACTCAAACACATGATCTGAATGATTGTCCATGAGGAAAGCAGGCTCTATTTCATAGATGGAATCAAAAGGCTTTGAATATTATTAAAGATGGCATCATTAGGTCATCTTGTTTTAAACATTCATTTTTTTCAAAATCTGCCGGTTATTTATTTTTGATTACTTTATGATACAAAATTAACACCCTAGATGTTATACATGAGCAGTAATATTTTGTACTGTTTTTAACTTGTCCTGGGTTTATCTTTTCAAGGTCACACCATTGCAGTCTGCCTAAGAAGCTACTCTGTGGAGATCTTTTTTCATAACTTCTATTTCTTCTTAATTCCCAAACATGTTTAAAATTCTAATCAGAGTGTGAAAGCCACATTCGAATACAATATAACACGGAGAATCAAAATCTGCCACGATTTTGTCCCTGTTTATTTTATGACCCACCAATAAAAAGCTACTTTTTGCAATCTCATTAGTTTTGTCAGCAATAATGTCCTGAGATTAAAAATTGAAGATATATATAGATATATAGATATATTTTTTTTTTGCTTTTCTCTTTTCCCTTTGGATAGTGTGACTCACTCTGTCAGTCTGCACTTAAGCAATTACTCACACCCTTCTAATCTGTCCCTGTCAGCTTTTTCATGTTAGCACAATGAGAAAGTACCCCTATCAATTACTGTTCCTTCATCTGCCAGTCAAAATGTTTAGTGAATATTGGCCCTGCATTGCAATCTGTGACAATCCACGAGTTTCACATTTAATTTCAAAAGAGCAATCTGGAAAGATAGAAAACTGGAAGTGAATTTTGTAAACAGGAAGTGCCAACTTATGAGTGGCTGTGTCACCATCATTGCTAAGTGCAGCAGAAAAATATGTACTGGGTGCAAAGTCAGGTAACTGAACTCATAGCCATGTCCCAGTCCCTTGAACTTGCTCTGCTGACTTTGTCAATGCTGACATTTAAATATATGTGGTTTCTATTGGAGCAAAGTGTTTGTTGTTGTTGTTTTTGTTGTTTGTTTGTTTTTGTCTATCACAAGGAGAATGTAGAAGTAAAAGACAAAAATTCAAAGGAGAAAACACAAAAATATGTAAAGGAATGATACTGACCCTGTGAAGAGCTCTTGAGAGAGAATTTAGTGGAAAGAATACTCACTAAATGTCAAAATGCTAACAGAAAGAATGTAAGAGGTAGACCGAGGTGCTGGATTAGAGGCTGCTCTGGCAAAGACAGCTACCCTTGGCAGTGAGAGTGAGACGTTAAACAGTTTGTTCCAGCTGCCTCCTGGCTTTTCCTAAGGGCTTCTTAGAATGTGGTCATAACCTCTGTCCACCGCGGCTAGGGACCTGCACTTCTTCCTGCCTACTCTTGCATGCAAAGGCCAAAGGAATTGGCATAGAACAGAATGTGTAATCACAAATGCAAAAATGTCATAATTGTTTGCACTACTGAAATAAATACTTGGAATAAAGGAACTCTGGTATTTCTGCATTAAAATAGCAGCAACTGCTAACTATGAAGGAAATGATGAAATGAAAACAAAGAGATGGTAAGTAGGATCCAAGTTCTGTATTATTAGCTCAACTTGAGAAAGTTGGTTTATTTTCACAACTGCAGACCTGCCTGTAACCTACAGTACATTTCACAGCATTTTATTTTGAGGTTAGGGACTGCAGTATGTATAATGTAATAGGTGAAAATTAATGGTATTTTTAAACAATGGAAACTAACTACAGACATGTGACTGCTACTTGAATATAATAAAACTTGGCAATTTAATAAACTAGAGAGAAATGATCCCAGAAATCTGAAGGGAAAGGCTAATTATAACATTGTCTCTTATATTTACATATTATATTAGCCTGAGCACATTATTTTACCTCTTTGGGTTTATTTTCCCTCTTAATTTGTGTGTGAATGCTTACAAGTTGGAACTAAATCAAAACTTAAGTCAACTTCTAAGCTGTTTACTACAAATAAACACTTGATATGAAATTTTCAAGAAATTTCTTAGAATCTGCCCATCTTTATGTAACTCCATAATCTTCCATCTCTTTTAATTGAAATAATTATTTCCCAGTCTGACCCACCCAGAAATGGCTGTTTTGTTTCTCTGTTCTTTACAAACTCAAGATCTAAGAAGCATCATTTCATTGGGGGTAAATTCAAAGTAGAGAACTAAAACACCGAATCAAATCCGCTGAAGGGCAAATTAGTTGATCCGACTAGGAGAAGGCAGGGGTTATACTCTTTATCTTACTGACTTTGTAGTAAAATCAACTATTCCTCTTTTCCCTGGTCTTCATCGTTAATCCTGAAAATGTTTCATGGAACAAAAGCAATCACAACAGAAGTAAAGACTTTATTCCTCATTTTAGCAGCACAATCTTCTCTTGGTTTTTAAAAAACTCATTGCAGATTTTTCTCCCCATTGGGTACTTTAAATCTTGGTGACTACTCCTGACTGACTGGGCTGAAAGACAATTCCCTTATCTCATAGCCAATCACCTCCATGCAAATTGGTCTGAGAGTGCCTTTAGAATAAAAATAGCTGGATTCTCTACAGCTATTTATGGGTCCAGTTTCCTGGGCTTAATTTTGATTTATAACTACTGAAATTAAATCAGGCATTTTCACTGCTTAAAAAGGTGATTTGATTTCACCAATGCAAGAGGGAGCCTGAGACTATTTACCAACATATTTCATCAGTAACATTTCAGCGTGAGTAAGGGCAAAGAAAACAAACTGCCCTCTTATCTCTGATGTTTCCACTTGAGATTCCTTCAGAATATACTATGCATGAGTGTATTACTCATTGCCAAATGTGAAGATCAATGTCAAATCAGATTCACAAAATTAAAGACCTTACCTAGTATTAAGATTTGCTGAGTAATCTTAAGAATATAAGCTACCAAGGAGTTCAAAATGAAGCCTTGTATATTCCATCCAGTGGCACAGCTTATGGGATGTGTCCCAGGTAGCCCTGCCTCCTAGATCCCGGGTTCCTCCTATTCACTACAGGTACCTGTCAGCCAGAGACATCCTGCTAAGGACAGTGATAAGGTCTCTTGCTCATAGAAAGTATCATTACTAGATTTACCCAGAAGTCCAGTTAACAAGGAGATCAAACTAAGTCTTCTTTGCTTTCCTCTGAGGGAACACAGAACATCTGATTTAGTTCCTTTCTCCAGTAATAATTTTAATTATATAATTGTTAGAGCATGATTACATAAATGTTACATTATGTTATATTAATTACATAACTGTTAGAACATGATTAAGGGAAACCAGTATAAAAAATAGAATTGAAGCAATAAAATATGTTAGCAAAACAAGAATTTTATCTAAAACACAGTAATAAAAGTCAACATAATACTATAGTGGGAAGAGTTGAAGATAAACAATCCGATTATCACCTTTTAGCCATATAACCTTACATGTTAATTTCCTGAACCTCAGTTTTGCTAATATTCAAAAGGGGGAGGAAAAGTAAGACCTGGCCACAGTGACTTGGGAGATTTTAAAAAACAGTGTATAAAATACAGTGCTGAGGACCATAAAACATTCTATACATATGAGAAAAGGAGGAGAATTAAAATGTACTCAATCTTTCACTGCACCCAGGGCTGACAATATTATAAACTCTTTACAGATGCAAGAAAAGCAGATCCAGAAATAAGCAATACTACTCTGCTGGAGAGTTAGAAATGGAAATCTACGTCTTAGAACTCTTTTTCTCAGCTAAATCATAGTTTGGTGGAGAACGTAATGACCAGGCAGACAGAGGACAAGGACAGCCCAGGCTCTGCGGTAAGGCAGGCAGCAAGAACTTTCTACGCTTCCCCTTCCAAAATCAGTTCCCAGCAGCTAGAACTCCTTTTATCCTATGCTTGTCAAAAGAGCTTTCAGTAGAGAAACAAGCACACCCATAAAAATCAAAGCATGAGTTTTTAGTGAGAGCCAGTGGGCCTCTCTTGGGAATACTTTAGCAGTGTTAAATCTTTATTTGCTTAATATTGAAAAAATGCAATTGTAAAGTTTTATCTATAAGCAACAGTCCTAGTGGAGGCATTTTAAAGACCAAGAATATCTTCCTAGACCATGAAATCACACCATATGAGCAGTTGCTTGCTGAGTCCACTCACAAGGCAAGCCTGACATGTAAGTTCTTTAAACAGAAACCAGTACCATGCTTAATTTCCACTTTTGTTTCTAAACTGTTGGTTTTGTCTTATTGAAACAGGTACCTTCAATACTCCAGGTACCTTAAGAAACAAAACTAGTTCAGAGATACAGATAATCCTGCCATACTGTGACAAGGGTAATGTCTTGCAACCTCTCAACAGTCAGTAGATGGAGGTATATTTGGAGGAGGGCAGATGGAAGGCAGAAAGAGACATTGTAAATATACTTTGAAGGGAATATTTTGCACATAGAAGTCTGGGTGTCATATTTTTAGCTTGTATAAGTAACCTTTATTAATCTTCATTTGAATGTACAAGAAAAAGTGTTCCAGAAAAAACTTATCATACAGACCAATGAGGTAGGTTAGAACATGGTCTGATTAAGGTGCTCTAATGATGTTTAAGAGAGAGGATATTTGTGAAAGTTGCGTGTGTGACAAAAAGTTGGAAAGAGTGCTAAGATTTTGAAAGATGACATTTTTCAAAGTGAACTTGACAAGCCAGAGAAGTGGTCAGGTAAAGAAATGGATTTTAACAAGACTAACAGAGAAATGAATGTATTCCATCTGCCAGTTTCCCTCCACCCTGTTCTGACCACGGCCCCGCATTTCCTCTGTGGTCCTAGCAGGCTTAATGACACACTCCCCTGAATGGTCCCCTCTCTTCCTTTCTTGCTCTTTTATTTATTTATTTATTTATTTATTTATTTATTGAATGGTAACTATGTACATTAATGCACTTCTGGGGTACAGTGTGGGGTTTTCACATGCAATCTGAAATACTTCCATTAAACTGGTC
>NW_003852419.1:8877068-8882133 GCF_000181295.1 Otolemur garnettii
TGATACTTTGCTCAGAAGAACATTCTCCAGCTCCATCCATGTGAACATGAAGGATGTAAAGTCTCCATCCTTCTTAATGGCTGCATAGTATTCCATTAAAGACTGTTCTTCACATAGCAGCTAGAGTGATGTTTTGATACCGTGAATCAGATTGCATCACTATTTTCTTCAGATCCTCAAATACTATTTAGAGTATAATACAAGTTTCCAACCATAGTGTACATGACCTCAAATAAATAGATCCTTTCCACTTCTCTGTTTCCTTCTCTTAATATTAACTCTGCCTCCAACTTGGCCCTTTAACTCTTGAAGTTACTTCAGCGACTTTGTAATGGCTGTTGACCCAAAGTATAATGTTCCCTCAGCTCTTTACATGGCTGGTGTCCTACAACGCCTACTTAAAGTCACTGCCTCCCTTAACCACCCCGACTCTAAATAACAACTAGCCCCACCTCCATCACAGTCCATCCGACAACCAGCCTTATTTTCTTCATAACTCTCTGCAATCATCTTAGCTGCTTCACTAAGGGCAGCCTTCTCTCTAGATTGGCAAGGCTATAGTTTGTCTCATTTATCCGGCATTTCCCACCTTCACAACGGTGCTGGGCATTTCGACATGCTCAGAAGATGCATATTGGTTGTCAATACAGAACAATAGTTCTCAAAGTATTGTCCGAAGAAATCGGTGGTTCCAAAGAGCCTTTCAGAGGGTCCAAAACCATTTTCAGCATCTCACACATACACAATGAAGTTGTCCAGGGGACAAATGACGTGCTATTAACAAAACACGGACAGCAGACGGAGATGTGTGAATCTACCTCTCTTGTATTAAGCCAATCGTTGAAGATATTTTGAATAATAAAAAATGATGTCACTCTTCTCACTGCATTACTGTAGTTTCAGAAAATGTAGCTGTGTTTCATAAAAGTGCACTATTTATTTTGATATGAGTACAAGTTGGTTGTTATTTTTAAATTAAAAAATATTGAAACGTATTCTCAATCAAATCCCAAAATAGTCAATATATACGTGTATATAAATTTTCATTTGTCATGGAGGCATATACATGCAGATAACATATGTAGATCTATATATATCTACATAAGAAACAAAAAGTGAGGTTCTCCGTAAATTTTAAGAGTAGGAAAGGACTGTTAATCCAAAAATTTGAAAACTTCTGAATGGGCTGTCACTAATTAGGTTCCCTTATTCCCTAGAAAATGTCAGAAAATTTTCTCCTTAAACTGTTTTCTCTTAAAACTGCCCCCAATTAGGGCTTAGGGCTTTCTCTGTGTTGATGTCATGCTTTTGCTATTTATTATTTATGAAATCTCTCTCTCTGTCTGTCCCCCTCAATCTCCCTCTCTTTTTCTCATCTCTTCATGCTTAAAGGCCATCTAAAGTCCTACCTTTTTAATAAAATTTGCCCCATAATTAACGCTATAGACCTGAAAATAGGGCAATCATCCTGTACAAACGTAGTCTTGGTGGGCCCAATCTGACTGCTCGAGTCCTTTAAAAGCAGAGAGTTTTGCTGAAAGCAGAAAAGTGAGAGCAGAAGGGGAAATGGGAACCAGGTGAAGCCTGATCAGGGCTTCACTTACCATTGCTGGGAGGCAGGGGAGAGTGCTCTTGGAAATCAAGAAAAGGAATGAGGCAGCGCTAGGGAAAATCCAGCCAAGAATACTGTGCCCCAGGCCCACATCCAGAAGGGATGAATTTAGCACCCCTAAATCCAAAACCCCGAGCAGCTTGAAGCCATCGGGCCTCAGAGCCTCCAGAGAGGAACGCGGTCCTGCCGACACCCTGACTTTGGCCTAACCAGACAGAGGACCCACCCTAGACACGTTATACCCGGCCTTCTGGACTACAGAAGCGTGAGATAATAAGTTTTTATTTTTAAAGCCATCTGTGATAATTTGTAAGCAAAAATAGCAAACTAATAAAACACCTATGATACGTTAAATCCCAGAGCCCTTACAGCATGCACACAAAACATGCTGCACACAGGCTGCACTGTGCCCACCATCCTGCTCCTTTCTAGTGTAGAATGATGCCCACAGCCGGCATGTCTGCATGATTCCAGACTGAGTAGAACAGTAATCCAGTCATTCTTCAAAAAATGTTGTTTGCCTTGTTTGTTCTAAATGTATAGTTGTTTTTTTGATAAAGACCTGTTTGCAACATTGTTCTATGAAAATTTATGCGAAAGCTTCTGGCTTACTGAAATTTTTATTTTATTTTATTTTTTTGAGACAGAGTCTCACTATGTCACCCTGGGTAGAGTGCCATGCCATAGTGTCACAGCTCATAGCAACCTCAAACTCTTTGGGATTAAGTGATTCTCTTGCCTCAGCCTCCCATGTGGCTGGGACTATAGGTGCCCACCACATCACCCAGTTATTTTTGTTGTTGTTGTTGTCATTGTTGTTTAGCAGGCCCAGGCTGGGTTCCAACTTGCCATCCCTGGTGTATGTGGCCAGCACCCTAACCACTGAGCTACGGGCGCTGAGCCTTGCTTAATGAATTTAACAGTGGATCCAAAATGTTTTCCTCATCAGAAGCTATCTAACCTGTTAATAGTGTCAAACAAGATTGCTCTACTACCAACTCCATTTGGAAAAGTAACCAGCACCTGGTCTCAGGCTGAATTTCACTTAATTTAGTTGTCAAAGTGATGGAGCAAAACTCTTCCAGTGAATTTATATGAAACTGTATCAACTTGAATGTATCCTTTGCCAGGCCAATGGCAATTTTTGAGGGCAATATATTTGGTAAATGGCAGGGCCAAAACAAAGAAGAAAAAAAAAAAACTTTAGGTATAATAAAAAGCAAGAGAAAATATGACATGTTCCTTAGGTATACTACATTTAAACCATCTTTTATGCTATTAAATTCAAAGTTTCTATGACCTTGTAACATTAGTAATAATAGCATCAAGTTGAAAAGTCCTTGAAATACTTCTATAGCACAGACTATTAACTAAGCTCTAATAAAGTATCAGATTTTTCCCCTACTGTATGTCATTTTTGTAGGGCATATCTTTGAGTTAAGAAATAAAGATTGACCATATTTATTGATTGTTCAGGCTCTTTAGAAGAAAAATGTGAGAATAAGTTTTATAAGTTTTATTTTGATACCCAGTCCAAAACATATCCAAAGAAGATTTTTTAAAAATTGTCCAAAAGGTGCTTTTTCTAATACGCCATAGAAGCAAAATCTAGTCTTAATTAGACACTCTACGCTTTAAAGTTAAAAAAAAAAAAAAACTGCATTAGCATTAAGTAAGTCCTTCCTCCTACTAGTCAAATGTTTCAAAGGTATTTGTCACCTACAGAAGCATGAGACAATACATTTTTATTTTTAGTCTATTACTAAATAGGCTTATTAGTTGTCTATTACCTTTTTAAAATAGGTAATATTTCTACCATTAGTTTTTTTAAAGCATACAAATATACAGTGAAAAGTTTTTATCTCATTTCTTACCTGTTTAGTTTGCTGCCCGCGACAACCTCTTCTCAGGCAGCCATTGCTGCTGTTATTATTATAATTTTGATTCTTCCAGACTAGCTCCAGGCATACACAAACAAAAATGAATATGCTTGCTTTTCCCACAGATGTGGTAACAGACTAAAGTTCTTTACAGAGGGATATTGATCCTTGGGACCATTTTACAAACGAGGGTATGGAGGCTCAGGAAATCTGAATCTTTCACCTAGCTATATACTGACAGTTGAGAGCCTCTGTGTTCACAGACTGCATTGTCTCTCCGCCATGCCTTGTTACCTCTCCTAGCATGTAACTGTCTCCCCTCACCTATTATTCTCTGGCAGGCACATAAACCACAGCGTCTCAAGGGACTGAAAGGGCCTTGGGACTCATTTTATCCAATTACCCATTCAACCTTTGTATCACTTGCTAACTTCCATTTCTTGTAACTGCTCAAGTGTCTTCAATAGTTGTAAGCCCGTAAAGGACAGCAGACCTGCTTGGGGCTACTCTTTTCTCCCTTCTCCCACTTGCTCAGATATTCCTGGCATTAGAGTTGTGTGTCTTCCCACCAGGGTTAGTATAATGACTGTAAGAATTGCTCATCATGAGTCTGTCCTAGAATCTCAGTGCTTGTTCATAGTTATTTTTTATATATTTAAAAAATATTCGAAACAGAGTAAGCATTTGCTAATAATTTCTGTCTTTAACTATATACCAGTGACTTAAAATGATGACTACAATGCTATGCTTCTTTAATTTGGCTCCAAAAATTGTGGAAGAGCTAGTAGTATTTTGAAGAAAACACATTACATGGTTAAGTGAGGTCTCGAGATGTACACATGTTCTCAGAAACTCACCATGGCCATCTCGGTGAGAAGTGGATATAACTTTATTTAAGCCAGTGTTCCCTACACATATTTAAATAAGGAACTCCTTTTCAAAATAGCAGATAGGAACATACTACAGGTCATTTTCATGATTACAGGGTAAATGTTACAAAAGAGGTTTGTTTTAGGCTTGGCGCCTGTAGCACAGTGGTTTCGGTGCCAGTCACATACACCAAAGCTGGCAGGTTTAAGTCCAGCCCCGGACCAGCTAAATGACAATGAAAAATGCAAGAGCAAATAGCCAGGTGTTGTGGCAGGCGTCTATAGTCTCAGCTACTTGGGAGGCTGAGGCAAGAGAATCACTTAAGCCTAAGAGTTTGAGGTTGCTGTGAGCTATGATGCCTTTACTGAGGGCAAGGAAGTGAGGGCAAGGAAGTGAGACTCTGTCACAAAAGGAAGAAATGAAATAAAATAAGATGTTAGTAAAACAAACAAAAAAAGTGAATTGTATTCAGCCTTTACAAAACTCAGCAGGTACAGACAGTACAGCTGACAGAATGAAACAACTGGCTTCATCTCCTTCTGTGAGCATCAGGAAGATACATGGCTCGTCTCAATGTAACTCAGAGAAGAGAAAAACGTTTCTCTATGTGCATAAATGTATGCATAGCTTTTTTTCTTTGGCCGGGGCTGGGCTGGCGCCTTACACTTTTGAGCCACAGGCACCACTCAGCTTTTTTTTTTTT
>NW_003852419.1:8882249-8915314 GCF_000181295.1 Otolemur garnettii
TCAGCCTCCCAAGTAGCTGGGACTACAGGCACCTGCCACAATGCCTGGCTATTTTGTTGTTGTTATTGTTGTTGTTGCAGCTGTCATTATTGTTTTAGCTGGTCCAGTCTGAACCCACCATCCTCAGTGTATGTGGCCAGCACCTATCCATTGAGCTATGGGCACTGCCCCCAGGCATAGCTTTTTTGAATTATAACATTTGGCCTGCATAGCTCAGACTGAAAAATTTAAAACACAGCAATGTTTCATTATTTTCTTGTTGGTTTTTTTTTAAAGTTCTCTTAGTCAAGAAATCATACATAGCTGTATTTACACTGTTTATTATCTTAGCTAACTCCTCAGATAAATTCACTAAAGTGAAGAATTACCGCTAGTATATTTTCCTCTTTTAAGTGGACAGTCTTTTATGGCAAAATATAATATAAAAATAATATTTGTTCTTTTTCATTGTTATAATTATTTCTCTGATGTCAAGAATGTCACACAAATACTGATTTTACTGTTTTTCAGAATTCTTTATCATCTCTTACAATTTCCTATCAAAATGCCATTTTTGTTTTACTTTCCTCCACTCCCTCTCAATAAAATATAAAGAAGGTAACAGTTAAATCTCCAGTGAGAGGGAAGGAGTAAAATCTACTATGAAAAAAAAGAAAGGTGTGAGAGTCTCGTTTTGCTGAATACTCTATTACCATTAGGCCTGCTCAGTTCATTTAATTGTAAATAAGGTAGACTTTGTAGCAGAGGAAAATACCTTAATCTTCCCAAGGACAAACAGTTGTAAGAACATCTGTACCTTAGGGCAGACTACCAAGAAAAAGCAAATAAAACTCCTAATAGTGAGGCAGGACTAGGGAAAGGGGAGAAAATGAAAATGTACCTGTCAAGAAATGGGAATACGTTTAGTAGAACCAAGACAATTGCTTTCTGACGGCTGCATAAGTGTGCACTAACTTCTGCACCACAGACTTTGCAATATCCAGACGGCAATCGAGGGAAGGGAGCAATCTGGGTTTAAACGTTTTAGTTCAGGATAGAGAAAAAAAGAAAAGGAAAAGGGGAGGTGCATCAGTATTATCACCTATCAGGCTTGTTTAAATATTGTATTTTACTCTATTTGGAAACAGTTCATTTTGAGTCTGTTTTGGTGATTAACGGTTGCTCAAAGAGGTCTTGTTTTGATAGAGAAACCCAGAGAGTGCTGTGAGTACATGAGGTATAGACCCACACTAAGAAGATACTTTGAGTTAAAAGGCAATTTAATTCAGATCAGAGGTGTGCAATAATAGGGATGGCTAACTACAGTTGAGGTTTCCGAGGGGTCAGGATCTGTATCAACAATTTGACAGTGATTGTAGAATACATACTTCAATCCTAGATAATTCTGTGAGATATTACATTAACTTATTTCATAGATGAGAAGAGTGAAAGACAATAGAACCTCCACAGCTGACCAATCCCTTACATTGACCTCCTCCTTAAGTTGTCTAAACTTTCACAGACCGGACATGCACCATATGTACATGGGAGTACAGTTGCAGGCCTAGCTCCTGATGTGGACCAGTTTGTTATAGTCCGTTGTGTGATCAACTTATAGACCTTCCACTGTATCATGAAGAAGAAACTTGCTTAAAGTAATATAGTTTCTAAGTGGTAAAGTGAAGATTCAAATCCAATGCCTGGTATTTTAAGCTTTATTGTAGAGTAAAATAAAATAAAAAACATATTATAAAAATATGGCTACATTAAAAGGTATCTAGGGGAGTCAACTCTGAGTTGTATATATGTAGCCTATATAAATTCTAGTAAATCTAATGGATTTCAATGGTCACTTAGCTGTGTTAGAGGAATTATAAGTGGGAAATTTTCTAGGTATGGAAGTGTGTCTACTGGATCAGAATCAAGAAGACAGCTGTGGGCTAACATTAACTCTGTTATCTTCCACTCAGAGAATGGTATGCACTCCCTTGTATTAAGTTGGAAGAATGGGTTATAAAAGATTTCTACTAATCCAAACACAGTTCCTTTAAATTGTTTCCAAGCTTGTTCTCTTTATGGGTCACAAATGGGTCAAGTCTGGTTTCCTTGCATATATAATATTCATCTTTTGGCAAATTTCCTTTGCGATTCTTAGTTCTTAGGGTGTAGGAAGTTTGCATTCCAAGGAGAAGGAGAAAGAGATAAAGAAAGAGAAGGAAGAGGAGAAGAAAAACAAAACATGGGATGGATTACTACATCCGTACGCTACAAGGTACTTGCAAAAAAAAATTTTTTAAAGATACTTTTATAGGCAATCATTTAGAAGTTGCAAAACTAAATAGTGAAATAATAGTTTAATTTTGAGAAAAATCTCAAAGGATTAGATAAAGAATTATAATAAGTTGCATCACTAAGATTTTTTAAATATTCTAAATCTTTAGGATTTTTGGCCTAATTTATATGCGTACATGGTGGCTTTCCTCTTGGATTGCTGTTTTAGGGCTCTATGTTTTATTATTTATTTATAGAAGCTCTATACTTCTGTCCTTGTCCTCATTAGTCTGGATTAATTAGAATGTTCCATATCCTAACTTAGAATAAGATAAATACTAATGAGATGAATAACAAAATACTGGTCCTCATTTTATCACAATTAATACAGCATATCAGTACTATATATAAAGTACAATTTATAAAACTTTCTAATTATAAATTTTCTCATCTTGTTCTCACCAAAACCTGTGAATTAGATAAGACAGAAATTATTATTGTCATTTTACAACTGAGTTTCCAGAAGGTAAGATGACTTGTCTGAAGTTATACAACTTGATAACTTAAATTTTTTTTTCTTTATTACATATACACACAAACATACACAAACTACATACTGCCCTCCTCTGGAGTTGCTGATTTCTAGTTACGTATCTATTGTAACTCATAAATGAATAAATGATTATCTAGGTTTGTGTTCACTCGATATTTTGACAAATGTATCCCATTATAAGAGGAAACCAAAGATTAAATGTTTTTATGAGATTACTTGAATCACAGCACTAATGGAACTAAACTCCTTATTCAACTATTCTATGTTTTATCTACTTTACTTAAACAAATAAATGTGTATAATCCCATTGCTTTCAATAGATTAAACTGAATCATACTGATAGTGTCAATGATCATGCTAACTCTATCAAAGCATGCAAGTGCTTTCTGGTGAAGATTAACTGTGATAATCCATGAAACCACTTAGAAAACTCCCTGGTACATAAGTACTCAGTAAATATGAGAGTAACCTGCTCCCTCATAAATCACAATAGAGACGTGATTTGATACTGAGAATAAGTACAACTGGACCTTTATAACGTTAAATTACTTCAGAGTCTCCAAACCTATGCAGCTAAATTATTTTCAGCTTCCCACATAGAATGTTTTTCTTGAATCATTCAGGAAAAAACAAAAAACATTACATAAGGCTCAGAATACCAATTACACGTTAAATCTCATGTTAACATTCCCTGCTAATTGCTTCCATCCCCTGGAGTAGCTACTGGTTACCAGACCCATGGCCACAGCTGATTAGCCCAAGGCTGGTCACCCAGTCCAGGAAATGCCCTTATAGAGACTGCCCTGGGATCCACATAAAAGATCTGCACAGACAGAAATAATGGGAATAAACTAAACCTACTGCTGCTTCTCCTTTCTGCTCTAGCTAGAGACAAAGGAGTCAGTGGGTAGTACAAAGAAAAGCAGAAAATCACACATAAGACAAAGAGTAGTTAAGTGAAGTAGTGGTGGAGTACTAGAACATGATCCCCAAAGTTTGTCATAGATCCCGTCAACCCTTGAGGTCCTGAACTCCACCTTCACCTCGACCAGCCTTCACCGTCACAGCTTCTCATCCTTTCTCCGGTTCTGGGCGTGCAGCTATTTCAGGAAAACTATGATTACTCTCTTCTCCATTTCTTTGTCAACCCTCAAAATGCATTTGCATTATCTTTTTTAAAAATTTAAATGTTATTTTATTTTTTATTTCAGTAGACTTAGGGGGTACAAGTGGGTTTTTGTTACATGGCTGAATTGTATAGTGGTGAAGTCAGGGCTATTTCCATTATTGAAGTAACCTGAGTGAACTCTCTTCAAAGCCAACTAACAAAGCAGTCTGCTACCTCCAGGGTACTTTTTGATACATTTTCCTGCTGACTTATCTAATCATTGCTTGTTCTGAGCTTGAGAAGACAGTGAAGGCAATAATTTCATAACGTGAGAAACATTCTGTAGCCAATATATTCTATATATTGTATTCAATAGAAGCAAATATTCTATTAATGGCAGAGAGGCTTCACCTTCACAAATAAACAACTATTAGTTCATTGTTAAGACCATCTTGAGAGTGACCTGAAAATTAGATATAGTCCAATTAGTAAATGGCTCCTCTTAATATCTAAGATGAACACTGATTTTAAAAGAAATCTTCACAGGCAGCAAAATAGACACGAGCTACATTTTATGACAAGCTGAAAACACCATTAAATATTTTAATTCACTTTGATATCTTTATATTTAAGTGTATTTAGCCAAATATAGAAATTTCATGGGAAATCTATGAACTATAATTGTAAAATGAGAATGCTATCAATGACTTCTGCATCTGTACTCTCAGTGTGATATTACAATGTGGGAATAGTCTATATGGAAAAGGTAAAATTGGATTTTTTTTTAACTATCTGAAATATTTCCTGTTTCAGATTCCACTTATTTTTCCTTCATTATTCCACAAAAGCCTAATACTTTTCCTTGTTTTTAAAAATCTTTTAACAACCATAAAGTGGTAGCAGTCCATTTATCTCATGGTAAATGTCAAATGAACTTGCACATGATCTTGACAGGTTGAAAGTGGCAAATGTAATTCCTGTTGGGTACATGCAGCTGTCTCTAATGTCACTGCTTATAAATCCTTCCCTTTATTGTTTGCATATTTTCTGAGGAAGAAGAAAAAGAAAAGAGGTGTGTATGTATTTGCTTGGCCCTACTCTGATTGTCTTGCTGGCTTTCATCACCTCTGGAAGAAGCCGCAAGTCCCACTTAAGCTGTTCCACTGTGGAATGATAAGTGATGACCATCCTGTGGATTTCCACAGCTGTACAAAAGGCATCCAGGTGCACCTGTCTTTTGAATCAGAACCCAGTTAGCCCTTCTCACATTTACAAAATTGCTTTTGGGAGAGTCAAACCTGGATGACTTCCAAGCTAGTTAAAAATAATTCTGAAGAAAAGTGCAGTGCTGGTTCTTGGTGGTAGAAACATGAGTTATGTTCGACTGCAGCAGATTCCTTTCAGACAGTTCTGATACCCATTTCAACTTCTAAATTTCTTGCAAAAGTTATCTTGTACTTTCAGCTTTCTACTGATAAACATATTGAAAATGCAGTCAAACAGCTTTTTATCATTTCAAAACGAGCGCAAATTTAATCCTGCTGGCCTGATGAAGCCCAGGAAGCTGCCAGAGCATTTTCATTATATCCAGACCTGACTGCAGAACTCCTGGCCATTCTTCAGAACTCTGACAGCATCATTCATTTAGAACAATGTGATCGATCCAGAAGAAGCCAGAGGCAAGGCACTCTGGGTACTCATACAGAAGAGAATATCCTATCTAGTTGAAAAATGTTTCCCTGCTCTTCCTTTGCCTACAGATAAAGTATCTTATCATTTAGATTTTAGATCCAGGAAAATCTGTAGTATATTAATGGTGCTTACATTTAAATCTCAATCATGGGTTACAGCCAATACTCTTAAGAGCTGCCTATCATCAATACATATCCTATTCCTGTGCAGACTGGTAACTGAACACTTTGTTGTCTTTCGTAAGGATTTCAGGTATTATACAGAAGCAATGAGACTAATCTTTGAAAAATGTAGGAATAGAGTACTCATTAGTATTTTAGGACTAACTTAAGAAAATTACAACATCCTAGGTTGGCCAATACACGGGACTTCAGAACCGATATAAACAAATCTTCAAGTCAAAGAAGTATAGAGTTGGAAAACACTTGGAGATTATCTCATGTAATGATTCCTAATCTAGATTCCTTGGGCATGCTAAGCAATGGATAGGCAGGTGTTGGTAATTAATGAACTGTTGTCAGTATTTACAAAATTATAAAAAATGACAACAGAAGACAATGCATAGTTCCTGAAATGTCAATTTCACCAGCATTTGGTTGGAATTATATCCGCTCTGTGTGACAAGGCTCGGCATCTCTTCTTATTGTTCAATTAATTTTCTATGTAATATTATTGGTTGTATGCTAGTTACTGGGAAAAAGGCTTGAGGCTTCCCTGCCAGAACCTCAGTAGCAGGATAAAGGATGTGAAGCACTTGGCAGGAAGACAAGCTCCACAGTTTAAGGGAAGTGTCATGACTTTGAGAGGCAGTCTTCAATAATAGACAAGGTCCCTAAAATACACAGAGGAAAGACTCGTTTTCCCACAAGACCCGGTTCCCCTGCCCAAGACAACTCAGTAGGGGAGGATGGGAGAAGAAAGCTATCTGAGGCGTGACGTGTCCGTGGGATCTAGCCTGCTTCTCTTCACTCCTATTCTCGCCCCTGCATTCTTTTCCAACTTCTTTCTGGACCACTTTACTTACAGAGCCAGGACACGGAGCCCTAGTGAGATGGAAAAAATCCTAGGTTATTAAAATCTGCGCCATGACCACTAAGCAAGCCTCCAGCCATAGTGAAAACCGAAGCAATCTCCTTAGATCAAGGCCTCCTTGGAGTGTGACCACTGTCATTCAATAAGAGGAACGTGAGTCCCATAAGGACACTGGGTTCCTTGCTGGTTTCTAAGGAGGATCATCCTCTCTTCTTGGCCGCCCAAGGGGCAGCCTTTAGGAAAGCCTCTCAGAGGTGTTAATGCCACTGTGGGTCGCTCCTCATGGCACCTTCAGGGAGCCTCAGCTTCTACCAGAGGCCACCACATGGGCTCTCTAGTTGGGGAACAAGCTTAGCATTGGTGAAAGGTATGATACATACATACACTTATTCAATGTACATTTGTTGAACACCTGTTAAGTGCTTGCTAGGCCTTGAGATACCACCCTGAACTATACACTGTCTCTGTTTTTATGGGGCTTACATCCTAGCAGGATAATATATAATAAAATACATTATTATATATGATAGTTACCAAAATTTACCTATAATTATGATAAGTACAGTGAAGTAAAATGTAAGTGCTGTAAGAGATGACAACAGGGAGATTTAACCCATTTGTGGACATCAAAGAAGGCTTCACAAAGGAAGGAGCTTGTGAGATGTGACAATGGTGGCCCTATTACTTCTCATCCAAAGTAGAACACTTTAGGGAAGGTGCCACTTTAGAGACAAGGTGCCATTAACAAGTAACTAAAGGGTAACAGGCACAGAAAAGGATTTGGTCACCCTACCTGTGACCAGAAGGAATAAAGCAGGAAGACCAAGAGGAATCGGAAAATACCTGATACCTTCTTCTCTTACCTGGGACTGTTGCTTTGAATTGATCCTGGTAGACATTTTGCCCATTTGCATGAAGACTGTTCTATATTTAAGGAATCAACCACCCACTGGTTCAAGTAATAAATGTTAGAGTTTTGGCTTACATTAAATTATTTGAATATTCCTAGAAGAAGGCCACCACCTGCTATATTAGGACAGAATTCTAAGATTATAAGCCTGTCAAGAACTCTACTGGAATGGAGGTATTTTAGTGGACCAGTTCCCCAGCAATCCCATTTCAAATCCTATGTTTTTAGTTGATATATGCAAGACCATACTCTCACTGGTATATGGATGAAAAAAGATCTGGAGGGATCTGAATTTTTGACTAGAAGCAGACACCAGAACATGTACAATGACCAAGCAAGGCTTTCCTTTGTAAGGAAAGGCTGGTAAAAGCTGAAAAAGCAGGGAAAGCTGGCTGCTTCCAAGTCTGCATTGTGGGTGCGCAGAGCTCTCAAAAGATCTGCACACTGTTACCACTGCAAGTGATTCAACTGTCAACCACAGGCCAGGAAGAACCTCTGGAACAGACAACAGATATTCCCTAAGTGCCAACAGGCTTAGACATTTGAGCAAGCTGCAAAAGAGAAAAAATTTAGAAACTCACTTCTTCCTCCTACAGTGCATTAACTCCAGACCACTCCAGAGAACCTTTCAGTTCCCATCAGGCTATAAATACACACCTCTTCCTCATTCGTGAGGCTTCCTCAACAACCCACACACTTCCTCTTTGCACAGAGGGGACCTTATAAACACATTTATTGCTTTATATGTTCTTGAGTTTGATTCCTAGACTTTTCACCAAGCTATGAGATACCATTAATACTCTCCAGGATTTCAAAAGTTTATTATTTGGATAAGATTCAGGCATTTAACTTAATATCAAATTGACATTTTAGCCTAAATATATTTCACTCATCTTTAAAGAAGTTATAAATAAACTTTAAAAAGTGTCAAAATAAATAAACTCAACATTCATCTTATGTATATTAAAAATGTACATTCAGGGGTGGTGCCTGTGGCTCAGTGGGTAGGGCACTGGCCCCATATCCTGAGGGTGGTGAGTTCAAACCTGGCCCCGGCCAAATTGCAACAAAAAATAGCTGGGCACTGTGGCGGGCGCCTATAGTCCCAGCTATTTGGGAGGCTGAGGCAAGAGAATTGCTTAAGCCCAGGAGTTGGAGGTTGCTGTGAGCTGTGATGCCACATCACTGTACTTGAGCACGATAAAGTAAGACTCTGTCTCAAAAAAAAAAAAAGTACATTTACATCTTTGCTGGTGAGTGGCATACAACAGAGAGCTGAAAAGCATCTATCTTGAAGTGTTCTATTTACTTGCAAGGAAAGAACAAATCTCTATTTAAATATAGTGAATTGGGTTTTCATATTTTAAAGTAGTTTTTCAATATGCCAAATGTGACATGCCTTTATACCTTGTTAACTTCCTTTTTGTTTGTGACATCTGTTTTACATCTATATCCATCCTTCCATTTATTTACCAGGTCTACTCAACGTAAAATCAAGTTCCTATAACCTCAAATTCATAAACTCTGTATAGCATTTACTAACTTCTACTGCAAGGCTCTGTCTAAATCAGTATTTGTCAACTTTAGTAATTTTAAGCATTGGTTGGAATGTTTATCGAAAAGTATATTCCTAAGGCCCACTTCCAGAAGGTCTGAAATAGACCTCAGGAGATCTGCACTTTTATGCCTTCAGGTGATTCTGAAATAATACAGTTCAGGTACTGCGTTTCAAGCATCACTGACTCCTGTGATCTAGATTTGTCCCCAAAATGTATGTGTTGGAAACTTAATCACCAATGCAACAGTGTTGGGAGGTGGGAGTGAATGGGCAGCATTTGGGTCATGAGGGCTTTTCGAAGTGGGTTCTCTGTCCTTTGCTCTCCACCATGTTCATCCCTACTTACCCTCTACCTTCTACACTGTGAGGGCTCCACAAGAAAAGGGTCCCACCAGAGGTCAGCCACCAGCACCTCTGGCACTGCAGGTAGGGCAGGGAATTACGTTTTCCTTCATACTTACTTCTAGACACATCCTGAGAATCGTTATGTTTTGTCAAATCACTTAATCACCACAAATATATCACGTATTAAATACTGTTAATTCTATTTTACAGATACAGAGAGTTTAATCACCTTGGCTAAGATCACACAGTCAATTATGAACATCAGGTTCCACACAAGAGATGTCAAACCCTAAAGCCATTCCTTTCCTTTCCTGTGCTGCTACTCTAGGTACCAAAGCAATATAATTAATTACTACTTTTCACAGAAGCTTCTGAGCTATACATTTAAAAAAACTTTTGATTCAAAAAAAAATTTAGGTTCATCCAATTTAAGTCAAAATCACTCATTTCACCAAGTTCTCCTTAATCAAAGTTAGATGGCAGTTCAGACTCTTACTTACCCAGTGGTCAACTTCTCAGCTACTCACAAATCTTGGCTTAATGTAGGCCAACCAGGCCCCCTGTGTCCCTGTATAGCCTTTTACACTTTTCAAAGGGATTTAAGATATATTACCTCATTGGATTCTTCCAACAACACTAATAGATCACACAAAATAGATGACATATTTTTCTCTTAATACCAAAAATCACAGCAGGGTTCTCACTTTGCTTCTTAATTCAGAGGCATCATCATCTCAGCCCTTTAATGCCCATATGCAGAATTTATTTGAGCTGTTCCCCTGCCCTGTGAGCTTGGCAGCTCTGTGTCCCTATATAACCTCCTGATTGCGGCCTCCATCCCAGGGGGCCAGCCTACCCAGCCAAAGATGACAGTAATAGAGGATCTGGTTGAAATACCTGGACATTATTTTTCTCTGGAAAAAAAGACATAATTGCAGAAAAATTGTTCAATCTTCAATTCAAAATATTTCAATTATTTAAATTTAAACATTTCATTTGATGAAGGTGCTATCTTTCACACATTTTGTTTCTCTATTTAAAATTGTGATTTCATATCCTTTGTGCTTATAGTATATCTGACAGTTGTATTAAATTTAAAATATTACAGTTACAATGGCTAATTTAACCCTGCATCCATTCACTAACAATCTTATTCTAATGTGATACTTCCAGACAGGACAACACAATTTTACCAGAAGCCTTTTAACAATAACATATTATGGACACAACAGAGCTCAGGCTGGGCAAATGCTTGGCAGGCAGAAGAGCAGGGCATGGATTGTTTCAGAAGCAGCCAGCCATGGCTGATGGACTTGACCCTGAGTCCATCACAGACCAAAAAATCAATTCATCCTGACCCTTTCAGATACACATGTAATGTCCTTCTCCTTTCCATTTATGAATGTGTATGGAGAATTGGTTGAGGAGGAGAGTGGATCTGTGTCCATATGTGTGTGCTTAACCGTCCTTTGTAAGGAAATGTAGAGGGAGATTGTTCTATCATTAATTAACAGTGATATATGCTGAAAGATATAACATCACATGTAAATTTTAGAAACTGGCCTATTGAGTAGTAGTTTATAACTAGATGAATTTATCACCAAGGCAAAGTCAAATGTCATAAGATCCTTGTTCTTCTTGGAAATAGTGTAAAAGAAATGTGATACAATGTAATTTTCATATTTTCTCTATAACTAAAATGTATAACAAATTAAAATGTTGCCAAATTTAAATTATAGCATCCACCTCCTAGACAATGATCATATAAATATTGAAGTAACAGAGAGATGGACAAGGTATATGCCTAATATCTAGCAGTAAATAAGCTATTCAGCTTTTACTTTTAAGAATAGAGAAAAATTAGGGAAGGTAGCCAGATATTTGATAAGGAATAGGGTAAACCGTCCTCTGTCTTCTACACACCTGCCCATTCTCGTAGCTAAATGTACCTTAGTCAAGGTTAACTAACTCTGCTCTGTAGTCACAGAGTGGTATCTTGGATCCAAAATTTGTACTTTAATTCTCTTAGAAATTGCAAAAGACCAAATAAAATCTTTCACATTCAGCCAGAGGGTAGAGAGAAGAAAGCCGTATTTCAGACCTCAATGTATAAAATATATTCTGGGAAGTTTGTCTCTTTTCAGCATCATTGCTGAGGAAGGTAAACTTTTTTCGAACTTAACGCTTACATGCTGGGTTGGTACATACACATCAGGGTCATGATCGTTTTTTTTGGCTACACAGTTCGTTTTGGAAGTGAAAGACCATTTCCTCTCTCCATTAATCATTAGCCAAAATTGTGTCATAGTATATGGCGGAATGAGCTAAAAATACATGAATGTTAATTGGCTTGTTTTGGTGCACCAAGTATAATGAACAAAAGGCCTGGAGCTCAGAGTTAGTAACTCTAATTTTCCAAGAAGAATCCAAATACAGTAAGTTCTCAATAGGCCCTCCATATCAACAGTGTCAAGGACAGTGTCACCTCCTTGCTGTCTGATCTGTGCTAAACTGTCCTACCAAATGCCACTTCTGATGAGTATCCAGGAAAATGTCCTTGGATTATGGACTCTTAGCTTGCCTGACAGCCAGGATACCTAGCTCCACCACCAATACGTGCAGGGTCAAGGGCAGATTGATCTTACTCTGTTCACTTTAATATCTATTAAATGGGGTCAGCAATATCTGTTATATTTGTAACACAGAGATACTAGAACAATTCAGTATAGAAAAGCATGAGACCAACTGGACAATGTTAAAAGTGCTATTTCATGACAGTGATACAATGACATAAAGAGTGACTTGTAACATCCCCAGAGAAATACAGATTAAAATCTATACATGGACTGATTACGAAGATAAGACTCATGAACGATCCATTATTCTACTGAAAACAATGCAATAAATACATATCAAACAACCTTTCCTACTCAAAAGGCGACCTCTCCCATCCATTCAAATAGTATTATCAAGCCAGAAATGAACAAATGAGTTTATTCCTTAGCACTGTACAGGGAATACAGTCTCAGACGTGTGCGGGTTTTAGTCCTGTGACCATGATTAATAATCGTCATCTGATAGGGAGAATGGAATGGTGCCATCAACTTGAGGTTTAGGGTCACACCTGCACCTGTCTTGGGACCCTTTCTAGTTGTGTGACATTGAGTGTGCTTCAACCTCTTTCTTGGCCCTCAGTCTCTGCTGTCTGTGATCACAAAAAGAATGTTTCTCGCAGGGTTGCTGTAAACGTCATACAAGAAACTGGATGGAAAAGCAATTTGTAAACTGAAAACTGCTTTCAACTACTGTTATTACGCATGTTACTATGTGGATACAGAGGGTTCAGAAAGATACCATCTCTTTCAGAACATTCAAAAACTCCTGCAAGTTTATGTGTCCAACCTAATTTCCAAGACATCTTTTAATACTTCCCACATGGATTTCTGTTCCATTCATTCTAAGTGAACTCCTGGTCTCCAGTCTTGTGCATTCTTGACTTTTTGCTTAGTCCGCATGCCACCATTTCTCTTCCCATATCTACATGAAACACTCTCCCTCCTGTCTCCGTCCTTTCTTTAAGAACCAACTCAAATGCCATTTTTTCTATGAGCGCTACCTGGTCACTAGGCTTCCTATTAACTAATCTCTCTTCTTAACCTTCTTAATGCCTGAACTATTAAAGCACCTCTTTTTGGGTGCCACGTATACAGCATTTACAATATCCATATCCACTTTTAATATCTTTTAAAATGACATTTGTACATCTGAGCTTTACCATTAGGATGCAAGGGCCTTGAGTTCAGAGAACCTGAGTTAAAATTTTCTCGGCCTAAGGTTATCGAAGGAGGCATCTTATCAGCAGTGATCAAGGTATGTGATGACTGATACAAATGAAATGAATAAAAACATGATGACTAAGATAAAATTGAAGAAAACATCTATTCCACGCAGCAGGAAAATATTAAAACACTATATCCCCAAATGATTTTCCAGTTGTAATTCGCACAGTCTGCCAGGTCAGAGCACATGTTTACCAGATTACGAAAATGGGTGGATACAATACAAACCATTTTAGAGTCTAAAAGGCTACCACAGATTAATAGTAAGCTGACTCCCGTTCACAGAGCAGACACATTTAAGAAGTGATAGTCCACGGTACTTTAGAAGGAATCCAACCCTTCCTATATGGACTAATTTAAAACACAAATCACTGGTGAAAAAGGACAGACTCAAGCAACGGCTAAGTAATGTAATAAGTAAAAACAAAATAATAGAACATGGCTGAAAGATAATTACAGTTCACATCTCAAATGAGAAATTAGAGAATGAAAACAGAAGAAACAAATTACTTATATAAGCAAGAGATCATCTATCTGCCAGTTCATTAACTATGATAATGAGAATTTGTTGCATTCCCGTTGCCTAAATTATCATATCTACCTTGATTTATATATATACATCTCCATGTAATAGAAAATAAATGGTTTACTCAATTACTATACCAGATTTCAGGAGCTAACACTTGTGAGGATTTAGTAAGTGTCAGACCCTGCGAGGGCCACATTAACAAACATAATTTCATTTCAACGGCAATCTTTGGGACTCCTCAACTGCTCATTTCCTCTATCATTAATTTTACAATTAATCCTGTACGGTTTGTGATATCTCTTCTAGGGTTTGCTGAAAATGCTATTTCTTTCTCATCCTGCCATTTGTTCATTTATTTACTTATTCTGGCTAAAGACTTATTCAGTGGTTAGTCTGCCAAATACTGTTTTTTGCTCTGGACAGACAGTCGTAGACAAGACTAAGTCCAGTACCTAATGGAGCCTTCATGTGGTTACTCAATTCTTTGAATATACACACACAGTGGACCCAAACGAGGTGGTTAGTTGCTTGGAAGCTATTCCTGCAATTTTATTTCTTTACATTCCCTAGTGTCCAGTATGGTAAGTGTTTAGTGCAAAACTGACATACAATAAGTTAATGGTACCGTGTTTTAAAAGGTTTAAATGTCACTATTGGGTTAAATCACATGTCTTTCTCTACTTTAAAACTATTACATCAAATTCTTGTTACCTCGTAAGGACTCAAAGGAAAATGTAAGAAGTCTAATAAGTTGGTATTCCTCATACTCCACTTTATTTTGCCAGGATTCCCCAACTAAAACACAATTGTTTATGCAGATTTCTGCTCTAAAAATAAATACAGAACAACACCTGTATTTATAATGACAATAGTTTAGTTTTACCTGGAACTTTTTAATACGATTTTCAAGAACAGGATGAACAGATTCTTACTTGGCATCTCCTTAGCCCAAGACTCTCCAGATTATTTCTTCAACTATTTTAAGAATATTTGGCATTTGAAAATAAGAGTTTTTGATTTAACATTAAATGAAAGAATTTCACATAGAATTATAGTTGTCTTAATTGGTTCATGCTGCTATAAGAAAAATACCATTGACTAGACAACTTAATCAATAACCATTTATTTCTTACAGTTTTAGCGGCTGAAAACTCCATGATCAAGAAGCAAGATTTAGTGTCTGGTGAAGGACTGTTACCTGGCTCATAGATAGCTACCCTTTTACTGTGTCACTGCATAGCCAAAGGGCAAGGAACTCTCGGGGGTCTCATTGATAAGGGCACCAATCCCATTCCTGAAGAAATCGTATATTAGCGCCCATTTTTAAGAGTACTAATCCCATTCACCCTCAAATCTATAAAGGCCTCACCTGTAAATACCATCAGATTAGGGGTCAGGATTTCAAGACACAAATTTTAGGGGACATAAGCATTTAGACCATTGCAGTCGCCTACGTACACAGTCCTGTTCATTTCTCTGAGACATCGAGCAGCTACTGTAGTTAGTATTTCTGGTCCCAGGTCTCCATATCCTTGGCAATTCCCTGACATCATCTTCTTCATTGTGCTGTGACAGGCAGAGTAGCATCTTGCTTTAATGCATGGGTTTTGAGCCATGACTTTACATAGAAAATAGTTTCCTCCTCTTGATACTTCTCTGCCACTTATTTTATGAAAAGACATAACATTGGTATATAGTTATAAAATATTTTGTATAACTGTGTGAGTACGAGAGCACAGAAAAATTGGCTTACCCACTCTGGATTAATAAAGTTGGCTGTGGGTTGATACAGATAACAGCACGGGAGGGACAGGGCTGTATGTTTGCAGACTAATGATAGAAGAAGCCATTCCTCTCTCCAAAACCAAACAGGTAAACTGTTTATATTACACAGTAATATAAACCACTACACAATATAGTTTTTAATCTGTATCTATTTATATTACACATAATGCAACCAAGGACAGAAACTTGAACTAATATGCTCATGTTCACACTGTGATTTAATTCAGGGTTGACAATGAGTACAAAGCTGGAAAGCCAACAAAGGCTCTCCCTAAAAGCAAAATAAGGGTCTTTCAGCAGAAGTTTCAAGCTCAAAAGATTTTAAGAACCAAGCGCTGTGTAGGTGTATGAGTTCATGTGTGTGCATGCATGTTTTTGTGTATATGAAATTACAATTCATAATTTAGGGAACTATGAAAAACAAAGAGTACAGCAACCTAAAAAAAAGCCACTGATATGTAATGTCCTTCATTTCTTTCATCTCTTCTTTATTTATCACTAAATTGATCAGACAAAACAGGGCATTTCTTACCCTGCTTGAGAATGTTGCAAGGATATTATAAATGTAAAAGGCTTATAGCTTCCACCATCATGAATGCACTAAAGGATATTCAAAGTATTGGAGATTTGGAGTGTCAGGTGGGAGACTTGCCTCTTGAGCCTTCAACTATCATAAATGTGGGTGACTATTATAGTTGTCTTCATCCCTTAAGTATCATTATACGCTGTTTATTAAACCTCATACCTAGTTTATCAATCCGTATAATAGATTTAAAGTCAGGAAAAAATACTGCTTGGTCAGTATAATCAGCATATTCATGCAGAAAAGGATATTGAAAAAATAATTTCTATTTTAAAATAAATACTTAAATTTTATTTGGGTTCTTCTCGTTGTGTCTGTTCCCATCAAAATTTCAGAGAAATTGCATATGACTAAAATGTCTAGGTCTTTATCTCTCTCATCCTGCAAGCCATTTTTTGGCCAACTCGGCTTATTTAAATGCTTTCCATATTTCAAAATCCCATTCATCCAGTGGCCTTCCTGAAGTTCCTCCATCGTACCAAATACATAGCTTGGAGTAGCAGGAGAGGTAAGGCTGAGAGAAGCCGTTAGCCCTTTCCACCAAAGCCCTCAGACTTCTGCAGGAATAAAAACACACACACACACACACACACACACACACACGTTCAAAGAGCAAATTTAAAAAGCAGTGAAATCATTTATCACCGCAGGGTGCCAAATTTGCAGCCCACATAGCATGCCTAGATGCTGGGCCCATACCCTCGCTATAAATCTGTCAAGCTGTAAATGTGATGTGATTTGGGGAGCAGAAAGTGCTGTTTCTGTATAACCAATCCACAGATGCATGTATTCTCCCTTTCTAACTATAGGTGGTTTTTTAAAGTCACATCTTAGTTTTAAAGAGGAAACTAAATGGGGAACTTTATGTCAAGAAACTCTCGCAAACAAAACAAAATGTGCATGAAACTGGTTGCAACATGTCTTTCAGTGTGGCTTCCTCCCTCCAGTCTAAGGTCCAAAGCCACATTAGAACAGGTTGAGCTGCATCTTCCAGGGAATTTGAATTCTTTGCCTGTTCACGTCCATCCATAAGTAACAAGCCAGCTCTGAGCTCTAAGGAGCGCCTCCCCAGCAGGAGCTGCCATGTTCACACCGCGTTGTTGGGACAGTGGATAGGAAAGAGACCAGAGGCTGATACAGGTATTCAAATTCCTACTTATATCAAAACATACATTTTTTTGGGGGGGGAGTCTTAGAGTTTTCCAGAGGACAAAAAATCTGTGCTTAGCCACAATATATAATTTTGCATTTATAAATCACTCATCCTAGTTTCTCTGAGATCTCCTTCATGTCCAAGACACCCAGGCTTTTTGCTACAGAGATTCTCTGTCCCTGTTATCAAGTCCTTAATATATGATAATAATCACCATTCAGGGAATGCTAGACAAACACGGAGAGCTGTCCAGGCGCCTCTTAGCTCTCCTTCCTTCCTCCTGCATCCTCTCTCCCACCCATCACGGAAACCCGAGCCAGCCGATTAGAT
The DNA here is from genome assembly GCF_000181295.1 of Otolemur garnettii. Classification (NCBI taxonomy): domain Eukaryota; kingdom Metazoa; phylum Chordata; class Mammalia; order Primates; family Galagidae; genus Otolemur; species Otolemur garnettii. The sequence continues at coordinate 8,899,917 of NW_003852419.1, forward strand.
GAACAGCTTCACAGTCACTCTTAGGTACAGCACAAGGCCTGCATCTGACTGCAGCTGTTTAGACTGACAATTCCATTCCAGCCTGGAATTCCACAACCAAGGCTCTCTTCCAGTGCCTGTGGGTCAGAGGACTCCTTATCCATCTCATACGCTGATAAATATGCATTTACCTTGGAGTACTCAGAAGGCTTAACTCTATAAAAATAGATATGAAGATGAAAACTGGGACCCTATTTAGCCACTAGATGACTCAGCTGGAATGAAGTGTTCAGCTGCCAAGGGCAGCTCACATAGACACTCTCAGAAGATGCCTTAAATTCCCAGTCACAGAGACGGGCGCCCTAGGAATATTTAATTCCCCTTGGGCTCTTAATAGCAGACTTTCACTTTAGCAGGTTGGGTCATCTACAGCATTCTTTCATTTGTCTATCCTGTTACAAAACTGTCTGTAGTTTATAATGGGCTCTAGAAACTACCAGAGCTGGGACTTCTGAAGCCTGTATTTCAGACATGCCCTTTACTGATACAAATATCATTCAGGTTCCCCTCGCATGCAGTAACTACTTTTCTATGTATAGTTATTAAAAGAAGAGAGAATAAAAAAGCCAGGGTACATCGTTTCTCCTATAACATGCTCTTCTTCATCCCTGCCAAAGGGGTGAGGACCACAGAAAGTGTTAATCCTCACTAATTAGTTAAAAGTCACTAATCTTTTAAAGTGAAATGAGCCCTAAGTGTCAAAAGGATTTAAGGAAAGGCAAAAAAAAACAAGTTAAAGGATACATACTTACTATTTGCTATTTACTAGGCATTATGTTAAGTTTGTTATTGTTTTATTTTACTTAATGAAACCCAATTCACTTTTTCTTCGTAAAACCTTTTAGCATAGATATTTTTATTCAGATTTTACAGATAGATAAAACTGAAACAAATCAGTGTCTATATTAGCATCTGAAAAGGTGAAATAATATATCCACACATATAGTTAGTGACTAGCAGAGCTAAATTAAAAACCAAATCTTCTACATGTCAGCAATTTTTAACAGGGTTAAACTGGGATTGTTGCAGCTAGAGATCTCAGGAAATGTCTCTTAGAGACAGAGAAGATTCTAGAAACAGACATCTGAGTCTCTGCACCTGCAGGAAGTTTTTAGGCTCCATTGCTCTTTGAAAAAATGGTGATTCTAATGTAATGGATATGTAGGACTTATGGTATTTCCAAATAAACCTAGATTCCATTTTAAAAAACCCAACACTGTCAATCTTGTGCCTAGTCTTTGCAACCCTTTAAAATCTGTTGACTCTATGTACAAATCACATATAATTCTTAATTTCGCAGATAAAATTTGAGTATTTACTTATCATTTACTGCATTGTTTCTGGACTAGATAATCAGAGGCAAAATAATGAAAACATACAGAATCTCCAAACTGAAGGTGTTTACTGCAAAAGGAGACAACAAACATATTCGTAATTAAACATAGGATAATGAGATCTGATGTGTTAGCAGGATGAGCAGAGTAATAAGAGATCACAAAGGGAGAAATTATATAAGCAGCAACTTGAAAACAACCGAAATCAGCAATAACGTATTGAACAAGTTAATTATGATGTATCTACGTGACAGAATATTACATATTTTCGGATCATTTTGCAGCCAAGTATCAAAACACTTAGGAATATTTTTGAAATTGTCAAGTGAACAAGTAGACTGTAAAATATAAGTAATATGATTTCATCTTTTAAAACTGGACGGAGAGCAAGAACATTTCAACAAATGACAATGATGGTTATGTAAGGCCAGAGTAATTACTGCTTTGGTTTTTTGTACTTCTGTGTTTTCTAAGTTTCCTATAGTGAACATGCTTTTCTTTTGTAATGAGAAAAAAGTTCGGTGTGTTTTGCTTAAAAATCAAAATGTTACCAACAACTTAACAGCAAAAATCAATTTGGAATTTTTTTCAAATTTAGGAAATCCAAGTTCTTAATATTCTTAAATTTTTTTAAGATTTATTTCCACTGGCTCAGCGCCTGTGGCTCAAGTGGCTAAGGCAGCAGCCACATACACCTAAGGTGGAGGGTTTGAATCCAGCCCGGGCCTGCCAAACAACAATGACGGCTGCAACCAAAAAATAGCCGGGCATTGTGGCGGGCGCCTGTGGTCCCAGCTACTTGGGAGGCGGAGGCAGGAGACTCGCTTGAGCCCAGGAGTTGGAGGTTGCTGTGAGCTGTGATGCCACAGTACTCTACCCAGGGGGATAGCTTGAGGCTCTATCTCAAAAAAAAAAAAAGAAAGAAAAAGATTTATTTCCACAGAGGGCCTTGTGAGCTTCAAATGCCTCATTCTGACAAATCTTTCTACGTGGTGTTCTGATCTCAAGCCAGATGTGGCATCGTACTGTGGTTTATGTCCTCCTCTATCATCTTAAAGTCCTCTCACACTTGAGGTACTATATGAAGTCAAACAATTCAGTTCACAAACTCATCCTAGAAAAAGTGCTACATCCCTCATTGCTGCATATCACCATGGCCCAGGGGGAGGACTTGGAAGTGACCATAGTGATATTCAGCAATGAGGGATGTAGCACTTTTTCTAGGATGAGTTCTCCAACTTAATTGCCAAGTCTCCTCCTCCAATGACAGCTGTGATGGCCACTCCAGAAAAAGAGTTCCAAAAGCACTCTGAAGGTTAGACTAGGCACTGGTGCCAGTGCATCGCTGCCCATGGGGAGAACTTCTCAGAGGATGGTAGTGACAAGCCGACATAATGTCTGTAGCACTTTTCTAGGATACAATCGCAAACTTCACTTGTCTGAGTCGATGCTAAAGTAGTTTGCTGACTTGGCAGCTTTTGGAAGTGAACAGATGGTTTTGCTGTGCATTGCCATTCAGCTGGTAAACGTTGCTGGTTACTTCTTTAACCCAGATAACACACTCTCCTACCAAGGAATGTGGAAATCCTGGTCTCTCTGCCTTGGTGCAAATGCCTGAAAGTATGAAGGGGAAGAAAGAGCAAAATCCTCCAAGATCTATAGCTGGACAGGCCCCAGGAAAGAAGCATAAAGACAACAGTCACTAAGCAGAAACACAAAATGCGACCTGAAATGCAAAGGCTCTTGACCACCATCTGCAATAGAGAGCTTCAAAACTGGCCCCAAAGCTCACGCGCTTTGTCAGTCTGGGAGAATTGTTACCCAAGGCTTTGCATTTAATTATGGCCAAAATGTCCAGGTCTGCTTCTCTTCAAAGTCCAGCGGTCTAATGACCAGCTACATCAGTCATGCATCTTGAACTGCTATTGTTATTATTTAGACAGTCAGGGTAATTAACAACCATTGAATCTAGGAGAGTATCCAAAGTATCTCAGGAAGTCTTCCAATGCCTCTGAGCCAGCTTGTCTGAATTCACAGAGAAAGTTGCCCAGAGTGCCTGGGGAAGGGGTGGGCATCTTCAGTGGGTGAGCATAGATCACCACCTCCAATCATTTACAACCTGGGTGGCTAGAGCCAGACCTTAATGCAGCCGAGCTGCAGACACAACGTGGCCAGAGTACCAACACGGCAGACTCAGGGGAAAGGCACTGCTCTGGTGAGGCCTGAGAATGATCCTCTGTGCTCCAATCCCTGTGTGTGTGTGTGTGTTTGTGTGTTTTGTTTCCACTGTGCACTGAAAAACAGCATAATTTATACATGCTCATATACCCCCAGCGTTTTAATTCAACACAACAGCAAAGAGATGACAGGAATACAAGTTCTTACTCCTTTTTATTCTGTTTTCTTGCCTCTAATTTTGGTAGTAGATGGATGGAGTATGCAGACCATTTCACATGTTTACTCAAATACAAGATTCATTGTGATAATCTTTATTACTTTTGTAATGCTAAAACTCATAGCTGTGCTTAATCATAAGATTCTCTAGGGTGACACTCTCTAAATTAAGCTACCAGGAATTTATTTTTTGAGCCAAGCTATCTCCTAGAGCTTAACAGTATCTGATCCAAGACAAAAAATAAATGGGTGTTAACAGCAGGACATGCAGTACTATAAAAAGTTCTTCCTCCTAATGAAAGCAAAGGAGATGATGAAACGTTCCTGGGGAACTTTTTCCTAGGCAGGAAAGCCTGTGATAAGGAGGAGCCTGTAGCAACAGTTCTATTCTTTGGGCAAATATTTCTAAACTTTTATTTCTTCAGTGATACACCCTATACCAGCAAGTTAGATTTATTGCTAGAGATTTTCAACCCATGAGTCATGATTGCCATAATTATTTTCAGTTGGAGCTTTTATAGATGATGAAATTAAACTGTGTGATGCATATCAATGAATGAATAAATGCATTTAGTCAATTAAACTAGAAAAACATTAATCCCGTGTTGTATGGCTTCACATGGTAAAAAGAAGTTGGCTGGCTAGCTTCATGCCTTTCTCTTAGCTGTGAAAAATATATATATACATATAATACATATACATATAATCTATAAAGAAGAGAATTAAAGTATCTGGATAGCTGAAGAGGCAGATAAAACACCCTAAGGACTACTTTAAAAGTGAGGCAATTAGGAGAAAAAAAGAGAATACATTTGTATAATGCAATGAGGTATTGTTCATCCATTCATTCATTCATTTGTTCTAAAATATTTATTGAGTACCTGAGACAGGACAGGTCCGGCCACACGTAGCAGGAGCGTAAAGGTAACCAAAGAAGTCAGAGCATGTGTCCTGTTGACGCTTTCTCCCTGATTATCCAGATAAGCAATAATTACCCAATGGGAATGTGCACATTTAGATTCAGCTCGCGGTTAACACCAAGCCATTTTAGGGGTTAATTATTGAGCCACAGAAAGATAATCAGAAGGTATAGTTGTAATGCAATCTCTATGTAGCCTCGGCTTTGACGTTTAACCTCTGAAAAACCATTATTTTCCACCTATTAAATGTGTTGGTTGGTAAAACTAGCTGATCTCTAACATCTATTTATCTATTTATATAAAATTCTGTAATTTTGTGTTTTCCACTGAGAGAAAAAAGTATGTTTTGGCTCATGTTTGTAGTGTTGGCAAGTGGAAAGTTTTTAACAACTTAAGAAAAAAGTCTCTGACTAATTGCAATCGGCAGCAAACTGGAAAAGGTGCTACAGGACTTCAAAGCACACAGAAGAGATAAACCGGTGACGGGCAGCTCCGTGCAAAGTTCACGAGAAAAATCACCACCCTGATTACAGCCATTGTAAAGGGTTGTCAGAAACACCAAGTAAATTACAGAGAAAAGGATCCACAAATCCCTTCCTGAAACTCATGACTATTATCATGGTGTTAACAGAGTAATTTTTCCAGCACAAGGGGCAAATGCATTTTTAAAAAACATAATCAGCTACATGGCACACATAGAAAATGTCCTTCTTGCAGCACCCATTCTTGGGTTATTCCATCAAATAAAAATAAGCAAAAACACAGAAACGAAAGCCTGCATTACATACGAGTGCGAGAGATATATGCACAAAAGACAGGCGTGTCAGTCAGCCCTTTAGTTCGTCTTCATTTCTTCAGCTTTCTTTTATAGAGTAGGAAACAGAATAAAGAAATCTCAGAAATCAGGACTCATCCAGCCATGGATCAGCCTCATTAATATTAACGATGGTATTCATAAAGATTGACTTTGAATTAACCATGTTTGGATTATCTGGTATTTTCAATAAAGAACAACAGAGCAAGGAGTTGACTGGAAAATGGAATTTGTTTCTAGTTGGTTATGATTTATATAAACCAGTGTCCGATTAAAGAGCTTTTACTCTTCAAACCACAGAAGCTTTGCCTTGGGGTGTCCTGGGCATGATTAGACTCAGGAAGGAACATAGTCCCAGAAATTACAGACCATCCACCCAAACTGCTGCTTTTACACTTCCTTGCCAATATATATAGCAAGTACCTGTTGACGTGATTATTCTGTGGCTCAAATAATTCCTTAGCCCTTTTTATTTGTGCTGCGATTCATATTTTTAAGGTGCTTTGATGTCCATCATGTTGTTTAATCAATATTTCTTTGAAGAAGGTAGATATGAAGCTCTTTGAGCCTCAGTTTCCCCTTTATAATACGAAAATGATAACCTCATTACAAGGTTTTTGTGAAGATTAAATGAGGTAACAATAACGATGAAGATGATAGTTAACAGTTTGTGTTATTCACTATATGCTCAGGAGCATTTTAATTGTGCTATGCAGATAAATTAGTTAATCCTTATAGTAACCCTACAAAGTGGATCCTGTTGTTTCCTCATTTTATAGTGGAAAAGGCTGAGTCACGGAAGGTAAAAGCAGAAAGTGACAAGGTTGCACAGAAAGTGACAGCCGTCCTATGTAATGACGGAGGCCACCTTGGATTATACTTGGAATCCTGTTACTTCCTCCCATTAATAAAATCATTTTCACATCGACTTATGGACTTAACAAGATTCCAGTGTAGTCATTTCAAATTTTTAATTGAAATAGGAGTGACATTAATTATCCAGCATAAATTCTATCCAATATAAATGTCACTCTGATCTTGTACTTAAAAATAAACAAGTAACAGAATATAAATTCATCAGTATCATACACCATAGTCATGAATAGCATTCGCTCGGCGCGCGAGGCCTACTGTACTGCCATGTACATGGGGTGCATATTCAGTCTATCAAAACTAGGAGGTGGTCAAGGGAGGGCAGTGGTCAACTATGGGGGCTCTACTGTGTCCTGAGTATTTTAAAAGGCTTTTTGGAGTTCATGAAATTAGAAATGGTTAGAAAAAGAGAGCCGACATTTGGGAGCTCTGCATGTCATACACAAAAAAGATTTTTTAAACCTTTAAAGCAAGAATTAGTAAATATCTTTTAAAAATATATTTTATTAAAAAGCCTTATACTTGAAGGGAAATAATCCATTATTGATTTATATTTAAAACATATTTTCTAATACAAAACTGCCATACATGAAGTCACATGTTAATTTACATCTTTTTCGAAGGAAGAGTCTGATCACTACATATGTGTTGTGAAGACAGAGTCAGTGTACAAATGCTGTAATATCAATACTTGGGCCATAATTAGTATTTAATAAATGCTTCAATTATGAAATGTGGAACCCAATTCCTCAATTCCTGCAATTCTATCAAAACTAATAATATGTATCTTTACACACACACATCCTTCCCACGTGTTAAAAATAAATTTCACTTTTCTTCTCCCACTGGCTCTCTATCAAAAATTGATCACGAGGATTCCCCCAAAAGATCGCTATTTAAAGAAAATACATCTCAAAAATAAACAAAAATAACCCCCTAACATCTTTTCAAATACAAGAGCAAAAGTACTGACTAGCATAATGAGAAAATGAAAGCATGCAGTTTAGGACGTCAATCTAATAAGATTTATGTTTTTAATTAAACCTATTATGAAGACAATACAGGAGAAAGAGATGTCAGGTCCACAGTTAGTGATAAAAAATAAATCAGGGGAAGAAAAAGGTCATTGAATAGAAAACGGTGGGCAGAGTGAGGAGGAAAGAATATTGAGTTGAGCAGAAATTCTCACCCTGTTTATAAATCTCTGAATTATTGTCAAGGTTACTGTTAATCCATAAGGCCACTTTTGCAAATTAGAAAAGGGTTATGCTTTATCAAGACACATGTCCATCTGCAGGAAAATTGTCATAGTTTTTGTGTTGGCTCAAGATTCTATAGCATTATCTTCCTCAAAATTGTGATAATAAGCACACAAATCAACACTGTGAGGCAAATCCTGTTACCCATGAGGAGACTGTGTATTGTACAGATAAATAAATAGGCCTGATTGTCGTGTTGGGATGGAGACTTCTGCACCTTGCCAGCATGGTCCACAATGTCCCCTTGTTACTAAGATAAAGACTTTGAAAATTTGCCTACATATACGATTTTTAAGTGCCATCATTTCTACTCATCCTAATAAGTCCACTAATCATAAGATAACAAACGGCTTTGCAAATATAAAAGATAGGCCATTTCTGAGGATCACAAAATTTGAAGGCTGGCTTTCCGAGTTTGAACTGCATGCTGGGTATACAATGGCTCTTCCCTACAGATACAGAAAACCATCAACAATGTATGCATGAGTGTGTATTTGTAGGTAAATAAATGTATGGCTTTTTTCCAGTCCATGTTTCCTTGAAACAATGTTTTGGCATCTGCATATCTTAATGTATCGATATCTCCTGGGGTTAAGTATATTTTCCTATTGCTGAAGGCCCTTGCTGGATATGTTAATTCTTGGAAACTTTGGCTGTCCCCTAGTGTCGGAAAGGTCAAGACAGTGGCTTGACCATGAAACCAAACATCAGCTGGGCACTGGCAACACTGCTCTGAAGAGCAAGGCTGCTTACCCACCACAGTTCGGACGCCCACAGTACAACTTCTATCAACCAACTAAAGAAACATTATTTTATTAAAAGGAGGTATATTTTTAAAAAGTAATCTCAAGGTTATAGAGCTAGTACATTTACTAAATTCTCCTTTATTCTGACCCAAAGAGGTTTGAGTACCTGGTTTATAACAGTTTGTTTAACAGACTGTGCTAGAAGTGATTATCAGCCATCATTTTTAGAAGGGTCTAATATGCTACTATGAAACCTCTTATCCCCCTATTTCTAAAAAATGACATTTTTTTGCTACTAATCACGTTTCTCAACTGGATAGCTCACTGTGTTCCCTCTAAACTATAGCACAGTGCTAACTTGCTTGTCTCTCAAATAATTTACTTAAAAATTGCTTTCTTATGTTCTATTTTAAAAATTCCCTTAATTATATTTATTGGCATGATCTTTCTCCATTGACTATAAACTTTCTGTAATTGAATTCTTAGTGCAGAAATTAAGCTAATAATTTAAAGTTTATTTAGTATTGTATTGGGCCCTTTGACATGCGATATAGTCCATACAAAGTTTGTCTGGTTTGACTGACACAGCATTTTTGTTTGGGTAAATTATTTCATCTTCATAAATAAGAAAATACAAATGTTAAGTTATGCAACTGTTCAAAAGATGAGGAAAGTATCACAATTTGTAGAGCTAGTATTTGAACCCAGTATTTGAAGCCTAATTCCAGACCTGGAGTCTCACCCACAATGCTCGACTAGACAGCCTACACCTCTGCATGGGAGTTTTGTGCATGGTCTTCTGGGGGGAAGTGACGTAGCAATTCCAAATGATATGGAAAATAAGGGATCCAGGTTTCCGTTTGTGCTCTGTGATCTGCTCCCCCGGCCTTCAGGTCTTTCTTTTATCCTCTGCGCTCTTCATGCTCTCATCAGCACAAAGAGCAGCCTCCCTGGGGACTGTGTAGAGCTGCCACCTGAGTCGCCTGCATTCACCCCTCAGTTTGCATTCTCCCTGAGAACTCTATTCATCAGCCCTTCTGTCTGCTTCAGACTCATGATTGTCTTTGGGTTTGGTTTTGAAAGTGAGGCTCCAAATGTCTGTGTCCCCTAAGGCTGTGGATCCCACTTATCCCTCCCATCCACACAACTCCTCCTTTTACATGACAGAGATGCCCAAGTTCATTGTCCACGGGCTACTGCTGAGTGAGATCTCATACTTTGTAAAGACCTTCTTGACAAAAGGAGTTCTCTTTACCTTTGTCATCTTGCAGCCACTCTCTGAGACAGATGAGGTGCCCAGCATGTTCTATTTCCATAACATTTACATATTATTAATAGAAACAGGCCAGTATCTCAAAGATGACTTTGAAGAAAAGTTTGTTCAGATTTTATGACATAACTACAAGAAGATGATCTTGCCCATGTTCTCTTCAAACAATTTTCTTTTTCCTCAACTGAGAGAAATGATTTTTATGTATCATTTTTGAAAGATTCTTATGTTCTACTATTTTTTTTTTAATTTTCCATTGTCAGTCTGACTGGCACTGTGAAATGACACCGATATTGTCAGATTCAACCAAGAAGTCGTTAGAGCCACAATAAAATACCAAGTCTCTAGAGACTATTTATTATGGCATAAAAAGGAACCAAGCATAACTTTAATGAGATTTCTCAGACTGTGTCTCTTTGCCTGAAAGGAACATTTTCCGTATGTCTAGTCGGAGGCAGCGTGCTTCCCGCCTTCTCTCATTATCTGCCCGTTGACCAGTTATCCAGTCTAAAAAAATAACCAAAGAACCCATCCTGTATCTCTCAGATATGTAATTGATTGTAATATGCTGATATGTGATTATTGCTTTGCTTTTTCTTCTCCCTCTATTCTGGGACTTCTGGCCTCATCCTCAATTGTAACTCAAATTACTAATTCTCACCTGTCTGGTCCTTATTTCTTGCTTTCTTTCCGAATCTTTACTGTGTTGTGGCAATAGCTAATTGAAACCTTCATGAAATTAAACTTTGGCTATTACTTTCAGAAAATACTTTTCTTCCTATATGAAAACAAACATATGAAACTCAAAAATGATGATAAATTGAAATGAAAAATAGGTATAAATTCAGAACTATAAAATGACATTTTGAAATAGCCAGATTTAATAAATTTATGACTAAAAGTGAACAGGTAGCTCCCTAGGTAAAAATAAATTGTATTCTAATTATTCATTTGCAGGTTAGTTACTTGGGATTTTAAATGCACTTACATTAACTACCAAATTCAGGGAAACAGGTAATGGAGATTTTAAAATGAAAGTCAGAACAGATGTCATTAGGGAGATGTCTACCTGGGTTTTTTTCTGGTTCTGTACAACACAAAAAGTATGATTTTTTCCAGTTCTTCAAAATATGATGTTGGTATTTTAATGGGGATTTCATTGAATCTGTAGACTGCTTTGGGTAGAATAGACATTTTGACAATGTTGATTCTTTCCAGCCAAGGGCACAGTATGTTTTTCCATTTGTTAATGTCTCCTGTTCTTTCTTTTCTTAGGGTTTCATAATTCTCTTGGTAAAGATCCTTCACAACTCTTTCGTTAGGGTTATTCCTAAGTATTTCATTTTCTTTGAAACTACTGTGAAGGGAATTGTGTCTTTGATTTGCTTCTCAACTTGGCTGTCAGTGGTATATAAAAAGGCTACTGATTTATGGACATCTGATTGTATACTCTGAGACATTACTGTATTTCCTGATCACTTCCAGGAGTTTAGAGGTTTAGTCTCCAGGATTTTCTAAGTATAAGATCAGATCATCAGAAAAAAAGTGAGCATTTGACCGCTCTGCCTCCATTTGGATGCCCTTTTTGTCCTTCTCTTGTGTTACTGCATTGGCTAGAACTTCCGGCACTGTGCTGAGTAACAGTGTAGGGAAAGGAAGGGAGAGGCAGAGTCACCTGACACCTAGACAAGAGCAGAGGCACCAATGAGCTAGAACTAGAATAGTGGATAGTCATCCTAAGGTAACACACTTTTGCACCACCATAATTATTTATTAAAAGTACACAACTACCTCTGATCTATTGTGTCAAAATCTCTGAGAGCAGAACTCAGGAACTGTGCATTTTGAGATAGTCCTCAGGCAACCAAGCTGTCAAATTAGAGGAATATTTTATAGCTACCAATTTATAGATAATCAATACAGAGCCTTATAAAACTAAAATTAACGCACAAACAGGAGCTTTTACTTTTATACTTAAAAACTTCTTATCCAGTTGTTTGATCTGTACTAGTTATGCCTTGTTTTCTTTGGACTGCTGAGCTGCTGGGCCCACTTCTTTATTTAATATCTTGTCTATAGGGTATTATTGTCAGAGAAAAGGAAATATTTGCCTCCATATGGGTCATAAAATTTAAGCATAAACTTTAAGTACTTCATGTTTCCTTAAATATATGTCAGTATCATAAGTACGCTTCTGACCAATGGGTTGACACATCACCTTTCTGACTAGACATAAAAATCACATGTACTTTCTTCACTTATTAGGAAGCTGAAAGGTGAAAATTTAAAAACATAAATTTTCCATATTTCTACATGCATGTGCATACGGATATGAAAAAAGGGTGTGGTTTTCTTCCTAAAATAAAGACAAAAGATAAGAAAAGTAAAAAGAAAGGAAATAGTCAACTGAATGAAGGGAAATAAATTTCTAGGATGTACTATTCCCAACTCAATGTTGCCAGCCACACTTGAGCATCATAATTACTATTAAAATAGAAACACTTCTGGCAAGGCTTGAAGTCAGTGATCAGTGAGAAAGGAAACGTGGTGATCAATATATTGAGAATAGCAGTAATAACCAAGCAAAGCAATGCAATTTGTATTGTTTACCTAAAGCAGCACCCAATATTTAGATGTTTGCCTTTAAAATCTTCTACTTATTTTGAATTACTGATGATGATATAATTATAAGATTATTGTATGTTTTATTATGGAAAGAAAACTGTTTAGTCAAAACTCCTCCTAGATTTAATGCAATATAGGGCAAAACTAGTCTGACCTCATTTTTCTTTCAACCTTCCCTCTCAAAAATGTATATAAAAAGTCAAATACAAGCTACCTGTGTCAGGGCCAAACATATATTTGTAGACCTCAGTTCCTTGTTGCCATATACCACTATGTCCATGTTCTAAGACATCTGCAGCATCCCAAATAGTATTCCATGTGCTGTATGTGTGTGTGCGTCTCCTGTCCATTTTTACACCTGCAGCAACCATCTCTCTTATAATCCATAATATCCTCCCAAGTAAACAAACAAATGGAAAGTGTGATCGGGACATATTTTCCTCTAGTACACAAAATTCTGTTTCCTGACTCATATTCAAAGATTAATGTATTGTAACATCAATTAGCTCAGATGCCCATGTGGATAATACCCTCAAAACTAGACCCCAGTTTGCTTCTCCTTATTAAAAATATGGCAAGCTGCCCCCCAAATAGAATATTACTATAACTGTCTTGTTCACCGAATGAAATATCTAAAGAGGGAAAGGCTCTCTTAATTATAGTATAAATAAAGTTTCACATTTCAGAGCTTTAAAATGGTGCAACAGGGAAACATTTGTGTAGATTGAAACCTGTTGTTACCGTTGAATGGATCAGCAGTTTGTAAGGTTGCCAGGTAACGGATCAGTACACTGATAGAAAAAAATCAAATTTAATGGGATTAACTTATTGACAAAAAGAAACCAACCCAGGACAAGTAAAAACTGGAAAATATTTTTATAGCTCACGTCAGACTAAGGCAAAATTTTTTAAAATCATTTAATTTCTTTTTCTAACATTATGAAAAATGAAAGAAAACAGAAAACAATCTTCCTAATGATTGCTTCACTTGATATGGGAAATGAACTTTAAGTGACTAATACCCAAGAGTGACTAACAAATAATTTAGTTATCTCTGCAGATGCTTCTGTTTCCTTGCAACATTTTGTTTCTTTAGATACATAATACAATTGCATTTAATAATGAAAAAATAAATACAGCAATGATTTCTTATTTTTATCAGGCTACCATAACAACTGTTGAATAAAGACACCGATGTGGAATGAGAATTGGCATGATCTTCTAAATTTACTAATCTTTGAGAAGATTAATACTTGATAATGCAGTTTTGATAATGATCAACCATTGAAAATGAGCTTAGATTAAGGCAATCAATTTTCAGCAGGTTTAGTCAATGGTTTATAAAGGTATTTTTAAGAATGGAATTGGATTTAACTAGCAAAGGTACTGTTTTCATTCTTTTTTTTTTAACCCGAAGTTAAAAATGTAGTTTTTAAAATGCTCAAGGCTAAGAGCTCTATTTTTTTTCGTGCTTTATATTTGCATATACATACATTTATGTGTGTAGGGGGTGTAGTGCTGAGATGTTTGCTTCATAATTTTTCATTTGTCTTAACTATCAAAAGTTATTCACAAATTACCTGAACATGGTAGTTCTAAAGTAAGGGTAATTATGACCCTCTGGGGAGATTGGGCAATATCTAAAGGGGTGCTATTGGCATCCAATGAACGGAGGGTGCTGCTAACCTTTCTATAATGCATGAAACAAGTCTTGATGGCAAAGAACTACGAAGCCCCAATGTCAACCATGCCAAGCTTCAGAAACCCCATCCTAAACCTTTCAATTTGGCCCTACTGTCGAGTGAATTTCTCCGTTCAGGAAGAAGCACTTTTTAGTGGAGCACAGAATGCTGCCTCCTGGTAGTGCCTCTTTTCCCCAGGACTGCCGGGTGGATAATGCATCTATACTAGTTAATGTGAATCCAGAATAAGACAAGGGCAGGTCGTCACTTCAAGATGAAATGACTAAGATGAAACTTCAACGGCCTTAAGTGTTTTATTGCTTTTTTTCTCTCTGTAACAATAAACAGCATATTTATGATTACTTTCTGTTCTGCTGGGTGTGAAGACAGAATTCTAATGAGCCTTCAAATATCATAAAAAGGGAGTGAGAACAAGCACCTGGCCTCAAAGGTCCACTGCCTGCTCATATAAGGCCCTAAATTCACTCTGGCACTCTATATAAAACAAATGAGCTGTAGAGAAATGCTTTTTCTGGCAGTGTACCTATGACTTAAATTATTTCTCACTGGGAAAAAAAAATATAAACCAAACATACACACATACCACCTGCCTCCGAAACAGCAAAACTGTCTTTCTACTCTGTTGGCTAAAATGGTAGAGCAGAGACACATTTCAAGGTATGCACATAATGTATTTCAGTACTAAGTTATTGTAAGTAAATAAGTACAGAGAACAAAAAATAAACTAGACCAGATTTCAGCATGTACACAGATAACAGCTAGCTGGAAGACCAGTCTCTTACTGTGCACCGAGACCAGTTGTGTGGCTGCAGTATACTTAGGTATATATTTAAAAAATCAACTTCAACACAAAGAAAATGTTGCCGAGTATTCTACTTCTTTTTGCTATATCCCCTTGGCTGTTGGAGTACAGTGGTGTCAGACTATTCTTATTAACTTTTAAAAGCTTAAAAAAAAGGCAGAATTTTAAACTTTTCCAAGTTAATAAGTCTATCTTTCGTTACCAATCTTAAAAACCCCCAAAAACTCACGAGGAGAAAACTGCCAAAATATATTAGGGAAAAAGTGTCACCAAACCACTATTTACAGATTTATATTTTAATTTTTTATACTTCATTTTATTTCAAAGAACTATTTTTAGAGTCACTTTGTATGTTTTACAGATGAGCACAGATAGCAAAGACAAAAGAAATGAAAAATACAATAAATTAACCGGGAATATAAGAAAAGGGAGGAAACGAGAATAATGAGATAAAAACATGGAAAAAGGCATACAACCTACAGTCCTACAGATGGTAAATGTTAGGCTCATGTATTTGATTCATGTTTGTTTAAACACATTTTTAAAGGTTTTCCGAAGCTGGGGTGGGAGGAGAGAGAGAGGAAGAGAGAGAGCGCGTGTGAGAGCAGGAAAGGAGACA
>NW_003852419.1:8915483-8916317 GCF_000181295.1 Otolemur garnettii
CTGTTATAACCCAATAATTTCCATTATCTCAACTATACTGATATGCTTATATCCCTCAATTAGTCCCACACACAAATACATAACACAAATCTCTTTACTTTAGTTCAATTCCGTATAAATGGATTTGGCATTTTCTTTTATATGGCCTCAGGTTCATGTAAAATATCGACATCATTAGTCTTAATATTTCCTTCACTCTGTAACCTATGAATCTGTTGGATTGACAGCTTTCCATCATCACAACCCGAATCCAGGTCCCACATGTTATAGTAGGAACTACTACAGTTGCTTTTTAATGGGCTCTCACACATTAACTCCAAACTCCCCTAACCTATGGAAACAAATCTCTTCATAAAACCTTAAAAAATGCTTCTTTGCTATTTTAGAATAAAAACATGACTCTTTAATAAGGCCTAGGAGTCTTAGCTTGGTCTTGAAATACAACGTCAATCATATTTCAAAGCCCCTGTTACCTGTATTCCAGCTACTAGAAACTATTAACTGCCTTCTCCCACCTGCAATCTACCACAGGACCTTTGAGCATGCTACTTCCCCCTGCACATAAAACATGGTCTCTCTTCACCTGGTTCACACCATTCATCTTTCTGATTCCATCACAAATGCCATTTCTTTAGAAAAAAATTTTCAGAGACCATGACCTTAAATTCAAGGGGACAAAAAAATCATAAGAAAGCATTAAGTAATAAGGAATATCAACATATCAGAGACAAAAGGTTTATCTTGGAAGGTTTATGGAAGGCAAATAGCTTCTAAACATGCAAATTCTAAGAAGAAAGATAAGGCATGGATAAATCCTACTTGAAGACTGAAGCT
>NW_003852419.1:8917813-8926616 GCF_000181295.1 Otolemur garnettii
AGCCTCAGTTTTCTCCTCTTTAGAAGACTTGGTTTAGATTAGTGCTTTTTAAGGTCTAGATTGATTTAAAATACTAGAGTTTTGAAACTTGCAGAAGGAATTTTACACACCAAGAAAGCTCAAAGTGGACTTTGTACATATCATACTGGTTTTAAGACACCTTCATCATGCAGTGGGACTGAGAGCACAACGTACTAGCCACAAAGTAAAATGTAATTTGGTTGCCCCAAAATACTTCTCCTGTGCCCCATCCATGTAAAAATATTTGAAAGAACCACATACATTGCCTCATATTCATCCATTTTATGTGCGATTTTAATTGGCTTAACCCAAACAAATTTATGTACCGACTGTTTTGCTTATCTGTGGTGGAGGATACCCTGAAATTCATTCATGGAGTTTTATTTTTTGTTCATCAGTGTTCATTAGTGTTTGTGTATTTAACGTGTGGCCCAAGATGACTCTTCTTCCAATGTGGCCCAGAGAAGGGAAAAGGTCGGACACGGCAGGTATAAAGGATCCATGACATTTTCAGAGAACTTTTAAGTTGCAGACAATCTACAGCTTAATGAAAAATGGCAGCAATTTTTTGTGAATGTCTCTGTGTCTACTAATGTTTATATAAAATAGTCAATAAGATGGGTAATACGGATTTTTTTAAAAAGAGTTTTTCCGAGTATTTGCTTCTTGGCATAACTATATTATAAATTTCCTCACTTTTCCTGCATGCTCCTGTATTTAGTGTAGGAGGTAAAAAACAAGAAGAGGAAGATGGAGCAGAAAAGATGAAATAAAAGTTCATTTTGGAATCGGAAACTGATTACAAGGAAGAGTGACTTTCAGCAATTCACTTTTGGAGCAACTGTCATAATCAATAATTCCCACAGCTCAGTTCGCGAACCTTATTTTTAGTTGAACTAGTAACAAAGGAAACAATTAGATATGATCACCAACCTTTTCATGCATTAATGCCAGTGCAAATTAACTCCTACTACTAAAATTACTCCTTCTGTCTGTCAAAATCTGTGAAGTGACTTACTGCACTCAGGGCATAATTGTGTCTCTCTGACTGCATAAAACTGACATGTAAAAAATCAATATTAATTAAAAAAGAGATCAAACTGTCCTCATTATCTTATTTGGCTGTCTCTCCAAAACGGGGTTACCATTTATGACAGAACACAACAAAGTCTGGATTCAACCAATTCCCCCAGCCAAATAGTAAATGTTTTGTTTCTTGGCTGGGTCAAAGCATCTGCTTCCCTAAATACTTACAGTATAACTTTATAAAAGGACCCAACATCTAACTATGAACTTTATAGACTGAGATACTTTGCATATTTTTAAAATTTTTCCTCAGTCCATTTGCATATTCTCTATTCTCTCCCCAGTCAAAATGCTCTTCATAGGAGAAAAGAATAAAAATTTATATCAGATATGTGGGCTCACTGTCCTCTGAAGAATGGCTAAGAGTTACCTGACATCTACTACAGTTTAAAATCCATAGTATTTTTAAATTGTATTATTTTTACATATTTATTTTAAGGTAAAAGTAATAAATTCCTGAAAGAGAGAATAAGTGTGCTAAGGAAATACTCAATTGGTGGTGGCCTTGCAAATTTGTGCCTGTTCAGGAAGTGTTACGATGCCTCATTTCCTTTCATTCATTCTATATTTTCTTCATTCTAGCTTTCCATTGGGCAGTCTAAGGAAAAAAGTGGTAACAGTTCCAAATTGGGATTACTTATTATGGAATTCTCACTGCAATCATCTTAAACACGTTAACCCCCAGAAGGAAAACGCAAGATCAGAACATTCCTCTGCCCTGTCCTGGTTCTGGTTATGCGTTAAAGCCATCCCTGAGTCCTGGGATCCTATGTGATGTGAGATATTTTTTACCATCAAAAGCCATTCAAATGATATCAGTTTCAACAAGCTAGTGCCTACTTGCCAGCAAATATCATAAACTAACTATATACTACCCACAAACAAGAAGAAAGAAAAGAAATAGAGGTGGTCTATTGATACTCGATCTATCACCTTTAAGCATAGATGATTGTATCACTTATCTGCTTCCATTTTAACAATTTATGCTCAAAATAACAGAAAATGAAATGCAGTTTAAACCTTTTACTCAGTATTCCAAAGGGAAGGAATTGCACCCTGGAAAATTTTACCTATGTTTGTGTGAGTGTGTGTTTCTGGCCTCAAATTTTCACTTTTACATGGATCCTATGATCTCTGTAGTTGGTTTAGTTTACAGAAACTCAAGTCTATATGATTACAGGCAAATCACTCTCCAAATGTCAGTCTTCTAATCTATTATGTAGACATAACAATCTACCTAGCAAAAGATCCTATGGGAGGATTAATTGAGTCCTTTTCTTCAATAAATGGTAGCTACTACTATGAATAAATGATGCCATTGCCAGACTCTTACACTCAGAGTTATCTAGACAAAAAATTCAGGAAATATTCTTGGCATTACTTATTTCTACATTTTCACTTTCGAAGTAAGAAATCTAATGTTCTAAGGCTAGTAGACAGACTCCCAAATTCCCCAATTAGCTGGTGACACAGACTGGGCAATTGGGGAGGCTTTGTTCAAGGTCATTAACATTTGCTATGGCATATTTCAAAACTGCAGCAGAAAAGAAAGGGAAGCATAAGGAAAGTTGGTGATTTTCAAAGTAATACTGATATTTTCATTACAGAAAGAGACAGCATAAATTCATGGGATCACTATGAAAGTTTTAAGACAGACAGTGTTATGATCCATTAGTTCTCTTCTAGGAAACACAGTCAACAGTACCCTTCGTGATTCACCCCTACACGTTTCAACTTTGTTGGCTTACAGTGTTGCTGGGAGGGCTTCCTTGGGTCCCTTCCTTGAAGATTTTACGTTTCTTGATTTTTGTGTACCTCAAAACTTGTGTGAGGACCCATCATAGGGCATTTAAATATCCTTTAAACTGTGTATGTTCTCTTGTATAAACATTATCAAGTCAGTCCCTGCCTCATGCCTTTCTTGCTATCAGTTTCTACATTTTTAATCGAAATTCCTTGGTTTCCTTCTAGGAACTAGTGAGCTATGTACTTAATGTCACTGAAACTTAAAAATGTGCATACTCCCTTAACAGAATTAATAATTTGGTGCCAAATAAATACAGGTCACTAGTCTCCATTTTTTTGTCAGAAAACTTCTCAAAGAAGACAGTTTCGTAGTTCAGGAGTTTATATTAGCTGAGAAATGGGGAGGTTAGGGGAATGTTTCAAAGAAGAAAACATTTAATCAGTACTGGATAATCACACTTCATACTGGGCCACCTCTCATAGCAATTACTTTTCCAAAAACCCAGTGATCAGGCAGGGAGCAGTCACTCACACCTGTAATCCTAACACACTGGGAGGCCAAGGCCCGTGGATTGCCTGAACTCACATGTTGGACACTAGCCTGAGCAAGGGCTACAACCTATCTCTAAAAATAGCCGGGCATTGTGGTGGGCGCCTATAGTCCCAGCTACTTGGGAGGCTGAAGCAAGAGAATCTCTTGAGCCCAAGAGTTTGAGGTTGCTGTGAGCTACGATGCCATAGTACTCTACCAGGGTGACAAAGTGAGACACTGTCTCCAAAAAAACAGCAATGATAAAGGCAATCTGCAGAAGGAAAAAAAAATATTAATTTGAGCAAAGTCAAAGACATTTTTAAAAACTGGAACTCTAACTGATACAACCATCACACGATCTTTAAAACCCTCACTAGAGTCCCATCTTTTACATTACTTCCTTACTAGTCAACTCTAGAATCTCTTTTACTTTTGTATAGTAATCTACTATAGACAGGACTGAGAAATTACTACTTTATATTGAATTTATTAACAAAAAAAGAATGTGACAGCAAATTTCCAGGGAATTACACCTTTGTGAAAAAATGCAGCTTACTGGAAACATAAACAGTTTCTTTTCACACAGAACCCCCATTTACTCATACCCTTGGACCTAACCTTAGCCCTAGATTGTCTTTAAACCACAGCCAAACACAACCTGGAGTCCTTCCAGACACACTACCTGTGCAGGGTTGGGATTCTTGCCCACAGTAAGCCTTTCCTTCCAAGTCCTATTTCTGCTTTCACGTCACTGGAGAACGTTTATCAACTAGTCAAGACCCTAGATTTTAGATTTTACAAGGTATTAGTTGTAAAATATAACCCGTGTTTTTATAGTCAAAACTTCATAGTAAGCTTTATATTATAAAAAGCAATAATAATACCAACATTATCATAGTTAGCTTCCAGTACTTTGGTAAAAACTGAATAATATTTTAATAATGAAGCTAAGGAAGAACTATTTGTAAATAGGAAATCCCCCATGTGGAAAGAAAAAAGCATAAACAACACAGGGGGCCTTAAAACCACTCCTAGAGGTGTTTATCTCAAAAAATACCTGGTCATTGTATGTTATATAAGGAAATATTTTATGTTAATAACAATTGTGGTAAGGCAATATCATTAATAATCACAGCTATTGTTGAGAATCTGTTAAATCTGAATTATTCCACCTTATACTTCATATACTTTTTTTAACTTTTGCAGATTGCTTTTCTCCATTTCACAGATGATCAAATTGAGACCAAGACTACACAGGGGACTTTTCTAAAGCAAAATCTAAGTAGAGAGTTGTCTCCTACTTAATTAGTTGTCCTGTACTTTAATATGGACATATTAACAACAATATGATTACAGTTGTACGAAACTGCAAAAACGCTGTTCTTTTATAGGAAATAAACACTTGCTTAGTATATAATATTAAATGCAGCCTGGAGCAGTACAGGATAAAATTATTAATAATTTTAAAGTAAATCTAAAAAATAATTTGCTTCAAAATTATACCGATAAATTATCGCAAAGAGGAAAAAAGATAACTGAATCATAATTTTCTGACTGAATCACTTGACGTTTCTCTGTTCACTGCTTGGTACATCTTCTCAATGAAAAGCAACGATGGGCAGTCCCCAGTTGAGCGTGTAGCTGGAAGGTTAATTACATCACGGTTAATTACACAGGCTACAGAATCCAGTGAGCGTGGTGGAATCCTAGCTCCATCATGCATTAGCGAGGCAATCTTGGCAAGAATTTAATCTCTCCAAACCTCAGTACACATCCATAAAACAAAGTTGATCATGGCATCTGTATGAAATGGCTATTGCCAGGATTAAACGAGCTAATGCCAGGGAGGGGCCAGCCCAGTGTGTGGTGCATTGGAAGTCATCGGTAAATTATACATTTTTTACATTTATAGCTGTCCTTCCACAATTCAAAAGGAACTGCCTTAACTTTTTTTCCACATATGCCAGTACTAATAAAGTGCCTTTTACTCCTTTCCTTTCCTGTCCTTTCATGAAGAAATCCAACTCTAACTTGAACACAGCCTTCCTCTTCCCATCCTGGAAGAGCCCATCATTTCTTCATTCACCACAAGGTTAACAGATGTTGATGCAATGTATGGTGGTTATTTAAAAATAATCAAGAATGTATGGTGTGGTGGCTCTCGCTGGCGGTCCTAGCACTCTGGCAGGCCCAGGCAGGAGGATCCCTTGAGCTCAAGAGTTCAAGACAAGCCTGAGTAACAGCGAGACCTCATCTCTACTAAAAATAGAAAAATTATCTGGGCGTGGTGGTGAGTGCCCATAGTCCCAGCTATTTAGGAGGCAAAGGCAGGAGGATCGCTTGAGCTCAAGAGTTTGAGGTTGCTGTGAGCGAGGCTGACACCACAGCACCGTAGCCTGAGGCAACGCAGTGAAACTCTGTCCCAAAATAAATGAAATAAAAACTCATAGTCAAGAAAACAAAATCCTTTCCTCTCACTGCCAATGAAACTCTACCTACCTGGCCTCCTGCCTGCTCAGATCTCAGGAGCGACCAGCAGTGACAGAAGGTAGAGAAGCCTCATCCCGACTACGGAGCTACAACGTACTTTCTTGGCGTCCAAATTTGGATTTCCAAATCAACTCTGCTGCTGAAAAATTGATAGGTTTGGCAGTAAAGTTCTAGTACATTATTTTCACCTGCCTCAAGAACACTAAGGATTAAGCAGGCTTCCAGGAGCTCACTAGTGTGAGGAACTGGAGACCCAGTGCACTATTGTATCAAAGAAAAGATGAGGTGTGAGGTACTAGCAGCCAGTTCACACTGGCACTTTTGAAACACAACATGCTCAGAGACTGGAGGCTGCCTTTCCTCTTCTTTTGGCTGGGCCCTCACTGCCACTAGGGGGCTGCGGTGAGGCACTGTCCCCTCACCTCCAGGCTCTTAAGGCTCACAGTTCTGAAAGTAGCCAGTAGGAAACATTTCAGGGAAAGGATGGTATCCTCCTCCACTCCCACAGCCTGCACAGAGAGTGTCTAGAAATGAGAAAGACCAATTCAAGAGCTGATTGAATCCTCTTGTGCAAGACAGATGAAGGTAGTGGGTTGGAAGTAAAAATCACACACACACCGCACACACACACACACACACACACACACACAGCAGAAAGGGGAAACTGCTGAACTTTCAGCAGCTCCCTTACCTCCATCCAGGCGTCTGGAGACTGCTCACACTCCCAGGATAAACAAGACGGGTGAATGCTAGGAAGTGCATTCAGGTGGAAGAATGAACCCAGCCCATACATTTTTCTTGTACACTCCATGTTTCAGAGAATATTATGGTGAAAGGTAAGCATGAGAGAGACTGCCACTGGGAGGGGCAGCTTTGATGCACACTCATGCAATGGGTCATGTGGGCTGCACAGCAAACAAGACCACCCCAGCTCAGAAGCAGTTTTGCACTCAAGCCACTGACCTCTGGCTTATCTTTCTGAAGAGCTTCTTTCCTGTTGGTCAGAGTTCACTTGGCATATTTGTGGCAGGTGAGAAGCGGGTGAGGGGATCAGGCCAAAGGGAGGGCAGAGTAGAGATTGTTCACACCTGGAGTAAGGCGCCCGTTTCTATAGATGTCTTTGGGGACTGTGTGGTGAAAACAAACCTCTCCGAGTTTCCTTCTCTTCTCCTGGTCCTCTTTTAATTCTGTTTCCTTTCCCTGTATTCCACTCTAGATAGCAGAATTTCAAGTTTGATTTAGTCATCAGAGCCAGTGAGGGCACCCTTGAAACATCTTCTCTTCCTGACAGACTTTAATCATACTTCTCGAGGCAGGCCAAAATTCTATTTTCTTTGGTAATTGTCTCTATTTCATCACTCCTCAACGGGTGTTTATCCATGGGTAATAATAATAACAAGAATACCAATGCTCGTATGTGCTAATCCTCTAACCTTTTAACATACATTACTTCCTTCAATCCTGTGAACAACCCTATCAGATAGGACAATTACTAGCAGCATTTCAGAGGAGAGGAAACCAAAGCACACTGTAGTTGAGCCTCAACTTCCCGTGAGGCCCAAGGGTCATGGCAAGGAGTAGGGGTATATGAGCAAAGAGTCTGTCTCTTCCACGTCACCAACAGGCTCCCAGCAGTGGTGAGCACCACTCCTCTGCAAGGTCCATCAGCAGCCTCCATTTTACAGGTGCGCTTACTATGTGCCAGACATGGCATTAAGGATCTCACAAGTCATTTCACTCGGTCTTTGAAATAAGACCATGGGCTGGGTGCTGTCCCCATGTATAGATAAAGAACACAGGCATTCAAGGTTCAGTTTAGTGAGTTGTCAGAGGCCACACATCTAGTAATAATCCATCCAAGACTGGAACCCACGTGTTGGTCTCCAAAGGCTGTGCTTTTACCCCGCACATGATATCGGCCCCACAGTGGGCTCCACCCACCCACTCCTGGAAATACCATACACCTCTATTAGCACAATACGCAGCCTTAATGAGGTTATGCAGCAAGGGCGATTATGCAGCACCGCCTTGCTAATATCTATGAATAAAATGTCTTTTTGATTTTCATTCAACCTCAGAAGACTCTGATTACCAAATAACCATTGAAGAATTATTGGCAATTATGTTCTGTAATTATGGCTCCTATTAACATCATTAGCGTGCAGCCTTTCATATTTAGTCCTATTAATTAATCCCCATAAGCACAAAAAGTTATAATCAATACAACAAAGGCTCCATGGTAAATTACAAATAATCTCTATCTTGAACAGTTTTCAGGGCTCTTGGGCTTCCTTGGTTAGGACATATTTACTCTGGGAGCTGGAAGAGTCTGTGGTAATTGATAGCTCCTCTCCCAGAATCAACTATCTCACTAATACGTCTAATTAGGCAAATACTTAACATTGGAGTCCCACCTGCCACTGGCAACTATAAACTCCTGTAGGGCAATAAAAATAATTAACTGCTTGAGTCAAGAGACCCCCAAATCAGATAGACAACTATTCAATTCTCTGAGCAATATATTGCTTCAGATAAGGATGACTGCCAATGAGTGTCTGGTTTCAGTTTTGCAGAAGTTGAATGTGGGAAGTGCGTCTAATGTTGAAAGGCCAACAAAGAGAGAGTCCTGATGGCTCAATTTCACAGACGAGGCAGGATAAACAGGGATAGTGACAGTGATGCTAGGAAAGGAAACTTTCTAAAAAATTGGTCTCTAAATCTTACGTTTTTCAAAACTTCCCATCCATTCTCAGGTTTTCTTACACACATTTTATCAAACTCCTAACTTAGGCCAGGGGTAATGGCTCATGCCTAGCACTCTGAGAGGCTGAGGCAGGTGGAATGCTTAAGCTCAGGAGTTTAAGACTAGCCTGAGCAAGAGCAAGATCTCATCTCTACTAAAAAAAGAGAGAGAAGAGAGGAGAGGAG
>NW_003852419.1:8926756-8953654 GCF_000181295.1 Otolemur garnettii
GAGGCAAAAGGATTGCTCCAGCCCAAGAGTTGGAGGTTGCTATGAAGTACGATGTTGCTACAGCACAAAACAACAAACAAACAAACAAAAAACCCTCCTAACTTTTTGTCTTGGTGATTTTAAACATCTACATTGTATACAACAGATTTCTTTAATGGTTACATTCATGTATTTAATCTGCTGTAGTAATTGAAAGATGAAGCAAGTTGTTTCAGAAGTGGTTCATTCCAAGGTGGTGTAATCACTCATTCTGCATTACGGAGAATTGGACCAGTTGGTTTCTGAGGCCCTGCTATATGTGAGAATCTCAAAGTCAATGAATCCCATTCTTTATGTCACAGATAAAAGGGGTTAGAACTTGCTCCCTCTTGGCATCCATGCCCTTTCCTGGTTCCATTCTTGTTCTGGACAATTTCCCAGGAATTAGTGCATAACCCTCTGCAGCTGCTTGGCTTCAGAGATGATTTGGGAGGAGACAAAAGAGGTTCAGAATAAATAAAATATCTATCAAAACATCGCTGAATTAAATATAACAGAATATGTGCATCTTTAAAGACTCCTAAAAGAATAATAATACGACAATTTTAGGCAGCATCGACACAAATCAGCTTCTTCAAATAAACAACTGTTAGTGGAGAAATAAATCTAACTTGTAATTTGGAAGAATTAGCTCACAGAATTATCTGAAAATAACTTTCAAGATTATCTGAAGCCAACCTTTCAATTACAGATGAGGAAGCTGGAACTTAGAAAAGGTAAATAACTTGCCCAAGGTCACCGAGTAAAGTGATGGTTGAAATGGAACTGGAAACTGAGAAAGAAATCTTAACTCCCCTATCTGCCACCACCACCCCAAAGTAGTTCAATTTGAAAATTTCTTAGACAGCATGATTACAGATTTACAAAAATCTTATCCTAACATCACTGACAGCTGTGGTGAGCCTCGATTTTCTGTCTTCTCAGTCTTGTCTATATGCAGAGTTCAGATATGCACAGACATGGGGAGTGTGAGCGAGAATGCCAGACATCAGGATGAGAGAGCTTACCATGACCCATAGTTCATATCCTACAGGTTTTCAGCCAGTTTTACACAAATTACAATACTAGTAATAATGCTGATGGATGATGACGGGAGCCTGGACTATTCTAAGGCAGAATTTATCACGTTCAGAGCCTGCATCTGACCTACAGTTATTTTTTTAATGTGTTTTTTTAGCAGCTCCCTCAACTTTTTACTGTCCTTCTTTGCTTGTTTAAATTAGTTGCTAATAGTTAAATATTATGAAATGTCACATAAAATCTGCATCCACTTTTATGTCTAGGTTACTAGTTGTTGCAAAGCAAGCACGAAAGCAAAAGAAGAAAGAGAAGAGAAAGGAAGACAGGAAGGAGGAGCAAGGCGTTCCTTCCCCCCTTACTCAGCCGCGCTTTACTTTCCCACTCTGCTTCAACACTGCCTTAGTCCGGTACCACCACCAAAGTTTCTGCATGTCATTCTTCTAATCACTACCAAAGCACTGATGCAAGCATGATCGGCTAGCTTACGTGGATTTAGATTTCTCTGAAATTACAGTAAGCCTCACCTTTCTACCTTCACATAGAGTAAGAGATGTGCAAACTATCAGACTCGGCCACTATGCTCATCATAAGGGCTTGATGGCGGCTGCACATCCCCTCACGTGTAATGGTTATGGGACCAGCTTTTTCTGTTATATTTACTCTTTCTCAACAGCCAGACAATAAGAACCAATTTTGAGGAAAAATAGGACCACAGAGACATTCTGACTTCAGGAGACGCGGGAGGAGACAAGGTGTGGCCTAGGGAGATGGGCCACATGTGCAAAGCCAGGCCTCTGAATGCCTTAACATGGACCCAGAGATGGCATTCAGGCTTTGGATTTAATGTTCCTGCGCTCCCTCTCATCACATTTTATAAAACCATTTTCATAATTTTCAGTAAATAAGAGCTTATTACCTGAATATTTAATCCACTACACATGACTGTGCCTTGTATACGTTTCCATTGTAAACGAGGAAACTCGTGCTTTCCATGTTAGCAAAGTAAACTATGCTAAAGAGAAAAACAATCCTCTGGGTTCTTACTTCATCCTTCTCCAGAGAAGGGCTTGTAAAAACACCAGGATAAAAAACCTTCCAAGTGATGGCAGCACAACCCAGCTACTGTTGGGTACGATAACGGCCTTGCGGGAGTTAACAAAAGCTCGCCTGCAAGCATGCGGAAAGCTGCAATTCCCAGAGCAGCACAGGCTCCAGCCCGAATACCATCTTCTCAGCACGTCTTAAGACAGAACATAGTCTGTCCTTTGTGTGTGCAAGAGTGTGGTTCCCAGCTTTAATGATGATGTTCAGCTTTCCAACAGCCTACTTGGGTTTGGCCAGGAAGAAGGAAAAACAGTAATTGCAAAATTCAATGAATGATTTTCTGGACTAAAGATGAACTTGGAACATGACAAGCAAAACTTTCCAGGAGTCATTTCTCCAGGAAACTTAAGAGATGTGCCGACTTGACCTATCTTCTCCGCTGTGTCTTACCCTATATGGCGCCTGGCAGTTTAGAGCAAAAAGAATTAAAATGAAACCCAGACTGAGTGCAGAAAAAAGGGAACCCCGAGCACAGAATCTACTAAGGTGCTATTTCATACACAGGTTGTGACAAGGGTTGACTCAGACTCCGACAGCCCTGTTAGCATTTTTAATTTCCATCCAACTGAATGATTCCACACAGTAAGATGATGAAATAAACTCAGATAAATTAACCCTAGGTAAAAGAGCATCTAAGTCCTCAAGAGACAAGAATCCTTTGGCCTATCATTTCTGCTTGTAGAATGATTCCTCTCCTCTAGGTTCACAACACTTAGCCTTCTGAAGATGTAACTGCACCGCACCGGGTGTTAACCTCTGCCAGTGGATATGAAACTGTAAATGACTTGGTTCTGTGATTATTTAACATATAAACATGTGCTCATTGAGAAAGATGATGTCTGGACAACTGACATTGTCTTTCTGCCAAATACTGAGCTAATGTTCATAAAATCTTACTGGAGGGCACCCAATGCTAACTATAGGATTTCCAACTGCTGATTTGCAGAGATGAATCACGAAGCAATCTACATTGTATGGCTAATCAGGATTCCCATCCTTACGCATGCTCTGAAAAGAAGCCTAAAATTTCTGTTTGGACGCCACTTCGGAAAGCTTTCATTAATTTAAATTTCAGAGCAGATTTCTCTCCATTATGTGTACTCAACTCAAGGCCTATTAAATACAACACCACGATAAAAGTGAACAAATAGCAGGTTTTTCCAAAGCATCTATTTTATTCTATTCCAGAATCCAGAGGCATTGAAAATTCAGGGATTGCTGTATTGCTTACAATGTTTTAAGGACTAAAATACACCAGCAATAATACAGTGATTTCCAATTCTCTTTCATTTATTTAAAACATGTGAAACAAGTGACTCCACGTTTCTTAAAGCTGCTCCCAAATTAAGCAATTTAATAGTTGATAATTAGATGCATTTGTTTCTAATTTAAAGACCATCTTTATCTGGCATGCTCTTTTTAGAAATACCATTCAACCAAATCCTATTAAAACTTACATGGTTTATTTATTACGTTTCATCTAAGGAAAAATGTACATATTACAAAAGCTGCTGTATTTAATTTTGCTATGAATTTACTTGTATGCTTAGTGAGTTTACAGGTTTAGTATTATTTGAATGTTGTGAAATATATGTAACTTTTCCTCCTTCCACCCTTCATACTTGAGGGAAAAAGGTTGTATGAGAGTTTGCAAGATGGGCAAGACTGTACACCAAGGAAGGGAGGGGAGGGGGAGGGGGGAGGGGGGATGGCGGGATGGGGGATGGGGGGATGGCGGGATGCGGGGATGGGTGGATGGGTGGAGGGAGGGTGATCGGTGGGATCCCCTCTATGGTTTATCTTACAAGGGTACGAGTGAATCTTTCTAAAAGTAGAATATAAACATCTTAACATAATAACTAAGAAAGTGACATGAAGGCTGTGTTAACCAGTTTGATGAAAATATTTCAAATTATATATGAAAACACTGCACTGTACCCCATGATTGCATTAATGTACACAGCTAAGATTTAATAAAAAAAAAAGGACTGTACACCCAAAATAAGATAAAAATTAAATTCAAAAGAGTAAAATGGCATGATTCTCATAATTTTATACAGGAATAGGTTTCGAGGAAATTGCAAATGGTAAGTAGCATGTTGAAAGCGTGTTGAAAGCATGTTGACCCAGGAAGGCTCCCAGAAAAAACAAGCGAGATGCTGTGCAGTTTCTCCGCCACAGCCAACACAAAGGGGCAAAGAGACCTCCCACCACAGGGTCCACGAGGAACCAGCCCCTCCCGCAGGGCTTCACTTCCAGCCTGGAGCCTGGCTGCAGACCGCAGGGACCCCGGCACCCACTCCCGGGTCAGCTCCTCATGGGACAGTATGATCACTACCAGCACTTGTACGACCACGTCTAGTTATCTTTTCTAATCTCTCTGTTGAAGCTGATAGAAACCACAGTTTACCTGAAAATGAAGAGAATAAATACCAGGAAAAGTGAAAACAGGAAAAACTGCAGGTTTTCCTATCATAAGGCTGAATAGACAAGGGAATAAAAACATGAAACGGCACTGTCACATTCCACGCAGCCTGACAAGGTAACCCCTAAGTGGGAGAATTTTTACAGCTGCAGATTTCTAGCTGTGTGGAAAGTGTGACCGACAAGCCACACACATAAATTAGCGACTCCGAAAGGAAGTCATTTAGCAGTTTGTTATTTTACCATTTTCTCCATTTCAATAAATTCCTGATAGCAAGCTGGGGGCATGGGGGAGAGATTCCCAAAGACATTACTGTACTAGTTTAATAGAACAATAAAATAACATTGCAGAAAAGTATATGGCTCTGAGAAAATTTTAAATTAATATACCATAAAAGGAAAATGAGTAGGCAATTCATTCACTATTCATTTATAATTTATTAAATTATAAAATGAAAGCAGCCTGTTCCTTTTAAAAGACCAAAACAATACCATTTAGTGGTGTGGTAAGCAAGCCATTTGAGGAATCATTGATCTGACTAGATGTTCATCTCACTTCTAAATAATTTTAATATTACAACATGCTCCTTGTTCACCATATGTATACATATATCCTCTTATGATTTATTAAGGGCAAATTTATAAGAAACTGGCTTTAAGAATGTCAAAGTTTATAGGATGCCAAACGCAACACCCCACACTGCTGCTAAGTGAGACACAGAATCAACTGCTTTTTCCCTGAACAATGAAGTTCATATCTTTTAAAATGCTACAATTTTCGGCAGTGCCTGTGGCTCAAGAAGTAGGGCACTGGCCCCATATGCCAAGGGTGGTAGGTTCAAACCTAGCCCCAGCTAAGAAACTGCAAAATTAAAAAAAAAAAATGCTACAATTTTCCCTACATCACATAAAATAGTATAGAATATGAATTAATTGGAGAATTTCCTTAATTATCTATTTTGCTTTGCAATATGAACATAGCCTGCATTTATAACCATAAATTCAAAAAGAAAAATCTTTAACTATATATCAGGCTAGTGAAATCTAAGCATATTGTTTTGCTGTGGTTCCTTTTCAGAGCTGAGTATCAGGATCCAGTCCACTGTGCCGAAAGCCCTTAGCTTTCCAAAAATTGAAAGCCTGTGCCAGTAAACCACAACTGTTTCACCATATGCCTCTTTGTTCTGCCAAGCATTACCAGCCTGTTCTACTTTTAAGCAAATTTCATTATATTATAGCTCAGAGCAATGCTCATTAAAAAGTATTACTGAAAAATGTCAAGTTGTTTTTATATAGAAACTGGAATTTATTTTCTCCTGAGAAGTCAGGTATTTATTGAACACAGATACTTTTAAAACATTGCTCTCATTTCACAAGTCACTTTAACTTAATTATTATCTGAAGTATTTTTTGTCTTGCACCGGTTAATGTTCACTAATATTTCCCATTGATGTAAACCAACCCTTCACCTTTCGGGAATCAACCTAGACTCAAATTAGTGGAAAATTTCTCTTTTCCTTCTCAACTATATTCATTCTTCCATTGATCAATCTGCCCATTGTCCTGGCTCCCAGTCAGAGTCTTCATGGTAACTGCCCCACTGGACCAACTTTAGGCGACTATAAACTTCAATGCAGCCTGTTGACCTTGTAGAATACAATACAGTGCAGAGGATGCTACATGTGGAATCTCCACACCACCACTTTCAGTTGTGGGACTCTCAACAAGTCACTTCACCTTCCAAAGTCTCAGTTTCCTCATTTGTAAAATGATATAACACCCTTCCCTGCTTTTAGAACCCAATTTTTGGGAGCACAAAATTCATTTACAATTTGTTCTAACTTTATGTACCTCATTTGCCATACCAAACACGAAACCAGAAAGCTTCATTTTAAAGCACCAAGCTCCCTTCCAAGGCACAGTTTTTCCTTTTCTTTAGATAGTAAAATTCACTGGCCTTAGGAGTCTGTGATCCAAGAAAGGCAGGGTTAATTTCTATTACCTACTGTAATTAAGTTTAGCATTTGTTTCTAGACCCAATGAAGATTCATAAAACGCTGGGCTTTAAACCATGACAACAGCAAGCCCCTCTTCCTTTCTCTGAGAAGAAAAAATAGTTTTAATCACATAAGGAACAGCAGACATACTCAAAGTATACATTTAAACTAACAGTAAAAACAATAATAGAAATAATAATTATTACTAATCCTATTGTTCCATAATCCTGGGCCAAATCATTGTCTGAAGATTCCTGGAGCTCCCCTAAACTGAAGGCCAATCCTGAGCTGAGCCATGTTGTTAGGCCTTCTTTACTTTATCTCTTGTGTTTCTAGGCAGTAAAATCA
The DNA here is from genome assembly GCF_000181295.1 of Otolemur garnettii. Taxonomy (NCBI): domain Eukaryota; kingdom Metazoa; phylum Chordata; class Mammalia; order Primates; family Galagidae; genus Otolemur; species Otolemur garnettii. The sequence continues at coordinate 8,933,689 of NW_003852419.1, forward strand.
AGGTCACTTTTGATGAAAAAGAGGTGACAAAAAGATATCAAAAGGGACAGCACAGGACCAGATACAATGGGAAAGCACAGGCCCACTTAATGTGGCTTGCTAATGTTTCTGAAGAGACTCTGAGCAAAGGTGATGGGGGGATTATTCACAGAGAACCCTCAGGCCTTCCCTTGCACTTTCTTATGCTACAACTTCTTTCCTTCCCCTGGGCATCTTCTCGTCTATCTCCCCAGCAAGGAGAGAAGCTGTCCAAAGCACCCAGCTTGAGTCTGCAGCTCCTACTCTCTAGGGACGGCCTTACCTAAATCACAGCTATATGCACAGATCTTCCCATTTCACAAACACAATGGTGGCAGTGAGACTCAGAGTAAAACTAAGTGCACTTCGATGCCAGTGTAAAAATTTCATTCATTCAAGAACATGAAACGGCATTGATTTAGAAAGAACCCAAGTAAAATGACAAGAAAACTCTAAGACTTCATTAAATAAGTAAAGGTCTTTTCAATATTCTTTTTGTATTTGTAATTTTTTTTATACATTTATGGGGTACAATTATAGTTTCATTGGATATAGTGTGTAATTGTGAAGTCTGGGTTTTAGTGTAACCATCACCTGAACAGGGTACACGGTACCCAGTAAGTCATTTTTCATCCTTCCTCCCCTGCCCATCCTTTCTCCCTTCCAAATCATTTGGTGATGGACGCTTAGCTTGACCCACATCTTTGCTATTGCGAATGGCACTTCCTAATAATCTGCTTCTCAAGAGCTTGAAAATGTCCATACCCTTTGTCCTAGTAATTCACATCAGGGAATGTATTCTAAAGAAACACAGACAGTATCATTATTATTATTTGCTTAAAAGTGTTCATTGCAGAATTATATAGATGGGCAAAGCTTTGGGAAGAATCTAAATAAATATTTAACAATAGCAAAGTAAAACAGTAAATACATTAAAGTATTTACCTAAAGAATACGTGATTGATAATAAACAGTGGAATAGAAAATAAGTTCTTATAGTTTTAAATCCTACATCATTTCCAAATTTTTGGTTTACAACATGTACATAACATTAGGACGCAAAATCAAGATTCAGCAATGTTGGAAATGTAGATGCCTTTTTACTCTCTGCTTTAGAGAACTTTTTGTATGTTCCCAATAAAATAAACATAAATGTTATATTGTTATAAATATAACCAATCCATGTTGGGTATTTATGTGGTTAAAACTGAAAGCCTAATCTTTAGCTAGCAGTCTTCAAAAAATGGCTGTGTTGCTGTGGCTCAAGAATGCTTTGAAGAAAAGACGCAGAGTGTACTAATGTGAGAAACCGTGTTTTGCTTTAAAATGAGATGGTTTTCTTGGTGACACTCTAAAGTCAATCTTTTTCCTCCTGAATGACAGAATTTCTATATTCAAAGAGTCAGTATGTGGAGACAAATAGTGCCTCTCGATGGTGCAGAGAAGCACAATTAGAACCCAACTACAGGATTCCACTTGAATTGTGGAACCTTTAGTCTAGGCTCAAATACCGAAGTTAAGTAGAAATAGTTACAGAAACAGCCAAAAAGGGGTTGTGGCATCTATACAGACCAGCATACAGAGGTTGAGGCCTATTAAGGAAGAAGGAAAATTAAGAGTATAGGAAACAAAGAGTGCAGGAGAAAAAGGAGAACAAATTGAGCAAATAACTCTAAATAAATACAATGCTTGAGAGGATAGAGAATCCAGTTACCCTGCTTTGATCATTACGCATTGTATACATGTATCGAAATATTATATGTATCCCCAAATATGCATAACTATCATGTTAATTAAAAAGAACAATACAGAATACCTCATCTCTATCATTGCAAATAATAAAATCACCCCTAAAACTTCTCAACAAAGTATCTTCATCAAATGTTGTTTAGTATAGTAATACCCGAATTCAGGTAAACTTACCAATTATTTTGATGGAACTCCAGTAACAATGGCCTAGGAATGGGCGGGCCAAGGAACAGCTGAGGGCTACAAGACCAACAGCCCTCAGGGGGAAGGACATTTGATGGCTTCACCATTTTCTAAGAACTACAACCTCTTCATAATATTACCCCATAAGACCTCCAGACACATTCACAGAAGAGACAGCAGTCGGAATCATAACACTATTTTCATTCTCTTACTTGAAGGAATCTAGGTATTTTTAGAATACAATAGACATTATAGATGAGTTTGGAGTCTGCAGCTGGAGATTAGTGATACCTTCATCTACCTCACAATGTCCAAGTTTCTCTAAAACTAAAACAAGAAACAGAAATAGTAACAAACTCAAGAATCAGACCCAACCCATAAAATATTGCCTTCCTAGACTTAAACATGCTTGACTCTTCTCCCTACAGTTCATGCCATTTTGTGGCAAAGCAGTAACTATGGGACTTAGAAACGCAAAATTTACTTGAGGGCTGACTCTTTCATGACCAAGATTAATAGTTGAAAGATCAAACTTAGATGCTAATGAAAGCTAAAGACTTATAGATCATTTAATGCAATGAAATTTTATTCATTAAAAAGCAAGAAGCAAAGGCTCACTATATTTTCCTTCTTATAATGTATTTTTTTTTCTTACTGTGGCTTTTACCAATCCATCCAGAAATGAATTACCCTGGAACGCTCTTTGCTACTTCATTGAGTAAAGAGGTTTTTTCCCAGAGTAAAGCTGTCTCTCTTCCTTTTATCCACACATATTCTGAAGATCAACTTTCTGTCAGGATATAAAAACTAAAAATCGGGCCATGCCCGTGGCTCAGAGGAATAGGGCGCCGACCCCATATGCCAGAGATGGTGGGTTCAAACCCAGCCCTGGCCAAAACCTGTAAAAACTAAAAATCTGCCTTTGAGAGCTTATACTCATTGATTCTCACCAACTGAATCACAAAGGTACTGCTTCCAAGAAGACCAAGTGATATAAGTGTCTATTCCAACATGAGAATTCTTTCCAAGGCAACTTAATCCAAATCAACTAGGCTGATGGGTGACTCAAGTTTTTAATCTCACAAAACAACTAGTCCATAGGAGTGCATCAGAAACCCATACGCAAGAGTTTATTAAGGTGTTTATCAACATAAGGATTATCTGCAAACCAAGGACAAAAAGAAATCATTGACTCTGGGCAAAAGCTTAAATAAGAGAGCAACACTGCACACATGACTTCTGAATCAAAGACAATTTTTAGTATTTCTCATAATAAGTCACCTGTAACCGTGGAATAGTGAAGGTAAACTGCATATTACCTGTGTACTTTTCAAGGTAGAAATGAATGACACTTAAAAATTTTTGTTTGTTCAAGCTTAGAACTAAAATCCCAGTGCACTGGGTGCAAAGTCCTATTGGAATGTTACTAGTGCCACTGATGGAGAACAGAGGTAGGAAATTTCACTGCTCTGAAATATGTTCTAACAGTGAGTTGTCTGTTTACCTTGGGCTACGAGATAACATACACATAAATGAAAACAGACAGGAAAAGGCACCAAGCAGGAATCAGCCACCAATTCTGCTACTATCTTGGCACATGATGTGGGTAAGTCCATTAATCACTCTGCATCTCAGGTTCTGGCTCTATCAGTGAAGGTGATCAAGTAGTTTAAAGAGGCCGGCGAGACAATGCTTGAGAAAGAACGCTGAAAATAACCCATATAAAAGTGCCTCCAACGTCAAGAACCTCGGTAAGTTTGAGAATGGACCCTGATGGTCTCTTTTTGCTTCGGTTCAGGAGCTGAGGGTAAATATGCTTCTCCTTCTTGATTCTGTGGATAGCAGTGGTGGAAAAACTGTGCTGGAGAGTTTGCAAATGAATCTGGACCCTTTCCTGACTAGAGCTTGGCAGTGTCAGTCTCACTAAACTCTGTGCCTGTGAGAGGGTGCACATGTGTGTGATTTATTCAACAGCTGACAAGGGCCCCTGAGGTGAAGAGCAGTCCTGTATTATATCTAGGACCACCAGCTATTTGGAGGGACAGGTGTTCCCCACTTATCATGTCTCTGGAAGCTGCCTCTGGGAGAATTACGGCTCTGGCAAGAGCAGATCATAGACTCAGTTTACGCTTCAAGAAACTCTATTTAGTGGTGACTGCACGTAGGTCATTTTTTAAAATCTCGCTGCACACAGCCTGATCCCGTACTACTCAAACACGTCAATTGTTATGATTCACTGTTCTTCAAAGGCCTCAAGTTGGTGTTCAATATTCTACTGGGAGCTTGAAAATGCATCTGTCCCTTTACTGAGTTATTAGGCAAGTTTCAACACGTCTTTTTCATCAGCCTGGGAGAGTCCTGAGAGCCTAGGCTCTGTAAATTCAGAGAAGGGACCTTGTAGTTTACGGCACGTGGAGAGGGTGCTTGTCACACCTATCTTGTTCCCAACTACAGGCTCCTGCTCAGGATCTTCTTCCCTCTTGGCTCCTTCTGCCCACCAGCCAAATCCTACCTCTTCCCCCAGAGTCTCATCTCCTTTATGAAGACTTTTCCAACGAGGGGAAATATCTCCCCCAGTGGAATTTATGGAGCTCCCCTGCCCTCTCACAACCACCCCTCTGTGGCTCCTTTCTTGTTTAGCCAGTATCCACCTAACTACACTTCCTTTCTTCACTATATCCAATCATTTAAGAATGTCCTACAGAAACTGCAATCCCACCACTTTCAGAAAAGAAAAATTTAAATCCCTAGAGCCCACCGCAGCAGTGGTTCTCAATCCTATGACTATTATGGGTGGGAGTGGGTTGATGGGGAACATTAAAACTCCAAGGCAGGAGTGGTAGGCAAGGGGAGCAGGCCACAGGCCGTGTTACGGGTCCCTCCAGGGCTGCCTTCCTTCTCTACGAGGAGGTGCTCAAAGCCGGCACCACCCCAATATTAGCATAGCATGTGCCTTAGCTCAGGAGCTGCTTATCAAGCACTCGCAACTTCCCTGCTGACATCCCCACTTCTTCCCTGTTCTCTTAAGTGTGACCTCAACCAGCCAATCCTACCTTGCTTGGTGAATGACCTTTCTGAATGCCAGTCTGGTTCTGTCAAGCCACCTGTAAGTCCTTCTGTGTCTCTGCATCCCCTTGAAGATTAAGTCTTTAAAGCCAGGTAGAGAAGGCCTAGTGCTTCTGCCCTGGCCTTTCCCAGCTTTCTAGTACCTTCTGTTCCCATGCCCTGTTCCTCTCCTCCTTTCCTGGACCAGCTCTCTGAGCAGCAGCCAGTCCTGTGGCACCTTTTCAGGGTTCTCTAAATGGCACCAGCTTCTCGCTTTTAGAGCTTTTACACAAGCTAACTGACTCCCGCTCCACCCTGTCTCACTAAATAGGCTACTCACCTACGGTTCTTTAAGACCCTTTAGGTATCACCTCCTCCTTGAACCCTCCCTTGAACTCTGGAGGTCTTTAGGAGCCTCCCTTCCTTTTCTTTGAGCATTAAAGCTATCATGGCCCTATCACAGCCCACACACAGCCCTCACCCGTTCAGCTTGTGTCACTGAAGCCCTAGACTAACAGCTTTTTAAGTCTAAGAAGTGTCTTTTAATTTTTTTCTCTTATTTTTTTATTTAGTGCTGGGGATGAATGAATGAACAAACAATTAACAAGACGACATTTTGAAAAGCTGGGGAAGTCAAAGTGAGACAAAGCAGGGCAGTGGAGAGGCTGTGAAACATGCTCAGCAGTCCTGTGAACCTGCACAAGTCACATTCCTGGAGGGTCAGCTTCTTCAATTTAGAATAAGGAATAATATAATTGTGTGTTTCTGAACACAGATGAGCTCCCATTATTTAATCCCAGTTGGTTAGTTCATTTCCTGACTGCCCCAAATACTCTCTGGACTATGGATTTTCAACTTTAATCAGAGAAAGCTGGGATCAGGTTTACCTGCTATTTTGCTATTAACTAGCTGTTATTTCATTTCTTTAGGCCTCAGTGTGCCCGTCTGTAAAATAATAGTTGTCTGTTTTGTTGGTTTTTATGGGGACTAAGTGAGATAATTCACAAGAGATCCGCAGCCTAATGAATGCCTCACACTGGTAAAAACTTGAGAGTTCCTCTTCTCCTTTCTTCTTCAAATTATTGTAGCCACTTAATAAATACTTGATGCACTGAATTCATTATCTGAGAACTTTTCAGACCTCTACTGATTTCCACTTCGATTTCCTGGCCAACTTGTGGGAGGAGAATGGGAAGGTGCTCAGCTCCAAAAGTCTCCTTCCTTCCCATTAGACATCATGGCTCTCCACTCGTGTCTTGTGATTCTGCCGTTGCAGGTGATATTCCGTCTGACAAAGCCAGTCAGGAGATCTCCTGTACAGCAATGAAAAAGCCAAGAACAGCCAGCGATCTGCCTTCCCTGCTGTTTCCTCCACCGAATAATTTTGCCATAAAAAATAAAGGGGACATCTCCTTTTATTGAATTATGACAAATTTTCAACTGACTTATCCCTCTTGGAACTTAGGAGTGTCCTACTTTCCCCTCCAATGACACTCCCACTGTGATGACATGTGACACGCCCCAGGAAGCACTAGAAGTAAAGAGGAGGTTAGAGCTGTGACACATCCATCAGCCTGCCGTTTTGTGTTGAAGAAGAAACATCCCTCCTCCCTCGTCTCCTCGGTCCATCACTCTCTGCTCTGAGGATCTTTTGATTCTATGGGCCAGGAAGCGATTATAGGCAAAGCCCAAGCAGAGTAACAGGGACACCGACTACATATCTCCCCCCCTTCCTCCCTGCCTTTCATGCGTATTTCTCAGACACCTACTACCGGCCACACACCAGGGCTCTGGCCATTACAGTGCTGAGCAAACAAAACCCTTTCCCCTGTGTAATGATGGAGGCATGTGGCATCAAGCAAATGCATCCCTAAAAATTTTCCTGTTAAAGAAATGACATGCAAACTCTACTTCAAATGCACCTTTAAAACTTCATATCTAAAACTTAGCTTTCAGGATAAATATTCTATTTGGAGACCAGTAATCTATTCACAACTGACAATATTTTGGCTCTGGCTACAAAGAAGTGAAAATAAATTACTTATATTGAATGTTTACTAGGTACCAGATATTCTGCTATGTCTTTTTTAGGTATTTTTACTTGGCTTACACACACACACAAACCCCTATACAGCGACATGGTTATCATTATACCCATTTTACAGATGAAGACACATACTAAGAACTGCTAAGTGAGCTGCAGACAGCTGTACTGTTAGGAGCTGGCCTTGAACCCAGGCATCCCAGCTACAGGACACAGTGCGCAGAGACTATGACACATTGACCCCAAAGATGCCTCCGAAAAATTTGTTGAAGGAGTGAATGAGTGAGTGTCACAAATCTGAAAATCAAATCACACCCACACAACTGAGGATCACTAACTTACCAAAATGCTCAAGAGTTTGATTTATCATATTGTTCACTTTCTGGTAAATGACAAAAATAAATCCCTCATCTCCCAAGAGAAGCACACCTGTGACGGTTCCTGCTGAAATGTTCCCCATGGATTTGTGGAATCTGCAGAGTAAGTTCCCTCAACGTTCAGTTGTCTACGTGTTGCTATTGTTATTGTTGTTTAAGCAAAATGAACACCTGGTACTTTCTGCTTTATCTTGTCTCTGGTTGAGATTTGTACAGAAAAAAACAGGTATCAGACCAGGTCCTATGAAAACTACTCTGTTCAACCAAATGCAATAATTTATCTCACAGAATATTGAAATCAAAATGCGTAAATTTTTAAATTTTAGATTAATATGAGGGTACAAACGATTAAGTCACAAATACATAATTTAAGGGGGAAAAAAACCTTTTTGCTCCTTTCTGCTATTCTAGTAGACTTTACCAGGTTCTCCTGTCATGGCCCCAAATGTTCACTTCAAAAGAAAAAAGTGCCTCAACTTCTGGTACATAACACAACTGTACTGAGTTAACCACTAGGAAATTTAGCTGGGGGAGGAAAGGCATCACTGCAATTGTGCTCCTTTATCTTTTCTCTCTTCTCTCTGTTTCCTTGTCATCACGTCCCCACTCTCTGCCCAGGTAACAGGGTGATGGAAAAGAATTCACGCTGAACCAGCGTGAGTGTGCATGTCTGAAGAGGAGGTGAACTGAGGAGCGTGCACTACCGCACAGCGAGTGCAGCTGTAACCTTTTCTTTCTACATATCAACAAAACCCATCAGAAGGTAAGCGTGTCCAGGACAGGAAGGCACGTAAACAGTATTTCAAACATGCTCCTTCCAAGCATGGCTGAGAGCTAAATATCAAGCCAGGAGGGGAAGGGGAGCAGGTGAGAAACAATAACAAAAACATTGAGCCAGCATTTTTTTAAGCTTTCAGGAGCTCAACAGAGGAGTAGCTATTTCAGGGTAAGAATGGAATTCCTCCTCCTAGTGGTGGAGGAACGATGGATGCCCGCAAGTCCTTGGGTTAATTCCTTGCTGTGGACCACATGAAAACCAGGGTTAACCCACTTAGCGACGGATTGGTCTTTATCCCTAGGAAACGTAGGAAACTTTGAGGGATCTGACCCTTTGCTTCTAGGCTGATAATGAGACTATCGGACCTCATGTGCTAAAGCAAAGCTCTCTACCCTCACGAATCATGGCCACACTCTTTTTGAAAAATTCATAAGAGTGAAAAAGGGTCTTTTAAAGCACATATTTTTTTCACATTCTTCCAAGAACCAGGGAAATCAGGGAGGACCAGGGGAGTGAGGTTTCTATCCATCAGAAAAAACAGGCCTGGGTTCTGGCGTGCTTGGCTAAGCATTTCCCTATGATTTATGAGCTTAGGTGCCACTTACATGGATGGGATGAGGTGGGAGTGGACGGACTCAAATTGTGATCTGAGAACCACCTATATGAAAAACACTTCAAACTACTTGCAAAAATGAATATTTCTCACTGAATTCTAAATACTGACTCTTAAAGAGAGAAAAGACCTAATAATTGATTTTTAACAAGCTCACAGAGATTGGCAGGATCCTTGAGAGAAGCAAGGACTGAGTAGGTGGGTGGGGGTACAGGAGTGTGGCGGTGTAGATAAAACAAGCTCCTTAGAACCTTCAGGACACAAGGCTCCGAGATTTAACAAAGTGTTTTAATACTTCTAGCATTAGTGATGATGTGTGCTGGGATTAATCTCACGTAAGCCAGTCATGAGCAGAGGTTAGTCATCATGAACTGTCACTGTTCCACATCAGCGGCACAAGTTTTACAGACAATCTTTCTCTGATAAAATCCCGCAGGCAGATAAACTCCACAAAGACTGCTCACGGGAGCAGGACGGCAGCTCAGAAGTGAAAGTTATAATGACTTGGTAGGACAGAAAGTGGGCATCACTATAAACAGTCCATAATATATTAATGAGTGAACGTCATACCTGGATCAAAGAATCAATACGCAAGAGATTTGTCTAAAGAAATAAATCAGGACCTTTGTCTATATCAGGCATCCTCAAACTATGGTCCGCGGGCCACACACAGACCGCCTAGGACATTTATCCAGCCCGCTGGGTGTTTCTGCTACCACTGCCTGTCCTGCTTCGCAGCTGATTCGTCCCAGGGCCTGCAGTTTGGCCCTCCAGTGGTCTGAGGGATAGTGAACTGGCCCCTGTTTAAAAAGTTTGAGGACCCTGGTCTATGCCAAGCCATTTCAAGGATGTTAAAATAAAACATTTGAGTAAAACAAGAATGAATAAAATACCTTGAGTACAATGACTAGATGAAGTGTTCCTGGTCTCGAGTAACCTGAGAAGTGAAGCGAGTAAAGGAATTCATTTTCAGGAGTCCCACACGCTCAGTGCATTGCCCAGGAGCTGCTTAGTCAAACTTAAGAGACAGCCCCGCAGCTGCCATAGCCACAGGGAAGTGCCTGGGCATTACTGTATGCCTTAAATACCATAATTAAAAATGCTTTAGGTTATACAGTTGTATAATTTTGGTTCCATGTGCTGATTTAATTGATTTTACACATCATATCGTTATTTTTGCATTTAAAACCTTATATTGGAATTAATCATTATGACATCATCTCTCTGTCATTATCTATAAGGTATAAACTTGACTGCAAAATGAATTCATTAATTTAATAGTACTAAATTAATTTAAATACTACATTTACTAGTATTTCATGCAACACTGCACACATCTCTTCATAAATTCTAACCACAACAATCTGTTCTTCTAAATATTTATTTGGTGAAAGGAGTTTGTATTGCACAGTCAATAATGAACATTAATGTAGTGACAACTAGATTTCTGGCACTGTACTGAGGCACTCAAGATGCAAATCTAAGTAGAAAACAGTCCCTGCCCTGGAGAAGGGTATAATCTACTATATTAGGAAGTCTCTATGGGTTTTATAATGCTGTAGTAAATATCTTTGTTTAACAAGTATTCCTGAAAAGTGCCTACTTCCCTGAATAATGCATTCAGTTTTCCATATGTTGGGTTTATTCAAATTCCCCAAAGCAATGTAATTTACACTGCTTATACATTTGAACCCTGGGTTACAAAGGTAATACAAATAAGGGCATGATTTAATTATTACTTTATTTTTTTAAAAATGCATGTTAACAATTAATCAATACTAATTAATTTGTATTGTAATTAATGTTTGTTTTATTATAAACCCATCTAAATGCATAGCTGCCACCTAAAGCAACCTTAGAAGAATTCAGATTTAGAATTCAGAATTTCAGTGAGTGCTAAATTCTTTCAGCTGGTACAATCTTGGACTATAATTTATCACCCTCTCCATTTGCTGATACAAAGACAAACTGAAAAACACTACCAGTATTTCTAATTCCAAACAGGATTTCTGCCTCAGCCTAGGGACAGAGCATTTCTGTTTGCACTCAGCTCCTTTCCCATGAATCTGACTCAGTTCTTTTGCCATTGCCGATACAAAGGAGGAAATGTTTGAAACTACATTTTAGGATTCTCTGTGATATGTTTGCTCACCAAGTGAAAGAAGCAGATGGAATGTTCCAATGAAAAGGCCCTGAACTTACAGATAAGGAGGTAAAATCTCAGTCAGAGTCAGTAACAACTAATATGCCTTCAGAGGAGGAACCAGTTCTGGTTGGGCTTCTGTTTCCTTTCGTGTAACAGGATCACGTGCAACTAGGAAGTCGCTGCCCTCACTCTGGCTCTGAGTCGCTAGGGTGCAAGGATGAGCTCTGTCCTCTGAGAAGGTTCCGCATGGCAGAGATGGAAAATCACCACACAGCTCACAGCCCTGGTGAGATTCTTTAACATACTGATCCTCGCAACTCCCTCAGCGTCACACCCTACATCCACTTCATCACCAGAATTTCCCAGATGTATTTGGGTTAAGGAATGTTAGCAGGTAGGGACAAACACATGACACACCTACAAACATCCTGAACTTGAAAACCAAAGCCTCTAGGGATTTCCAGGATACGGCCTCAGCTCCAGCTCTCTTCTTTGCTGGAGAGAAAGGTCTCAAGTGTGAACATCTCAGATTTTCCCCAAAACAGGTACAGAAAGGAATGTGAATTCTTCCTGTAACACCAATTTCTGAGGTTTTGACAATACTGGGGATAAACCTATGGTATCTGGGCTCTGTTAAAGATACTCCCCTTTCTTCCTCACCACTACTCAGGTATCTATGGCTCAGACTACAGCAAACACATCTCTTCCAACTCTAGAGAGTCCTTGAAATGTACAGGTAAGGCCAAGGTATGGTGGCTTACGCCTCTAATCCTAGCATTCTGGAAGGCCAGAGCAGGAGGATTGTTTGAACTCAGGAGTTCATCTGAGACCAGCCTAAGCAACAGTGAGATTCCCTCTTTACTAAAAATAGAAATGGGTATTCCAGTGTGCACCTGTAGTCCCAGCTACGTGAGAGGCTGAGGCAAAAAGATAATTTGAGAGCAGGAGTTTGAGGTTGCCATGGGCTATACTCATGTTACTTGCACTTTTAGGTGGGGCAGCAGAGGAAGGCTCTTTTTCCAAAAAAAAAAAAAAACCAAAATACGCAGTTAAGTAACAGCAGGTCAAAGTAAGCCTATAGAATCACAGATGGGTTATCCAGCTCAATCACAGACATTCCCCTGATCTCCAGCAAAGAAGCCTGCTGTCTCTATAATGCACCAACATTATTCCCCTGGGGCAAGGTCTGATTTCTCTCAGTATCTTATTCATAGAAATATCATGCATTTTGGTAAATGCAAATGGAGAACAAACTTCTCAGTCAAAAACAATTCACTGAGTGGCTTATTTAAAAGGATGGAAGGAGAAATCACTTCCTCTTATATTTGTTTTCCAAGGCTTCTCACCCCTTCATAGAATGAGATTCCAGGTTTAGAGACATTAAGAAACCAGTAACCAGGGGACCCGTTGCCTAGAAACGGCCTGATTACAACCAGCTCACTTGACTACAAGGAAATTCTACCTGATCCTTTAGGACCATTTGTCAAGCTTCATTATGATGATAAAGAAAATTTATACTTTCGTGAAGCCTTCAAAAATTATTGCCGTGAATCTCTGAAAAATCTGGGCTTCTGCTTTGGGGAAGAAATGGGAAATTAACATGACTATCCAGTGTCAAAAACTGACAGCCTAGACAAAATAAAGAAAAATTAGCTCAGCAGCATGCACAGAATTCAGAAATCAAAAATCCAAATCCAGTGCTGAGCAAATACTGTCTGGGAATTGTGCTGTCTGCCATGAGGGTGAGAAGCCAAGGCAGCCAGAAAAATCACTAATAAAGGGCATTTGTTTTCTGCAGCAAAACTGCTTCCCTGAGCTTCCCTGGACTTCTATGAAAATGACTTTCGATCAGATGCTGCCGTTAACAGCTGCTTTGAAATATATACCAGCTGGAGTTAGTTTTGCTGTGCCCTCACAGGTGGACAAGATCTGTCAGGGCGATAACACTGTGACAACATTGCAGAAGTTTGACAAAATCTAAGAAGGTTTCTAAATCAGAAAAATAGTAATTAGTGACCAGTCTCAGAAAACAGGACCTATTTCATACTTTAGTGCTAGAGATTCTCACAGTAACATGATAGTACATATGCATATTTGTATGTATTGATGCATATACATACAGAGAGAATTCTATATGTGTGTGTATATATCCATAGATAAATAAATTCATAGACAGACTTTTTTTCCCCTTTCAAGAATAGCAGAAGTTACCAGACGTATTAGTGAATCCTGGCCGATTCAAAAGTTTTTTTCTTGCTATCGATCTCCTTATAATTACATTAGACCAGCATGCATCCTGCAGGGCAGCTCAAATGCGAGTTGGGACCCATCTTAATATGGACTTTGCTACTTGTTAGGTCTCGATTTATTTTTAGAAACAGATGTCACACTCTGGCTGGAGTATACAGATGCAAGTTTCAATGTAACCCAACCATGGTTGTTTGCAATTAAATCTTTTTATATCTGTTGTAGGAAATAAGTCCATTCTTTTTAAGTTTAAAAATTATTATTGTCTCTAACCCACCTTTTATTTTTCTTTTGACGTGTGATTGACCAGTCCATTTTTTTAATTCTAGGTAAATGCTCAACATTCATAGCAGCAGGCATGAACAGAGATTTGAGAAGAGAAAGCAGACCATGAAGCTTAAATTTTGCTGCAGAGGTTGTTGGAAGTCAACCATTTTTACTCTGAAGGGACTGTTGTTTTTCAGTACTACAGATATTCCATGGGTATCTATAGCAGTCTCAGATGTGATTTCAGGGAAAAGTGCAGGTCATCTGTGTCCTAGGTTTCGGGGAATGTACTCTCATTATACTGAAACCCTTGTGACTTTTTTCAGCCCTAGCACACTCACCAAATCCCTGAGGAACTAAACCAGCCAAAAGCATCATCAAAGCAGGTGACACGCTACTTCAGAACATACTGAGAAAGAAAAAGACACTACAGATTGTACAAAAAAGAGAACCCAGAAGGAGGATGGTCAGGGATTATACGGAAAAACAAAGGAAGTCACAACAAGAAATCTGTTGGTCGTGATTCCCCACCTCCCTCCATCCCCCATGCCCTTCACCCACAAGACAAAATCACAGTGCTACTCAACTTAAGAACGTACAAAGAAAGAATGAAGAAATACATGATTAGAATTACCTTTGTCTTCAAGAAACTTACAATTTGGTTACCTAGATGGGAGTAACACATGACACTTCTAATAAAGCGAGAATTGAGAGGAAAGCCAGACCAGTGTCAGTAGAAAGTGTTTAGTGAAATAGGGGGTTTAACCAGATCCAATTATTTAATGAATAAAGGAGTAGAAGAAGGCCATTCCAGGTAAGAAAGCAGCAAAAACACAGAGATGAGAATTTGAATGGTCCATTGGGAAGATACAAAGGTACATTTGGAGGGAGAATATTGATAAGAATAAAAGTTTTTGCTGGAACCTTGGGAAGTATGGAGTGGGCACAGATGATAACAAAGTAGATAAACTAATAGGTAATGAAAAGGTCAGGTGGTGACAACTGCTAATGCAAGCTAAAAATCTTATAGAATGGGGGAATGTACTTCAAAATATTAAAATTTTACCATCCCTAAAATGCCCAGAACTGGTAGGGGCATGTAATATAATAGAAATACTTGCTGACTGGGATACTGCCTGCCTAACGACCCCTGGAGTCACGGGATATGGGTTTTGTCCTAATCAAATATACCGAGGATGAATAGGAGTTCCCTGATACACTTGACAAATGCCTGGGCCAACTCATCTCAACCCAAAGTGTGAGGCTCCCCCAGGGACACAGTGTGGTGTACTGCAGGGCAGAATTCTCTTCCCATTATCTAGGATAAGTTGCTGATAACGAACAGAAGTCATTAAATATTTGTCAGGTAATGTGCCCATCACTGTGCTGGGTGCTATAAAGATTCAATAAGAGATGCTCATGATATAAAAAGCATATAAACTTAAAACATGGAAAAAGATCTAGGGAGCAATGACATCAAAATGAGCTTGGCTTTACAAAAAACTTACAAAGGAGTTCAGGGGCCCCTGTGATATATGAAACTTGAAAACAGGAAGGCCTCTTTTAAAAAATACTTATGTTTTCTTCCGTCTTTGAGTTGTTTAGGGCTATCGGACCAACACATACGAATGTGATTTTCCAAATACAATGCTTAACTTGTTCTGATCCATCCTTTCGTCACTGGTTGAATGTCTCATATCTCAAATACCATCCCTCAAATGTAGGCCAAAGCCCACGCAGTGAAAACCTTCCATTTACAAAACCAGTTGGTCCAAGAGGGAAAAGGCAGTGTCAGGTAGGACATGTTTGCACTGACAGAGTCAATAGGTATTCCGTTAGACATTGCATGAGGCGTCTAAACACAGTGTCCTACAGACTGGGACAAAAGGGACAGCCTTGTTCCCATCCCGCCAAGTAAAGAATAAAGAGCAGCACAATTGCTGACAACATCAGGACAACGTTTTCCTTTCTCACCGTGCCGTGTTCTTGCTGAAATGTTATTAAGGAAAGGAGCTATAGTACCCCAGTAAGAAGCTGAGGGACAGCTGCTGGGCCTCCTCCACGTCCTTTCCCTTTCACTCACGGGAGTATTTCTTGTATTTCTATACTGGAGTCACTTGGGTCCTACAATATTTCAATCCTTCTCATCTGCATTACTGTTAGCACAGCTCCCATTTTCCTTAATCTGCTCTCCTAGTCTGTGCAAAAAGTCTTTCTTTAAGTCATGAACTCTGTTTATTCAACTTTTGTCCAAAGGAGTCTATGTACATCTTACATTCAGTTTTGTTCATTCATTTGTAGCTTTTGACAGTGTTTATTATTTTTCAGTGAAACACAAAAAGACTATAAGAAGTTAAATGTTTTCACCAGCAACCTGAGATTCCTATGTCATTTTGCAAGAGAGAGAAACAGAAAAAAAAAAAAAAATTTAAAGCTGCCAAACAGAAGGCTTGAAATAAATGACCTGCACCACCCATAGCCGAATTCCACTTCTTTTTCCAGAATGTTTCATAAGAGAGAATCGATAAAAGCTGAATCTGAAACATTGGCGCAGTGGACTAGCTAAGCTCAGTGAGCTCCCAGACTAATCCTGTGCTCTCAGAAGCTGTAAGTGCAAATCTCTTTCACCTCTGCTCGAGGGGATGAGCTCACCCTAGAAACTGGCCTGTTTTTTGACCTCAAAATCCAGGTGGGACGGGGTTGGGGGTGGCAGAAGCGGTGAGAGGGAAGATTTCCAGGCCATTTGTTCTAAACTGAGGTGCTTTGGCAGGAGGGAAGGACAAGGTCCAGTTTCCACAGCCCTGAGCTGGGTCACACAGCTGGAGTCACACGCCGCTCGACATAAATGCCTTTCGCTCTTGCACAAGCGACAGAACACTGCTGAGAAGAAACGGGCCCAGGGCCACTGCCCACTCTCAGGATCTAGGCTACCCAGTCAGTAACCCCTACACGACCTGGCTGCTAAATTAACCTTCATGTCAGCTCCCGGTGTACCCAGAACTACCTAAGCAGCATATTCAATTAAAATATAATAAAATTCAGAATGAATGAAAGTGGTATGATGCTCAATATATTCACTTTTATACAAGTTTCTAAAAACCACAGCATGTTTGTCCCCTTTATTGATACAGCTGTCTTACAGAAAAATACTCATTCACATGTTAAAATTTCAACACCATCCCTAAAAAGAATCATTCTCTAAACAATGACAAAAGAGTAGAGATTAAATTCACTAAAAATCCCCAAATGTCCACACTGAAGCAACTCAAATGAAAAAATCAAATAATAAATCCAAACACATTTAGATGGGTTGATTTGAGGGCATTTAAGACCTCTGAATATGCCTGATATTTCAGTTTCTTCAACCTCACAGAATTCTCTAAAATAGCACACAATAGTAGTTGTCCATGCATCACACATTAAAAAGGTATATATTTACTTCAAAGGATGTGTATTAGCTGAATGCCCTTTGAAAGTATGTTTTATATAACAATGTTTATGCAAACTCTACTGAACTATGGCATATGTATTGTAAAAATTAAACATCACAAAGAGAAGAGAAATTACTAAGAGCTGGTATATAATCAACTAGACTATGCATGTAGTATGTATTTTATAACATAATATCAGCTTTTGTAAGAATCAAAATGGCTTGAAAAAGCAAACTATTAAACTGAATTAGAGTTCCAACAACTGGAGTCCTAGTCTCCCTTGAAAATGGACGATTTGGTTGTATTACTTGTTTCTTAACCATAAATATTCTCACCATTTATAAAATCTTTGTTATTATGAAAGGGCTCAAATACAACTTCCATTTTACCTAACAAATGAAACAATGTAACCTAATCATTTATACTCATATTAACCTAGAATTAAGCACAAATTAAAGAGAATGTAAACCAACATTATCATCTGCCTGTCATAGCTCCAATGGTCTGATTTCATGTGTGAGAACAATGTTTCCCTTCCTGCATTTCGACCTCCATCCAGATCGACCATCAAATCATACAGTCCATCGGTTAATATACCGTGTTCCTGGCTGAATACAATTCTCACACACAGTGGCAGACAGAACGGTTCCTCCAGCATCATGTGAGGCCCCAGAGACCAACCAGAATCTCAGCAACACTGTATTTTCTCTGCTTCTGTGTCATGTTAGCAGCTTCTTCCCCTGAGATAATGTCATCTTTTTCATAGATTTGTATTTCTCGACTGACTGATGAATTTAGATTCTACTGAGAGTTCTTCACACTCTTATATTCTAATATGAAAATAACTACTCTGTTGTTTGCAAGCAAATACTGGGGTTTTCCTTCCATCAACAAATGCTTTGAGAATTTCTAAGATCCCAGGCTTACGACCTTGCAGATAACAAAACTATAAAAGATGTAATGATTGAGCTTTACCTTTGAAGATACCAAGAGCTGCTTCCTTAGTGGGCACTGTTGGTGGTAAGGCTAGGTAGCTGCTATCAATTATGGACAGAGTCTTTCTCAAGTATTCATTCAATGAATAAACTGAAAGGTAGACCAAAATGCTTTTCATCCACAGAAAAACCACTGCCAGAGTATTTATATGCTTGTACTTTTTTCTTAACTCAAACATTCTGGTCTCATAATCTCTTCTTTAAAAGTTCCCTTTGCGTGTAAACATCCTTCAGTTCACTCAGAGCTTATTCCTTTCTGTTGGAATGAAAATTATCATTTCTAAACCTGCATCCATGTGTTGCATTACTGGGTGTGGTAAGGCTGTTGGCAGTGTGATAGGAAAATGTCACAGTTTCTGACCTCAAAATGTTTAAAATCTAAGATGAAGTACACATTCAAGAGTACTACTGCGGCCCCAGTGCATAATGGGCCATTTAAAATAATCTCTGAACAGATCCACTGCACGTGTAACAGCGCTGAGAACAACATATATCCTTTCACGTTTCAGCTTGTGTTGGATCATTAGGCACAAGTTTGAGCAAGTCTAAGAAAAACTCCTAGACAATTTTTGAAATGTAATTTGGATGTAAAAATACCAAAACTTAACAAAGAAGTTTTAGAGAACGATTTACTTTAAAAATTATGTGGCCCACAATGCTTTCAAATAACACACTTTACTGCTGGATTTAAGTTGATTTAAATTACATGTTATAATTTATATGGACAATTGATACGGGTTCAAGATTTGTCCGGAAAACCAAGAGGATGGAAAGAAAGATCCACAGATCCTATAGAAATCTTTTCTCTTACCTTTTGTCTTAGAACATTCATAACTTTTAAAATGTTATCAACCTTTTGAGCCACTACTGGTAACTTCTCCATTGGCCAAAACACCCTTGCATCTCAATAATTAAACAGAAACATTTTTATCAAACCCATGAAATGTGTGTGCATATACTTCATATTATACAGATAATATATAATTATGTATATACATATATACTAAGTACTCATGCCAACTGACAGAACTTCATTTGGAATCATACTAAAAGTTAAGTAGGACTTATGTTTCATTTTTATGGAGCCACACCCACAAGTCCTCAGGCCACTTATAGTGATATCTCTGGGAAAAAATTTTTCTTCTAAGCACATAACACTTTTAGTAGCCAATATTCTGAAGGTTGAAGGCCAGTACCCAGCGATCCTAGTCACGCAAGGAAATGGAATACCGTCAAAGGCCAGGTCTGAAGGCACTTACTACATGCCACAATCAAAGGTTTAAGTGACCACTTATTTTTGTCTTGTAGCTGCTTGAGAAAATCCTTTGCCAGCCAATTTTCTCTCATTAGAATAGGCTTTCAAAGTTAGGAGATCATTGGCATGTGTGCAGACAAAAGTAACAATTTCGGACGATGAAAATGTGTATTCTCTGATGGTGAATATTTGCTTTGTAAGTATGAGAGTAGATATCCAGTTATTCTTATTGGATTTTATATATTGATCAAATTAACTGCCAAGAAAAGCCTCCAAGAAGTAAATTGGCTTTTTTGTAATATTATCTTTAATTTCTTTTAGCAAAGGGGATATGATGTTTAAGTCGGTTAAAAAAATCGAGTAAAAAATATTTATGGCAGACAATTTTCCACGGTCAAATGCCTAAAAGCAAACATTTTACGGTTAGTTTACTATGAATGTACCAAGGCTAGCAAGGGAGCCTTTTGCAAGATAGTGAGTTGATTGTAAAATGGTTTGCAGGTTAGAACAACAAGCTCTTAGTAACACTTAACAATCAGAACTGCTTTGGAAACCAGCCCGGTGCAGGCTAGCACTGGCTACTCGGGTTTAGCAAAGCTTTTGTAACTATTGTGGAAACCAGTACTGTAAAACCAAAGCATCCCATCTTACAGCCCCGGTGTCTATTCCGGCATGATGTGGGTATCCAGAGAACATTTAACAGGAGCAAGGCAAATACTAGACATTCCTTTTAAACATAATAGAAAATATTGCACAGCACCTAAATATCTTAAAAGGCTAAGTGCTAACCAACCTAAATCCACAAACATAAAAAAAAA
>NW_003852419.1:8953674-8955433 GCF_000181295.1 Otolemur garnettii
ATATAATGAAATTTAAAAGAACACCAGTTGGGGTGGCGCTTGTAGCTCAAGGAGTAGGGTGCCAGCCCCATATACCAGGGGTGGCAGGTTCAAACGCGGCCTCGGTCCTAAAACTGCAAAAAAAAAAAAAAAAAAGAACACTGGTCTGAGACTTAGGCCTTGGGCAAATCAAATAAATTCTGAGTTTCTCCACTTGTTAAAAGGGGATAATAATGCTGGCTTTACCAACTTGTTTGGGTAACTATCAAAGCCTGAATGTAAAAATGCTTTTAAATGTAGACAATTTAATATAAAGTCAGATAACATTATCATTTTATTTCTCTTGATGATCCTATAGCAGGTCTCTGAACAGGACTTCTGTATTATGTTATGTGTATTAATAATGTAGCAGGAAAAAGTGATCGTTTTTGGATACCTCTTTTTTTAAAAAAAGTTTTTTTTAAACTTGATGAGCTTCAGAGACACAGTCACTAAACTCCTCAGACACATTTAGCAGCAACAGAAGCAGCTGCCGCCGACAATCATGTCTGATTCCACGGGGACTGAGTGTGTGAAAACAGTGAGTCATTCCAGGTGCAGCTGCCTCTCCTCATTCAAAGGTGGAATGAAAAGAAGATGAAATTCGTTAAGCCCAGTGTCTCCAAGACAGAAAGACACCAACGAGGAAAGACTTTCTTCCTCTAATTCATAAGAGCAGAAGTCACTCAGAATTAGTAATTTATTTTTAATAGTCTGCTACTATGCTAGGTGCTGCCCCAGATTATGAAATGGAATGCTGCCTAACTTCTAGGAACACATTGTTTAATAATCGTAATATGGGACATAATACCAATATGCAATTAATTCTAAATCCAAGTACAAACTTCATGAGACAGGAGGTAAGAAGGCTACTGGAATTACCAATAGGAAGGTGGCAAGATATTAAAAAGGTTTAATGAAAGAGATGGAGATGGCATTTAAGACAACTTAGAAGGATTCCTGGGATCTGGGTAGAAGACAGAGACTGAAAAGAGGAACATGCCCAATAAGAAGAAGTCTAAGTTGTTTCAAGATTCTTGCTAACGTTTCCCTATCCTCTCAAACTTCCACATATTTGTGCAAACTGCTGATGTTAATTGAAAAGGTAACATGAAAAATCCAAATTGAAAATAATTACTTTTAAATGGGCAAATAATATGTAGAGTATTGATCAAAAATGAAACATTTTACATAGATCAGTGGTTCTCACCCTTCCTAATGCCACGACCCTTCAATACAGTTCCTCATGTTGTGGTGACCCCCAACCATAAAATTATTTTTGTTGCTACTTCATAACTGTAATTTTGCTATTGTTATGAATCGTAATGTAAATATCTGATATGCAGGATGTATTTACACAACCCCAATAAAAGAGTCCTTCGACCCCCAAAGGGGTCACGACCCACAGATTGAGAACCAGTGATATAGATCATAATGTTTTTAGAAGTTAAAAATAAATACAAATACATGAAGATCACATATAATCTCATCACCAGAAGCTGTTAATATTTTGATTTATATTCTTCAATAATATAACTGCATACATACATAGATTTATAATTGTAAGATTATAAAGATACATTCTATAGAGATTTCCTTGAAACATTCATTTTTAACTTACCAGCATCTCTGAAATATTTTTAATAGGATTAAATATACACATTACGGCTCGGCGCCTGTGGCTCAAGCGGCTAAGGCGCCAGCCACATACACCTAAGGTGGTGGGTTCGAATCCCCAGCC
>NW_003852419.1:8955966-8975968 GCF_000181295.1 Otolemur garnettii
TTTTGTATTCAATAAGTAAAAAATTATTTGTTGTAATTTTTGTTTGCTTTGAATATTGTGTCAAACATTTTAAATTTGGTGATCCCTTTTTTGTATGGTATGACTGACCTTGCATTAAAATATAACAAGTCTCCTTTGACTGTCTTTTTTCCCATTGTTTTTCCTGTAACCATCTTGTGGGTTTCTTTCTCTTCACTAATATTAACCTCCAGTACATACTACTCCAGACCACATTCTTGGATTTGAGTATTTGTAGACACTTGTTGACTAAAACTGAAAGTTGTGAGGTATTTTTCCTACTTGAAAGCTAACAAGGTAACCTGTTGCAGTTTCATGAGTGCTATAGAAGACTGCAGATGCCTAGGTCAAAGATAAAGTTTCTTACTTGTAGAGAAAACAATAGCCTGAGAGTCAGCAGTTTTGGTGTTGGTCCTATGAACACTTTTCTTCCTGAGGCCAACAGAAAGAGCGTTCTTTGACATCTGCATTTACGGTATATTGTGTTAACAGGAGGAGAACTCTTAAATATCATCAAATATTTTTTAATGGGCAGTGAGCAAGCCTGTCCTTTGCTTCAGAGCAAAATACTGTCTTCATCATACTAGATAGCATATATGCAAGGAGGGAAAACCCTTTATCTCTATTCCAAGGCCATTCAAGATACAAACACCCTTGAAATGATAGTTTTTTGTTTTTTTTTTTTTAAAAAAAAAAAGGGCAATCAGTGTCCCGCTATGCAAACCTGCAGAAATGCAAATGACCCTTGGGATATTGTCTTCAAGCACTTAGCTCTGAACATGAGGAAAGAGAATACAAGATTTTACAATGTTGAGAAGGAGAACGAATCAAGGGCATTCAGAACTCAATTCAGTTTCTATCTTAGCCCTACCTGTGTCAACTCGCAATAATAACATATCAATGGAAAGAAAAACAAACATGTTATAAAACAATGATTTTTCACCGTATAATAGAATTATCTAGAGGATTCTTTAAATATCAAGTTCTCCTGAGACAACTAGAAAGTAAATTGATCTAAAAAGCATTTTATATTGATAGTTTCTTGCTTAGCATGTTGGGTAAGTGGGTGTGCTCAGGATCACACTGCATTCGAATCCGGCTCTGTGTGCTTGGCTGCCTACTACACTTCAGTTTCTTCTGCTATAAAACAGACAGACTGATGCATATTAATTCCATCTGCAAAGAGTGAAAGATTTCACTGAGTCAATGGATGTGTCATGTTTTTGACAGCGAAATGCATAGAATACATAGAATGCACTCGATAAATGTTGGTCATTCTTGCTTTTATTGTTACCACCCAAAATGAGATCATTAGGTTGATATATTCTCTTCTGCTCTTTTTCTCTGTTACAATTAACTACCAAACATTTTGTTTTCTTGGCTTAAAGGGTAGATGCTAAAGGAAAGAAGATTTACCAAGCTCTAATAAGAAAAGGGCTATGTCTCCATTCAAAATATAGGCTATTTCTAGTATCCAGAGAAGGGAAAACCTTAAGAAAGGATGTTGAATTCGTAAAGTTGGGTTGTATCATCTATGACAACTTACTTTATCTCTACACTATTGCATTAACAAAAAAACACAGAAATTTTTTTTAAAAAAAAGAAAAATTCCCTATAGCTTATAAAGCTCTGTAATGTATTATTTACTTATACATAACAAACCCAGACAGAACATTCAAGTATTTGTGAGAAGAGAGGACTGCATGGCATTCTTCTAAGGTATCTAATTATTATTTGGCTCTGGGTTAAAATTGGTTCTCTTTAAACCTACACTAAAGACTCTGATCCTTTTTGAGAAATTCTGAAAGAGATGGAAACATCATATTTGAAGAAAAGGTAGTTAAAAGAAAAAAGAAGGGATAAGACTAACTAATTAATATTGGGTATAGGAAAGGTAAACCCACTGAACAATTATCAGGGAAAAAAGAAAGAACTTTGCGCCTGTGCGGTGGCTTATGCCTGTAATTCCAGCACTCTGGGAGGCTGAGGCAGGCAGACTACTTGAGCTCGTGAGTTCAAAATCATCCTGAACAAGAGCGAGACCCTGTCTCTACTAAAAATGAAAAACTGAGGCAAGAGGATCACTTAAGTCTAAGAGTTTAAGGTTGCTGTGAGCTATGATGCCATAGCACTCTACCCAGGGTGACAGAGTGAGACTCTGTATCAAAAAAAAGGGGGGCGGAGGAGAAAAAGAGAGAGAGAGACCTTTGTACAAATTAACCCAAGTATTTTTGAAAGTATTTTTATGTTTCTGAGACTTGTACTTTGGGGATATGGAGAGAATGTTTTATTTCCCTTTAACTATCACCCTATTCTGTTATTACTACTATGTCTGTTTCACACAAGAGACCACTGAATTTTGGAGAAAATATGTAATTTGGTCAAGATCATGCATGTAGTAAATTAGAAAGCCAATTTCTGGCCAGGCATGGTAGCTCATTTCTACAATCCTAGTGCTTTGGGAGGCCACGATGGGAGGAATGTTTGAAGCCACCAGTTTGTTTTATTGGTTTTTCTTTTTTTGTTTGTTTTTTTTTTTTGGAGGATTCATTGAGGGTACAAAGAACCAGGTTACACTGATTACATTTATTAGGTTAAGTCCCTCTTTGAAGCCAGGAGTTTGAAACCATCTCGGGCAACATAGCCAAGTGCCACCTCTAAAACAAAAACAAAACAAAAATAATACACACAAAAAGCAAACAACAAAAACCCAATTAGCTGAGTGTGGTGGAATGTATCTGTAGTCCAAAAAGCTGAGGAGGCTAACACAGAAGGGTCACCGGAGCCCAAGAGTTTAAGGTTGCAGTGATGCAGTGAGTCAACCTCAAACTCCTGGACTCAAGCCCTAAGGACAAAGTGAGACCTTGTCTCCAAAAAAGAAAAAAAAAATCAATTTCCATGTTATTTTAATTGTATTATATAGATAACATAGCTGAATTTAAATTCCAGCCAAGTGCTTATTTTCCTAAAGCTCACATCACAAACTATTGAATAATTCTTAGCCGACACAATTAGCTAATAAAAAATAGCCTCACCTTTTAGTTCTCAGCTGGCAGGGATTCTTTGAAAATTGCAGGTATAGCTGATACTCTTCATTCCAGGGGCATACTTCTGTTAATTGTGGCACACAATTGGGTTTTCTCAGGCACTTGGACTGTAACTCTTTAAACTACTCTACCTCACTACTGGCTAAGTCCACATCCTTGGAGAACAACACAAAATCATAGATCAGGATTTTTTTTTTTTTATTTTGTCCTGGATTCCTGCTCCCTGAATCCTCCAGATAAATCACAGGAACAGAAGCAAATCTATAAGGAAAAGGATGGCATAGGTTCTACTGAATAGTATTATTTCTCTTTTCCACATTGTAACCTCTATTCACAGCGAATTGCTACTCAGAACAGTTTCTTCTGATACACCAGCTCTATAAATCACTTGGTAATATATATGCTTACTGTTCTTCACAAGTAAACATGGTGCTACTTTTCCAAGAGAGAGAATAACTCATTCGGAACCACCAGTTCCCCACAGACATATCCGTATCCCTTCACTTGATGGGAATTATAGGAGTACGTAACAGTCACTTACTACCAACACATCTGGTACCACTTCACAGACTCACCCAGGCAAGAAAGCTGTGAATAAACCCAGTCTTCTCTTTACTTCTAACCATGCACCTGCTCTCTGCTTCATATTTAAAGAAGGTATAAGTAACAAATATTCAAAGCTTCCTCGATTCATGTCCAGCATACCTTCAGATGAGAATTTAGTCCTGGCCAACAGTCTAGAGAATGGCATCAGGTGATACTGTGATTTTGTTAGTTGAGAATTTGTCTGAGTATATGCATGAACATGTGTGTGTGGTTATGTGTATACTTGAAAGATAAATTTACTGACTAATAGACTTAACCTTTCTTCAACAGATATAGTAATGGATGTTTACCATTGATTAGGCATTGTAGCAGGCACTAGGGATATAAAATAAATCATAAATGGATCCAATCTTTGAGGAACTTAACTTTTTGTTACATTTTAGTCAAAGAGTCAGAAAGAGAGAACCAAATGTTTTTCACAGTACCATCACACATACTAGAATATACACATGTACCGAGTCCCCTGAGAATAGAAGTAGAGTGATTAAGTTTTGAGGGAAGAATCTTCTTGAAGAAGATAGCAATAAAAATAATGAGTGCATAGGAGTGATCCTAGACAAAAATGTGAAGGCTGTCACCATTAGTAGAAGTAGAAGCATGAAAATTTATGGTTGTGTTAAAAAGCACAAAAAAATCACAATTGTTATTAAAACTTAAACCTTGGACAGGAGAGTGGTGGAAATAACACTCAACACAGATCATGATGCAGAGATTACAGAAGACCAGACAGATATACTACAAAGCTTGAAACTATCAAAAGCCTTTAAGGCTGAGTATGAAAAAAATCATATTTGCCTTTGAGGAGGGCTTGTCAATGATGAAATAGGGTTAAGATCACAGGCAGAGGACAAACTTAGAAGTTAACAAAATAGCTTCCGAAAGATATGAAGGTCTGCACAAGGAAGATGGTGATATTGAGAGCAGAAGGACGGATGATGGAAGCAATGTCCACTTCCTGAGATCCTCTCTTTGTGAGCACGAGAAAGGGACGCCCATGAGAAGGCATCTGGGGCTGAATTGTGTCCTTCCTAATTCATTTGGTGAAGCTCTGCCCTCCAATGTGACTATGTTTGGAGACAAGGTCTTTAAAATGGTAAGTGAGGTTAAATGAGGTCAAAAGGGTGGGACCCTAATCTCACAGGATGTGTTCTTCCAAGAAGAGAAAGAGCCACCAGAGCATTCTGTCCCTAAGTGCCCACAGAAGAGAAGCCACAGGAGGACACAGTGAGAATGTGGAAATCTGTAAGCCAAGAAAAGAGGCCTTGCCAAAACCCAACAGTGCTGGCCCCTTGATCTTGGACTCTAGAACAGCGGGAAAATAAGTTTTAGCTGTTCAAGCCGCTCAGTCAGAGGTACTTTGTTATGGCAGCCCCAGCTGGCTAATACAGAGGGTTTTATTAAAATAGGTGAAATCTAAAAGTCATACATACAGAAACAAAGGCAGCGAGGCAAACAAAGTCCTGAATAAGCAGAAAATCTGTGGCAGAGAGGTGAATAGAAAGGGAACTTCAGGTTGGTAGCTTTGTGGGACGTGAGTTCCTCGCACAGGGAATTCTAAGGCAAGGAGTGATGGACTTCTGTTCGGCGACTATTTTAGAGTTGTGGTTGGATCAGCCACACTGTTGTCCAACTACTATTGTATCCTGAAGTCTATTTTCATTCTTGAAAGCTGTGCCACAGCCAAGTCTGGTCCTTGTACCTCTTGCTTCCAAGTGTGGTGTAACAGCCACGCCCCCGCCCTCCCCAGCATCCACTGGAACAGGCCTTGTCACTTGCACTCTGGAACTGCCAAACAAGACGAGTGGGAGGAAGCAATGTCAGGATGAGCAGAACGGGAATAATGACTGCAGACTCAAAAATAAATCTCGGGATATGATGTTAGTAGCCCAAGAAAATTCTATAAAACATATGAACCTGTAATATGCATGTAAAATGTGAATCTTTTAGCAATCCAAATTACGGTACCAGGAAACCACTTACTCGTATAATAAGAGCCATCTCTGTAACACAGGAAGTGTGGCATGAAGCTGGGTCTAAATGAAGAGGGGCTGTTCTTTAAAAGACACCACAAAACCTCTTTTTACTCACCTCTATAACAAATGGGCTCAGTTTAAATGCCAGACTATGAAAGCGTTCATTCATACCCTCAATACCTACCAATTGTGAGGAAGGAAACGAAGGAAAACTCGAGTGCACTTTCTTCAGCAGCTGCCAAGAAGGGGCCTGGGTTTTTGGACAGAATTTCATAAATGGAACAAATGAAGAATAATGATCCTTCCTTTACCTCTATGCCATTATAGCCCCATCAAGTGGAAGACAAAGAAGATTATAGGATTTAGACAGTCCTCGTGGAGGAACTGGCAAGTAGATTATTCTTTCTGCCTGTTTAAAAATAGTTTCCATTTTGATTTGAGGCATAACACTGTGGTGTGGGTGTGTGCGTGCACGTGTGTGAAAAAGAAGCAGGGATGCCGAGTGAAACAGCGTGTGTGCCAGGTTCTTCCCTTTTGTCCTCTGCATTATTGCATTCCACCTGTGCTTTCACATGGGTCACTACAAAAGTTTTGAGACAGACTGTGATATGGTCCATTATTTCGATCTCAAGAAACACAGTCAACTGAATCCTTTCTGATTCACTTGTACAAGTTTTAACCTGCTCAGCTTATCGCTGTTGCTATGAGGCCTTCATTTGTATCCATCCATGTGGACTTTATGTTTCTTGATTTTTGTGTATCTCGAAACTTTTATAATGACCCGTAACATCCAAATGCTACCATGTTTTAATAATATTGACTAATGTCTGCATAAGAATTACAAATGGCAAACAACCTTTCCTCAAATTAACTAAGTTGATCTGCTTAAAGGCAGAACAATGAAATGGGACACCAGGCTGAAATCATATAATAAATTAAAATGTCATTTATTTCTGTTTGCATTCTTTTAACTAAAGGTCACAGGATGGTCCTTCACTATCAGCACAGCAAACACAATATTCAGAAACGAACACGTGTATGAACGTAGGTAGCATTGCTTTTTAATATTATTACTCTCACTATTGGGAAGACATCTGTGGAAAACACAAAGAGAGAGGACTGTCTTAATCAAACTGGGAAGAGATGCTGCCATCTCCATCCTTGGAGAGCTTCCTGGGAAGAAGCATCCTGTGCTGGTCACTCTGACCAGAGACTCCAACTCTACTCTGAAACGCCTTACAGCATCTCCAAGGATCTCTCCCATGGATCTCCGGCAATCAAACAACAAACTAAAACCAAACAAGCCATCGGGAAAACCTCTAACTGAATTTACCGCAAAATTTAAAGTAAAATATTTTTCTCCCTGGCTACTACTTGAGGGGAAAGGAGAGCTGAAACATGTATTTCTTTTTTAAAAGTAATGCTTTCTAACAATCTCTAAAAGACCAGAAACCCTGATCCAGCCATTTTTCCTGAGTAAGGACGTCTGTGAAGCAGCAGGTGAGGACGCCTCTGGCACTGCTGACCTGCCCTGAAGCTCTTTTCCTCCACAACCCCCAGTTCTCCCATGTGAAAGCAGAGACCTCACCGCTTCTCGGCATGTCATAAGGAACAAATGGCAGAATACAGGTCTGTATACTGACCTACTATGAGTTGGTGGGGATAAAATCCTAAAATGTTTTATGCTCCAAAATACGTGAAAGTGAATATCACTTTGCTTTTCAATTCAGGTATTTTATCTTATCTGCATCACGGCCTTCCTCCTTCTTTGTAAGCACTTTGCCAAGGGCTTCCTTTGGAGAAGGCATCAATGTCATATAATAATTCCACACGAAACTCGTTTGTAAGAATCTGATGCTAGTGGATAAGGCAGGGTCATCGGTTTGGGGTGATAACCTGAATTACATCACAGGCTCTTGTTTCCAAGATACCTACTGGTGGCAAAGTATGTGAGTGTGCGAGGGTGTATGTGTGTGTGTGTGTGACAGAGAGGGAGAGAGAGAGAGATACAGACTGCTGAGAATAGATAAAAAATTATATATAACAGTCATGGTAATCATGGTGTGCCTAATATATGCCAGAACTAAGCCTTAGGAAACAAAGATTAACAAAATATAGTCCCTATCTATTATAAGATTACAATGTTGAAGGGTAAAACAGGCAAGTGAAGTCAGCAATTATCATTTACTGAGGGCTTGAATGGTCTCAATGAAGGACAGGGAGATGGAGAGATACGAGGGTTGTGATAGTAACAGTGCAAGGGGGTGAGAAATGGGGTGGAGGAGAAAAGGGAGGAACATTACAGGTAAGGGGGTAGCCAATGTAAGGCCTGCAGGTTAAAAAGAAATAGGCATTTTAAGAAATTTCACGTATTCAAGAACGGCTGAAGATTTTAAATACAATTTTATAACTGGTATGCCTTTTCCATAGGCTTGGACCCCAAACCTAATTTATAGCTGCGAGCTCCTCCACCTACAGGCGACAAGGACAAATACGGTATGCCCGAGATGTCCCAAAAGGCTTCCTCCTGTTAAATGCAGCCATGAAGTGACGTGGCTTTAACACAGATTCATTGAACTTTTATCTTTCAAGCACAATGCAAGTTTAAATAGATTCCAGCTCTATTCAATCTCAGCTACAGGGCAATCACAACTGTAACTAACTCCTACGTCTTTCATCTTTTGACAATGAAATTAAAATATTGCTTCATGCTACAGTAGAAAAGAACACTCTAAAATAAATAATCCCAAAGTTGAAATAAAACCGAAAATAACAGCAGTGTCTTTCGGTGGGCGGCGATGCTGATGAATGGAAGCCGTGCAGAGAAACGGAACAAACACGCAGGGATCCTGGAGAAGCAGGAGGGAAGAGGGAGGGGAGCCACGGACACCGGAGTTTAGATTCCAAGCCTAATGAAGGATTAGGTAAGAAGGGTAGTGGTTTCCTAAATGAAGAGATGTACAGAGAAAGTAGGGAAGGAAGTGAGCATTCACCTGAGAGCACCAGTACAAAAATAAAGGACCTCAAACATGGGCAATGTCTGATTTCCCTACTTCTGCTCTGAGTGAACAAGAATCCCTCGAGTCCTAGATTTGTCAAGTTATGTCTCTTTAAAAGGTTGGGCGGTTTTGAAACCAAAGCAGGATCAGCTGTTCTCTGTCAGTGCTGTCATCCTGGCTCTTCAGTTGTTCCATAGTGTCAGACTAAGGTCAAACAGTTGTATGAGGTCTGACAATTAAGTTCACGGACTCATCCTGAAAAGTGCTACCTGCCTCACTGCTGAATATCACTGCAGTCAGCAACTGGCCAGGGGGAGGACTTTGAAGATGACCACAGTGATATTCAGCAATGAGGTATGCAGCACTTTTTCTAGGATGTTTACTCACTTCATTGTCAGACCTTTGTATGGTGACAGCTCTGAGGCCCTTCCAGAACAAGAGTTCTAAAACTGCTCCGAAGGCTGGACTAGGTGCTAGCGTTCCCGCACAGCTTACCAACGGGAGCCCCTGGAAGATGGAAGACGGCTGTAGTGGCATTCAGCAATGAGGTATGCATTTGTTCTAGGATGAGTGGGTCACTAGGCAAGTTTTGAGACAGACTGTGCGATGGTCCATCATTTCATTTCCAAGAAACACAGTCAATAGCATCCTTTCTGATTCACCCAGGCAAAGTCCCACCTTGCTCAGCTGACTGGTGTGGCGTGAAGGGCTTCATCTGCCTCCATCTGTGAAGAGTTTATGACTTTTGATTTTTGTGTATCTCAAAACCTTGACAGTGCCCCACCTATACTGTCTTTTAACTTTATTCACCTCTCCTCGTCCCCACAAAGAAGCAAGGTCTCCTTCTCCCACGGCTTCCTAATTATGAACAATGACTTCTTCAGTTTATGCAATTTGTTCCCTTTATCAACCCCATGCATCCTTTCTGGGGAAACCAATCTTGACCCAAGTAGATGCAGGATAATAACATTTGAAACTGGGAGCTGTTACAGTATCTCAGTCGAGTTCATCATCTCTTACATCACTGGAGGCTTCCTCTTTACAAGGAACTTCCTCTTTAAACTGTGGATCCCCAAAGCAACTCAGTTCCCATCCACTCACTCTCCTCTATATAAATAAAAATAAAACTGAGTATTCCTTATCTAAAATGCTTGGGACCAGAGTATTTAGAATTTTGGATTTTTTTTTTTTAATTTGAGAATATTTGCTTATACATAGTTTTTGTGTAGGGGAGTCTGGCATGGCAAAAAAGATGTATCACAGCTGGAGGAGGGTCCAGTGGCAGGGTCTTTTTCCCCCTGAAGAAAGTTGATATTGTGTGCCTGTGCTTTAACTGCAACCCAGTAGGTCAGATGTGAAATTTTCTACTTGTGGCATCCCATGGGCACTCAAAAAAACATTAAATTTTGGAACATTTCAGATTCTGGATTTTAGAATGGAAATGCTCATCCTGTACTACTATCTGATTTTCAAGGTTTGCTTTTCCTGATAATTTCTCTTAAAAAAGATAAAATTTCAACAGATGAAAAAGAAAAACAGTAACTGAAACTGGATTTATGCTGTTTTTCCTTTAGCAATAAATGCACCCCAAATGGTTTTCTTTTGTTTTTTCAATTGCCAAAAGTCAGACACGCATTTAACTAACAGCGGAAGCTTTGGAGAGTTAGATGTTACAGATCAATGTGAATGTAAACGCTTTACTGACAGTGGAACTGAAACCTGGAGAGATTCCCTCATGTGAACAGTCAAAATTTGGGATTCCCAAAAAAAAAATTCTAGCTCTGCCTGTAAGTGAAACTACAGCTTTTCTCCATGCAGGGGAGATGTGGTCTTCCATCCCTGGGAGAATAATGGTTGGGTTGCTCAGCTCTCATCACAGAATGTCACCAGCACCATCTGCCCATCTGGCTTTCAAATGATGCATATGGACTCGTCCCCTCGCCCAGATTCTCCTCTCGCTTGGGGCCTTTCCCTTCCGTTTGGTCCTTAGTGTGTACTCCTACGTTTGCCAAGTGCACATTGGAGGCCACTGAAGACTTTCTGCTAAAGAATAGCTCAGTAATCGATTGCATTCTTATTTAGTCAGAGGTTTCCTTGAAAAAAATGTCCCCAATTACCTTCCCTTGACTATGATAATTAAGAAGTTATTTTAAAAGTAAGAGCTTTGTTAATAAACACTGTTTGCTTAAAGGTTAAAAGGTAGAATTATATCCTTTATACAAAACTGCAATCTCCATGGGTCTTTATCTGCCCGTATTAATTCAAACAGAAGGAGATGAGTCTCATCTGTCCTTCATAATCACCTCTAGAATCGAACATTTCTGTTGTTGTTCCCAAGGTTTAAAATGTGCTTCAGAAACACATGTCACAACTGAGATGTGGGTGGACATTATGAATAATTAAGTGTGAGTGCAGAAGGCAAAACAGAAAAAAGAAACAAAAGAATTTCTTAACAAATAACTTCAAGTCCCAGGTGAAATGTAGTATATTGGAAGAAGACTAGTCAGGGTCTCTCCAACTAATGAGCTTCATGACTTTGAGCAAGATAGAAGCACTCTGGGTATTTATGTAAAACTAAAATTCTGTGTGAGAAAACAAGTTTAGAAGGACAGAGAGTAAGTACAAAGTAAAGACGCTGAACAAAAATCTTGAATATAACCACAAAATGATTGAAAGAAGAAAGATGATAAGGATTGTATTAACTTTTATTTGTCTATTTTCTCTATAAAATTCTACATACATGCTTCAGAGATGGTATCTATCTCTATCAGCACTTAATTGTAGGTGCCCAGCACAGTGCAGATTAACCACTTAATAAATATTTGGGGAGGAAAGACTAAATGAGTTTTAAGCATATTATCCAATATCATAATGCTATTTTGGTCTCACTTTTCAGTTCTTTCGTTAATAGTTGCATTTGTTTCCTGTCTCATGTAAAAATGGGAAGAAATGGCCTTGCTCATGGTTGAGCATGTAAAAGAATAAATAAGAAATAAATTCCCTGAAATGTTATTAATGGGAAAATGGGCATAAAGTTTTCAATGTCTAAGTGAAAGCAAATTATATAAGATGTTATAAAATGGTATGCACGCCATTTTATAAGCACAATCAATATATTTAAATTTCTCAATGCTCTGAAAGACAGATACTATACAAGGCTTAAATGAGAAGAAATTAAAGCATAAGGAAGGTAAGTGACTTATCCAAAGGAACATGATCTAAGCAAGAGGATTGAGATTTGAGCCCTTATACCACCTGCTCTAATGTTGGCCCTCTTTCAAGAATACATCTAACGTTAACTTAGAGTCTGCTCAGCACTCTTTGGGTAGGAAGGCAAATTAAATACTGGCTTAGGTTAATGAGAAACATTTCCCTCCAATGAGTATAAATAATAGGATGACGATACATTTTGAGAGGTTAAGTTTTATCCTGCTGAAGAAGGAAAGTTTGTTAGAGGATTACATCTATTTACAACAAAGGCCCTGAGCAAGAAACAAACAAAAATATGAACCCCTCAAGGTAATGCAAGATGCAGTCCTGTAATAGTTAACAGTACAAGTAAAAGTGTGTAACTGGCGAAGGTATTGCACTGTCCAGAAAAATCATGCCTGGATTTGACAAACACCTTGCCAGGGAGTATGGTGGCTTACATTTTAATCCTAGCACTCTGGGAGACTGTAGAGGGAGGACTGCTGGAGGCCAGGAGTTTGAAGCCATCCTGAGCAAGATCAAGACTCCCTCCCCTACAAAAAAATAGAAATATTAGCTGGTGTAGTGGTATGTAGTGGTGCACGCCTGTAGGCCCAGCTACTTGAGAGGCAGAGGCAGGAGAATTGTTTGAGCCTAGGAGTTTGAGGATCCTGTGAGCTATGATAACCCTATTACACTCTGGCCTGGGTGGATAAAACAAGACTCTGTCTCAAAAAAAAAAGGACAAAAGTCTTACAAAGGAGTCTCTCAGTTGGGTGGTCGTTACCAATGTATTAATAGCCACTGAGCTGAGACCCCTTACTCTGCTTTGACATCTTCATGTGTGGTGAGGAGACTCTCTGATGTAAGACTCCACTGGGCCTTCAGTAAGGTAAGGACAGGAGCTGAGCTCGATGTGTGTCCCCTCTGCAGAGGTTCAGAGTTGGTAGGACTTCCATTCCAGAACAGCACTCTAAAATCTCAAAACAATTCTGAAACCTATATAATGCCCCCTCATTTATCCCTTGATTTTATTACCATGGGTGTCACCAAAAATATTTCTGGTCCAAAAGCAACTGTTCTTTTTAAGATATAAAAGAAGAGGCAGCTGAAGAGATTATCCTTCCAGGCTCGGGAAGGGTAAGCAGAAGATAAAAATCCACTGGGTGAGGGTAGCAAGGAAGAAACCCTAAATCCCTGGAACTTTTGGAGAAGATAAGAAGGAGGAATGTGTAAAAGCCTGGAACACTGAAAGGGCCCTGACTCTGAGGAGCAGAATTATCCAAGATGATTCTCATACAATAGGTTTTTTTGTTTTGTTTTGTTTTTTGTTTTTTTTTGTTTTTGGCCAGGGCTGGGTTTGAACCTGCCACCTCCAGCTACAGGGCTGCTGCCCTACTCCTTTGAGCCACAGGCGCCGCCCAGTTTGTATTTATTTTCAATCAGCAATTTTTTACAGTTTATCCTTCAATAAAATAGACCAACATTGGTGACAATTTTGAGTACTTGGGTACATCTGACGATGTCTGTAGACATTTGAGTTGTCACTACTGGGAAAAAGCGTTTGCTTTTGGTATGTGATGGGATGCTGCCAAACCACCCCACAATTCACAGGACAGCCCCCCTACAACAAAGCAGTAACTGGCCCAAAACGTCGACAGTGCTGAGGTTGGGAAACCCTGGAGTACAATGGGATTAGAATCAAACTCTTCTTTACAGGCATTTTTCAGATTTCTTTGCTACATCGAACTCAAACAGGACCTAACTAGCAAATTTCAGGAGTGACCTTGTTTCAAGGTGCATCGTCTGTCAGCATCAAATTCATATCCTCTTTCTTATTTAAAAGCTGCCATTAGTTATTTCTCCCTCAAAAAGAGTCTACAATTTAACAGTCAGGACATGTTATGGCTGTGAAATAGATGTCCCTATCATATTGCTTTGGATGGGAAAAGAAACATTCTGCAGTGTTTGTAAGTCATAAAGAATTCTAAATATCTCCCACTCAACACATTCAGCCAGAATGGTGGTGTAATTTCTGTGCTGGGTGGCACTCTTCATACCATTATGTGTCTTGTGATCCAACCATAGGTACTGCGCTATTTTCCTTTAATTAAATCTGCATTGTGATTTCTGAAAAAAAAAATCAATTAAACACAAGGAGCAATTACTTATTTTTTTTATCACAGTGTAATTTACTTTCCCAGAACAGCAGCATGAAAATGTGAGGAAAGATCTCATCTACCTCAGCGTCTTTGAATAAAGTATGCATATTTTTTAAAAAGGAATGCACAGGAAACACTGTTAAATATGCAATATATTATCTATACATAATTCCTCATTGATATCAACTTTATGGATGGGTAATAGGGTTTAATAGCAAAAAGCCTGAGCTTTCTTTCAGAAAAACTTTTTTTTATGGTCCATATTATAGCTGAACACATTTCTCACACTCTTACAGTGAAAATATAATTAGGCTTAACAATTTGCTCATCAACCTCATCACATCAGTTTCATAAATGACCTACTTAGGTTTCAAACCCGAAAAGAACTAACTCTTTTCCAAGACTCGCAGATCCATCCTTCTCTACATTTCTATCCTGATCTCTGTTCATTCATATCATCAGGGAACTTATGTTAATGATTTGCTTAGTGGTTAGCGGGAGACCCTGGAGCTAACCACCGAGCATCCTTCCAGCTGAAATCGCTCGTCTTTTCACTTAAATGAAAAATGGTACACAAGCATCAGGGGTTTTCGAGCTTGAGCTGACATAGGAGTCACCGGGAGAGCTTGGGAGGCCGGGATAAAGGGCTTTTGGATTTGCATTTCTAACAAAGTCTCAAGGGAAGCTGATGCTTGGCGGGTCTAGGGACCATAATTTAAAGCATCCTTCCAACTCTCACCAACCATCTATATGTGCTCTGACCTACCAGGTTAGACTCATCCATTTATTTTCCCTCTTACTTTTACGTTTTCAACCTCATTTCTCATCACAAAACAGATCAATCTTCTTCCACCCGGAGAGTTGCATTTGCCTTCCTCTCTCCCTGTTCCTGTTCCTACTCCGTTCTCTTGTTCTTCCTCCCTCCCTCTCTCCACACACCGCCTTCTTTTCTCTCCTTCCCTCCCTCCCCTTCAATTCTCTAATTCTGACCTGTTTCAGATCCAGACTCAAAGCTCACTTGGACATGAAATCATCTCTAATTCACCCACCTAATACACATCTCTCCTCCGTATTGAGCCATTCAGTGCTTATTTACTCACTTTTAAGACACTCCTTCATTCTCCTTGCTTCATTAATCACTAAATTACAGCCTTTCTGTATTCCGATGGTGCCTGGCCTTAATCATATTATTTCCTTTATGCTTTTTTCCTTTTCTTATGACAATGCCTGCTACAATGATTAGCTCACAATCAGTGCATAATAAATATTATTAGCACAATAACACACTGAGTCAGGGGCTGCAAAGCGGTGTTTCTTCACTCAGTGACCCGAGGTTCAAAAGAAATCTAATTAGTGCTACAACCGATGCTACTAGTCAAACCTAGAGGAAATTGGCTCCAAATCACAATGCTGCTTTCGTTTCCTCAGTAGCTGCTGATATTATCCTATTAATAGGGAAACTTTATGGAGGAAATGTTAAATGAGCTTGGTCTGGTTGCTCGGCTGTCTGCACGACTATCTGCAAGACTATCTGCAAAACGGATCTCAGTAGAGGCGTTAAGCCTGTTTAAACACTCCTAACACGGCCTCTGGTGATAGAGAAAAGAGAATCCTCCAAAGTTAAATTGCATGCCTCCTTAAAAGTCTGGTTTGCTTCAAGAGAACTCATAAATGAGAAATACTTTATTCTGTCATATTTGTTGGGTCTCTCAGTTCTGAACATAAGCAGTTTTGGAACGAAGCCCCTTAAGGCCACATGAATAATATAGATTTCACCACATGTAGACCATCAGGAGAGGGATAGGAAGGAGGATTAGCTCTCTCTCAGTCTTTCTTTGTCTTTCTCTTCCTCTTTCTCTTTCTCACTGTCTCTCTTCTCTTACAAGATGACTAATGGAAGATTACTTCTCTGAGGCCGACAGAAATGTGTCACACTTTGTCAGGAGGTAAGACGCGTAGCTTTCCCCAGGTGATTCCACACAAGTGAAGTGACAGAGAAACTCACGGGGCAAGTCAGGACAGGTATATTTAAAAGTGACTAATCAGATTCAAAGTCTTAATGTCATGGTTGCCTTACATTAGCGACAAGTTATTTTTACTTTAAATTTTAAAAACAATGCTATAAAGCCATGTATTGGTGAGTATTTCATTGTCTTGGTATTGGGCCTGTTATAACAACATATCTTAGA
Organism: Otolemur garnettii; assembly: GCF_000181295.1. NCBI lineage: Eukaryota > Metazoa > Chordata > Mammalia > Primates > Galagidae > Otolemur > Otolemur garnettii. Next base: position 8,972,150 of record NW_003852419.1, read on the forward strand.
CCAGCTCATTTATAAACAGCAGAAATTTGTTGCTCCCAGGAAGCTAAGAAGATCAAGATGAAGGCACCTGTAGGTTTGGTGGTGAGTAAGGGCCCAGTGTCTGCTACAGAGATGGTTCCCTGTTACATCCTCCAGACATCTTCACTTAGTAGAAGGGGCAAGGTGGAGGGGCTCCCTCCTTTTCTAAGGACACTAATCCTCTTTTATAAGGACAGAACTTTCATGACATGATCACTATCCAGAAGTCCCTGCCTCTTACTACTATTACATTGGGTACTGGTTCCGAAGTGTGAATTTTAGGGGGATGTCAACATTAAGACCATAGAATTTCAGTTTATTTATTTTTTCAATCTATATCCCAAACAAGATATCAGAAATATAGCAATGACAAAAAATGTCGAGGTTTATTTAGACAGTGGTTCTTAACTACCAGATATTGTGCCCCCCAGGAAATATTGGAAAATACGTGATGACATATTTGACCATCACAAAGACAGGGAGGGATGCTGATGGCATCTAGTGAGTAGAGGCCAGAGATGATCCCCAAAGGAAAAAATTATCCAGCTCAGAATGTAAGTTCTGCCAAGAATGAAAAACTCTGAATTAGACTGTGTGTAAGTACAATTTGCAAATAGGATTCCAAATTCAAGATTTTTCTCCATATTACCTATGCAGGCTAATTAACCCCAGCACTGAACATAAAACATAGTTTAGAAATTGTTCCTGTGCAATCTGTGGAGAAAACCGGATAGTGTGATTTATACAAAGTACCTAATTTCACTGTCTGATCCCTATTAAGTACTCAATGCATGCTGGCCCTGATAAAGCACAGGTACTCCATGAATGTTTAGCTTCCCATTAGTTCAAATAAATCTTGGTTACAGTTTCTCCTAAAGAAACCATCATTCTAAGATAAACCAACCTCTGAAAAAAGGTCTATCTAGAATTTTCTGGTCCAGCACTACAGACTTGTACTATACATAAATACTTCAGTGATCTGGCTCCTCTGATCATATAAGAACTGAACTATGTAAATATGTCTTTAATATCTGTTATTTATTTGAGGGGACCTAGCAGAAATTATGCTTTAAAAGTAGATATTTTCTGTAATTCTGTAAAATATTTACTAGGAGGAATAAAGCAAACCATAATTTATTCGGAAATTATTACCTGATCAACTATTCATTTAAAAGAAAGGAATAAGGGGAATTTGGAAGAAAATTTAGTTGTAATATAGGCACTTAGGTGACTCCAACAGCAGTAAAAATATCCCTTAACATTGTCGACTTAGAAAATTCAGACTCTCAAAATCCCAAACCAGTAGTTTCCTAAAAATAAAATGCAGGATTTATTTAAAAAACATTCTGTATAAATGGAAAACACCTCTACTTTTCTGAACTAGGAACAACTTCTTCAGTTTGCCTTTTCGAGTATTAGAAGACTAAAAGATGTTTCAAAGATGCCATTGAGTTTCAGCACCACATGAAATTTGTATGTGCAGCCCTGATTCAGGGCTTGTTTTCTGAACTACCTATCATTGTCCATTGACTCTTAACATTCTCTGACTCAGCAAGTCAGCACTGAAAACTCAATCTTCATGCAGAAAATCGGAAATTTTTAGGAGACAGACCTAAGCAAGGGAAACATTTTTTTTCTACAAAATAAAGTCTATGGAAACAATACAAGCATTGATATTTCTGTAAAAATGGGTTAAACTTTGGATACTACGCCAAAGTTAACACTGTATCTAAAATACTGTGAAGTTAAAACTGTCTATATCAGCTCTCTTTTCAGGAATAGTTTATGAAACCATTAAGAAATTATTACATTTTAAATAAATTCAAATTTTAACCACTAGTATCAAAAGATCTTTTTTTTTTTTTTTTTTTTTTTTTTGAGGCAGAGTTTCACTTTGTTGCCCTCGGTAGAGTGCCGTGGCCTCACACATCTCACAGCAACCTCCAACTCCTGAGCTTAAGTGATTTTCTTGCCTCAGCCTCCCGAGTAACTGGGACTACAGGCGCCCGCCATAACGCCCAGCTATATTTTTTTTTTTTTGTTTGCAGTTTGGCTGGGGCCGGGTTTGAACCCACTACACTTGGTATATGGGGCTGGCATCCTACTCACTGAGCCACATGCACCACCCAAAAGATCTTGATAAAATAATTTGAGAAGCATGTTCTACACTGGCACTTGAGTGGTCGGTACCAATTGCTCCCAAGTTAGCAATTTCACCTTTTTGTTAGTATAATATATCTAACCTTGCTAAATAATCTATCTCCCTATTTAGACATCAACTATCTACCTGAGTGTCGTCTTCTTGTGGGTCTTAAAAAGATTAATATAGATTAATTTTCTGTTCATACCATACATGCAGTGGGAGAAGACTCAATCTACATTTATTTGGTAAATAAATAATTTTTGTACCTTGTTTCAAGAAGGCGTATTAAGTTTCACCAAAGTCTTGCATTATGTTTGTATTGCAGTAAAGAGTAGCTTTCAAATTTATATACAAAGGAAAGAAAACCACTATATTCCTAGACTGATGGTGAAATTAAAAGGCAAATGGTGTTGAAGAAACATCTGTATCTGGGGGACAAAGGGATGAGTCACAAAGTAGAGAGACTCAAAGTGTGTGAGAGCTGTCCAGCAAAACCTGGCATTGGAGATGGGCCAGGGGCATGTATTCAGAACATAGTATGGGCGGCCATTAACTTTCCACATTCAACTTCAGGTTTTTCAACTTCACAATGGTGTGAAACTGATCTTCATTCAACACACACTGTACCTCCAGTACCTATTCCATCCTTCTCTCACAGTCACTATAGTATTCAACAGATTATGCAAGAAGTTCAACATTTTACTATAAAATAAGCTTTAGGTTAGATAATTTTGCCCAACCGTAAGATAACATAAGTGTTCTAATCACATTTAATGTAGGCTAGGCTAAGTGATGATGTTTGGGAAGTTAAGTTTTGAAATGTTTTTACTTTAATGATATTTTTAACTTCTATTGGATTTGCTAAAATGTAGCCCTACAGTAAGGCAAAGGGACAACTGTAATTATTTACAAAATATATTTGGGATTCAATTCCCTACTTTAATTTTTGATACTTCAAAGTCTCTTCAATTCTATACATGTGAGGTAATTTCTTAAATAATCAAAATTTACTTAAGTTTAAAAGATGCTGTGTATGAAATTTGTGGAAATAAATGACAGAAACAGTTTCTCAAAAGTAGAAGAATCATAATTACACAAAAATTCAGGTCACTGTTTTGTGACACTTCACTATTGGACTTTTAAGCCAGAATACAGACAGTTTTAATTTCACCATTTTATCAATTTTCTTTTGGTCCACTTGTTTTGTATTGGCTGCAAAGATATTTTGATTTTATATGTATACAAGTGTAACACCAGGATTTACTCAGAATTTTGTGAATGACTTCACTAAACTAAATTAATTAATGGCACAATTTTCTACACAGCAAATTATACTTTCCAATATTTTAAATTCCATTAGTACAAAAATTATCATTATGAGATGTTTCATATAAATTTTATTATAAATAATGGATAAATAGATATATCTATATCAAAACTTCTAATTATTGTATCTGTCAGTGTGAGGATTTTATTGTAGTTAGTAATCTTTCTACCAAACTGAATTTTTCTGAGTCAAATTGTTCCAAAAGCAGTTTTGTGCAAGATAAAAACATGTACTGATGATAAGTGTTACTTAGTTTTGCTAATTTATATGTAATGGTTACATCAAGCAGCAATATGTATTGTGAATCCCTTATGGCTTGGAGAAAAGTACA
>NW_003852419.1:8976559-9022028 GCF_000181295.1 Otolemur garnettii
TATTGTCTCCAACCTCTAACAAGAACCCCATAATGTGTCATCTTTAAGAATATGATAATTTCATACTTATGTGCAAAGAAAAATCAAACCAAATAAAAGAAAATAACGTATGATCCAGAATTATAAGGTTTTCCATATCACTACTTGTTACAGGTTTCATACTGTGCCCCCAAACAGATACACACTGAAATCCGAACCCTCAGTACCTCAGAATCTGACCTGATTTGGGTCGTCATAAAGGCAATCAAGTTCAAATGAGGTCTTGAGAGTGAGCACTAATCCAATGTGACTGTTGCCCTAATGAGAAGCGGAAACATGACACAGACAGACACACACAGAGGGAGGCGGACAGGAAAACGCACCAGGAGAACGCAACACATTAACGGAGGCTGGAGGGGCGTATCTGCACGCCTAGGGATGCTAAAGACTGCTTGCAAGGCATCAGGTACTCGGAAGAGGCAGGAAGGACCTCTCTGCAGGCTCCAGGAGGAGCATGACCCTGCCAACACCTTAACTTCAAATGTCTAGCCTCCACAACTCTGAGATAATAAACTGCCTCTGTGGTTTTAAATCATCCAGTTTTGGGTACCTTGTTACAGGGCAGCCTTAAGAAATTAATATACCACTTTTTCCAGCATTAACGGGGAAAATTATAATAATAGCGAAAAGCCTACTTTTCTTAACCTTATAAAATCTTCCTGGCACTCATTTTCTCTTATTTGATAATATTTATATACAATTTTTTTTTTTTGCAGTTATTGGCTGGGGCTGGGTTTGAACCCACCACCTTCAGCATATGGGGCCAGCGCCCTACCCCTTTGAGCTACAGGCACTGCCCTATTTATATACAATTTTAACTAAAGAAAAACTAATATGTGGTATAGGAAAAAATATACTTAATGAAGAAATTCCCAATGATGGTGAGCTGACAAGTATTTTTATTTCCAGAAAACTCTGTTGACAATTTATTTATTTTTATGTTCTGCTGTCATAGAGAAGACTGAAGGAGATACTACTTCAAAGCCCAAACATGATCTCTTGAGTAACAGGTCTTTCACTACAGGTGGGAGTTCAAAGATGTCAATCCCATATTATAGGAAATCTTTCTATTGTTTGATCATTTAAAAAGCAGAGGATAACATTTTTTTATCCTTGTGTACTTCCTTTGTATAACTTATATAATTATTCATTGGACAATATTTTCTAAGATGTTTTCAATCCTGACAATTCTCTTGAGTCCTCTCCCTTGGCAGTCAAAATACATTTTTTAACAGATTTTCAAAAGGATATCCTTGGAAATGGAAATGGCAAGCTTAATAGAAGATGTTGTTTGAGGTCAGCCCTGCTGAATGTTACACCTTGCATCTTCTTTAGATGTATAAAGTCATGACAGAGTCTTACTTTCGAGATCATAAGTGGAATATTGGTATAGCTAAGCAATTTATTTTCCATGCTTAAGAACTACTTTCAAAACAACGTGCGCTTTGAACATACTTCTGACTCTCTTGATGATAACCCCAGGCTTTGATAGTTGTTATTCTTTTGAGCTCTGTACTGGGTCTTTGACACATGAATATATTCTATAGCACTCTGATAACCCCTGGAGGCTTTACTTATGCTTCTTTAAATTCTCTGGGGGGGTCAACATTTAGAGCACAATCCATTAACCAAGCCCTTGTGAGGTCCACGGTGGAAAACGGAGGAGATAAGTAAATATCACTGTGATTCTTTTGCCAACATAGTTCCCATTCTTTTCCCCCTTCAAAAAGCAAATAAGTTCTACAGATAAAGACCATCTTGTAAATATGATCACCGAGTATAAGAAGACAGAAGGCCCAAACGTTTTAATTGGATCAATTTTTAGCATCATTAAGAGTGTCTTATTCATATTTGCATTAGGACATTAATAAGCAAAGATGAGTTTATAACAGCAGCTCCCATTTATAAGGTGTATTATGTGGAAGGAGACAGTACCTGATGTTCTGCAAACACTACCTTACTCAATCTTCCTAATAAAATTATCAGGTATATATTATTACAGTAGTCCAGTTTTACAGGGGAGGGATGTAATCTCCCGGACAATACAGGAAGTAGTATCAGAGCCAAGACTTGAAGTGGAGTCTTTCAGACTCCAAAGTCCAAACCTTTCAAACAAGCCACCTGTTTTCCACAATGACACTTTTGATCCCTGCCATTAAGTTAGCACACCCTTTTGACATTGTGAATACAATGAACACTGTGTACTCTGAACACACACACAAAAAAAAAAAAAAAAAAGAAGGAAAAGGACAAGACCATTTTCAGGCAAAAGGAGAAATATTCAAATTTGTCCTTTTGGGGTACTGATTTCCTTCTCAGTTCTCCTCTCTCTATTGTCACCTCTAAATCAAGACCTTTTGCTTCTATGTTTATCCATCTGGAGCTCCTCACTCCTCATTTACCTATCAAAACCACCTCTCTCTCCCCAACTTCTGTACCCCCACGATAAAAACTCTGATATCAGCAACTGTCATTCAAAGACTGAACTCAAGTCCCTTGTTTCTCTGGGGCCAGTGTGTCCACATAAGGACAAACAATGCAGTCTAATGAAGAGAGCAGCTCTGGAACCAGGACCTCGTGGTTGCAATCTCTGCTCTGCCTTTACTAAGCCCCAAGGTGAACTTCTTAGCCTCTTTCTATCTCAATTTGATCATGTGTAAAATATTGCCTCTCCCAAGGCTATTGTGAGAATTAAGTGAGGTGACCTATGTGAAGTGCTCAGAGCAATGCCTAGCACATAGTTGGTAATCCATGTGTTGGCTGCCATTATTATCCAAGTGTGTCTTCCATTAATTAAAAATGAATTAAATGCTTTCTACTAAATAAATTATACAAAGTATCATGAAAAGGTAAAAAAAAGTTACTTAAGAGCATCTTTTTTTTGAGCCTCTGAAATCAAATCACAGATGCCGTTAGACAACCTCATACAAGGTTACTTCTGTGAAGGAGTAATGAAAAATACATCAAATAATTTAAGCTGCTCAATATTTACTTACATATTTTCCATCAATTCTATGATGTCATTTGGAATTAATGATGTTGAATGAGAAATCAGAAAATAGAGAAAACTTCAAATACAATTACCAAAATACAGAAGGAAATACTTATTTCTTTAAATTTCACAAGTGTCTGGCTTTGTGCCTTCTAACGTTCTGACACTGGCACGATCCACTTTGTTGGATACTTCTGAGTCCTTCTACACTCTTCTTTAGTTCCCAGGCTTTTCATGGTCACTTAGAATTTGTTCTTTTCATTTATAGAATATACCTGCCTACTTTTCCTGCTGTTCAAGCTGATTTGTTTCCTCTATGTATTTATTCTTTAAATACATAAAATTGTATTTTATAAAATTGACTTTTATATTATTTTCAAATGATGGACAATATATACGTGTTTCAGTGACAGACACAATTTATGGTGCTATACTTTAAAATACACGCTTCTTGGTATAAAGAACCTGAACCTACCATAAAAGCATACTTCTCAATTTAAGAGCAGGTTCATTTTTTTCCTCAATGTCATGTAGGCAGTTTCCAATAATCCTTAAGGTAAAGATGGTTAACTTCATTACCATCAGAAGAAAACATTCAGTATCAGCCTGAATTAGAAAAATTACAGTTAAGGACCACACCTATGGTGCATCTCACAAGGGTACATGTGAAATTTACTAAGTGCAGAATATAAATGTCTTAACACAATAACTAAGAAAATGCCGTGAAGGCTCTGTTAACCAGTTTGATGAAAATATTTCAAATTGTATATGAAAACAGCACATTGTACCCCATGATTACATTAATGTACGCAGCTATGATTTAATTTTAAAAAAAAAGAAAATGTTTTGCAATTAAGGAAGGCTTTCATGTTTTGTAAACCAGTGCTTTATAATGTATACTTATAAGTCTGAATTATATTATTTTGGTAGTAAACCTCATTATAACATACACTTCAACCCTACATTTAATATAGAATGACAAAACACATTTTTTTAAAATTTATTGTTGCTGTTGCTTTATTCAAGTTTTGTTGAATAGTGTACGTTTTCGTAAGCTGGCTGAACTTTTTCTCTCTGCTTAAGAAGTATATGGCTGGAAGGAATGCATATATAAGTTAGATGTGTGCCTTAGATGGATGCCTGGCTCCGTAATTTGACTTTGGGAAATTTCCACAATGAGACAACTACCTAAATAAAATGTAAAAAAAAAATTAGTATATCAATGTGTCTGTAAATAAAATGTAAAAAAAATTAGCACATCAATGTGTCTATTCATGATGGGTTCGTTTTCCCCTTCTAAGTAAAAGTTAGATGGTTTCTCTTCCATCCTGTCACTCTCTCTCATTAAGCTGCCACTGTGCCACTGAATAGTCCAGCTTAAAGTGATATCTTTTTAAATTCTGCCTATACTCGGAAATATGTGATGTGAGACCTGGATAGACCTGCCTTGCACTTTTATCTGATTGTAGATGAGCATGGCCTTGCTTGTCAGTTCCTTCAATGCCGGTACTTAGTGGCACAGTCCTAATTTATTTGTCATCATATTTATTCCAGTATGAAAAATATGGTTGGTGCTCCAAATATAATGTGCGATTAATTTATTTGTCTTTATAAGAGAATTTATAGGGGTACTACTATTCCTGCCAAGAGCATTAAAGTGTGTACACACACACACACGCACATACAACTACGGTGTCTCTAGAAAGTTGTAAAAAGTCAGTGGATTAAAAATCTGTTGAACTAAAATCTCTAGAACTCTCTTGAGTCAGGTTAAAATATTTTCTCATTCTTTTTTTTTTTTAACTTTCTTTGCTTTACATATGAAATTTTTGCTTACCTCTGCTTTAGAGAAATTTTAACTGTAACACTCAGCATTATGATCAGGGACAGGTTCTGGCCTTAGAAGAGCTGAGGTAGGCCTCTCAAGGGATTTACTAATTAAAGAAAAGTAAAGTAGGGTTTTCACCTCCTTGACCTTCAAGAGTTCTATACCCACGCACAGAAAGGTTTATAACTATTCCAACGAGCAGGAACTCTGAAAGTGCCTGGATGGCGGACAGGGGCATGTGAGGCACCCCTGTAACAGTGTTCCTCCAGCAGAGGGAGGAAACACAAACCATTCCTCCAGAACCACAGCCTGCAATGGGAGCTCTCCAGGGTCCTGAACTCCTCCAGATCAGACCTAACACTGATTTGGTTTATCCTGGCCTATCACCAACTCTTAATGATTTCCGACTTTAGGAAATTAGCATAAGTTAAGCCATACCTGACTGCGAACAGTACAAAGTCTAGCAAACTCAAATGGCCACAAAGACCAAAGCAGAAATTTAAGTAAAATAATATTTGTGTTCAAGGAAATAAAACACAACCGAACCAAAAATTACAAATGACAGCCTATACAATCGGAGTGTAGGGTCTTCTGTCTCTTGTTGCATCAAAAAAATATTCAACTATGCTCTGATAACTCTATTTGATGAAATATACCAGTATTTAACTTGCATTTCAGAATCACTGAACTTAACACTTTTATATCAATTTATTCAGATTTACTGAGATAACTAAAATATCTTTTGGCTTAGAATATCATCCTCTTGCCTCACTTTCAACACATTGATTGAGCATCTTAAAACCATAAAATGCTTTAAGGAATTTTAAACATTTAGGCAAAAAAATTACAATTCTGTGAATCACCCTAGGTGGATTATATAATCTTGACTCATACAATTTTCTTATAAATATATTGACAACTTTTAGAAAAAGAACATTTCTTAAGTTAGTTTTGAGAAAAGACATACTTATTATCGCTAACCTGGCCATGCTCCTTAAGTAGGTTTGGTAGAATATTATATTCATGGCACAGAGAGTATTTTTAGACTGAGTGGCAGCCAAAAAGGACCTCCTTCATGGAAGAAAATGAGGCTTTATTTAAAGTTTAATAATAATCAGAGACTTTATCAAGTTGTTAGAATCAGCTAAGTCTACCTTTCTGTTAATATAATCCTCAAAGAAAACATAAGCATGAATAAAGTAACTTCTCTTTCAAGAACAAATCAAGACACTTAATGACTTCTAAGATACCTCAAGTCCCATGCCCAAATACTTTTATATCATCACTATCCCAAATTTTCTTAGCAATTAATAGCATCTGTTAAAGATTCAGTGTCATATGATCAGAGAAGAGATGGGTAAGTGCTTTCCCAGAGAGAAGAATTATTCACCCAATTCATATTTTATTCTAGAAATTAAATGTTAGGATGTCAAATGCTTTTGTCTTAAATTTGAATGTTTCTTCCTGTATAATTATACAGAAAAAAGGTTTAATGTTTTTGAGACGATTAAAATTCCTGAGGTAAAACTTGATTTTTCTCTACACTTTCACACTCCAGCAAACATAGGAAGAATATTAACAATAACCTTAGCAGAACCAAACTACCTCTATTGATAATCAGTTGGAACATCCCTTGGTCGGAGGAACGAATGACAGTTTATTGTGATATACACATGTCTGAGAGAACAGATCAAGGTCACTGACATGCTGTATACTAATTGCTCAACAACTGTCAGATGGCAATGATTTGAGGTCACCACACTCATGAGTTGAATCCAAATTGCTCTCTGAAGGAGAAATAATTCACTCAATTTTGTTCCTTCAACAGTGAAAACAGAGACATACTTGTCAATTTCCTATATAAAAATATATTATTGAGTTTAATCACTTGAGTAGGTTTTCAGGACTGCCAACTCGACTTCTTCACCAAACCTACTAGTATATGCCTACACGGTCACGTAAATACAGATCAAACACATCCACTGAGAGAGGAATATGTACTTCCGATAATTTCATAGCTCTCTCATATCCTCTATTATTGATGAATTTAGCTCCAAAGCATTCCAAAGCATCTTCTGAGATTATATTTTGGCCTCAGAATACAAAGACCCTAAGGTCTAAATCATTACACACATTTCTTTTTATGGTTAAAGATTTTGCTTTGATACTTATGGATACTAGCTAGCATCCTATCATGCAATTCTTTTTTTTTAATTAAACTGAAATTTTAACTGTGTCTTTGCGGTATGATAGAAGTTTTATTTTAATATTCATTTGTGCTCTCAACACAAAACCTTCCTGATTATCTTTGGTCTCAGATTTAAATAAAAGATATCTTCATATAGTGATGTTTGACAAAAAGATATTATTCCAAAATGTATAGTGTTTAAATTATGCAGCAGTACTCTCTAGTTAAAATAAAAGTAGGCATTGTTTCTACTGTAAAACCCACATAATATAGTGTATTCTCAATATTTTCTGAACCAAATCTTTTATAACAAACATCTAAGATTACCACTAAACACAGATAGGTTTTGAAAGAGGCCGATCTTACTGGAGTCAAATTAAATGAGGTTACACTTGCAAGTCCACAAGAATAGTCTATTTCCTGTTTTGTCTCAAGCAAAGTATCTGCCTAGAAAGGCCCCGAGTTCACAGCTGCCGCCTTCTCATCAGTCAAACATGATGAAGGAGTCTTTTTTCCTTCCTACTGATAAGAGATACATTATGTATTGCTCAGGCTCCAGGAACAAAATAGTTGGATTATTTTATTCTTTCAAAAGTATTTGAAGAATTGGTTTCAAACCTCCCAAAGTATAACACTATTTCATCTATACATACATAGATAGGAAGAAAGAGAAATTTCTGAATAAAATAATAGTATTTTGCAGTGTTTCTGAAACTTGAGTGAACCAAAGAAAGTTTATTTCTGAGTTTTAAGGTATTTTAAAGAGCCAACATCCGATACTTCAAAAACATTAATGTCTCCAATAAATTTTATACCTAGAAACTCTTCTAACATAAATAAACACAGTAAGTAACATTCCTGGGAAAAATCTCTGGCTTAGTTCCACACATATATTCAATTTCCTAAACACCCTCTAAAAACAATTTTACCTCGCTTGACACAACAGAGAAATTAATCAGCATAATAAGGAAGCTAAGACTTTAATAAAAGAACGTACAGCTTACTTTAAAAGCATTCATAAGCCAATGTGTACCTGGTAAGGGATTCAGATTACCTAACAGAATTATGGGGGGAAGAGTTTTCCATTTATAAAGATCACATTTGAAAAGCTATCGATGGTCTGAAGACAGTGAGGTCTGATATTTTTGCCTTCACTCCTTAAACACAACGTATATCCTTCTCTTCAAACACAGGCTAAAGTAACACTGATGATTCCTCGCTTGCAAAATCATTCTGACTTATGATTTACAATTTTTAAGGACTTCTAATTAGACTCCATCTTTCGGTCATTCATACACTTAAATATTATTTTGTCCTTTCTAAATGTTATTATTACTGCCTGGAATGAAGACAGACAAACTTCTATTTAGACCACTCGAACACATGGATGGTTCTGAATATATAAGAAAGGATATCACAAATAATCTGGGTGCACGTTTCTCTTCTCCACTAAGACTGCTACACCACATATGTGTTTTTTTGGTGGTAGGTTGTTGTTTTTGGTTTAAGTTGGTGGGTTTTTGTTGTTTTTTGCCTTATTATGAAAATAGTCCTAGAGATCTTCAGTTGCTACTCCAAAACACATAGAGTCGCAATCAGTGTCCTAGAGTTACTTCTAAATATCCTGCCAGGCAAGTGGCAAGAGCATTGGCTTTTTTTTTTTTTTTAACTAAAAAAAATTTATTACTATAAAATTTAAACTACAACAATTTATTATCTGGCTTCATAAGTTTAAAGCAAGGGTAGTAACTTGAACATCTTTGTATAAACTTTTATGTGACACTAATAAAATAATCTAATAGAAACCACCAGATAGATAGTCCACTATGAAAGATAACCATGTCTAATGTAATCATCTGCTTTCTACTGGAGTAAGCAGCATTTCATCAATTTCAAAACAAAGCCTGCTTTATTATTCTAAAGCAGTATATCAATAGCATCAGTCTAAAGTAAAAATGTGTCTCCATGTGTGATTTGGGTAGAAAATAAAAAATCCTGATATAATTAAGAAATTTCAGCATGTACAGAGCATGACAATTTGCAGTCATCTAAGCTAGGTGGTTAATTCTTTTACTTTTATCTAGATGCTAAGAGGCCTGCCTGTGTGTGTCTGCATCGATAATCCTGAAGAAAATGGGATTTAAATCACACTCGTTTAACAACTTGCTCATATGTTTTTGTTTTATTTTAACATTTAGTTTTGTATTGTGCATATTTAAATAATATTGCTTGATGAATCCATCTCAAATACTAAGTCGCAGGTTGCTTCTGTGATTTTTAAATATGGGAATACATAAAAACAGCACAATCACTTACGTACAGCAGCATGTACTTGTCAAGATAATAGTGGACTTGATATTTAATTCAGTGGAAATAATATCTATGTGGTTACATATACAATTTCTAAATCAAACCAAACTAATGTTCTCAGAAGGCCAAGAGGCAGAGTAATCATAGCAGTGGGGCAATGCCCAGAAATCATAGAAAAGGAAGATTACTCAAAGGCATAGAGAAGCGCTGACTACTTTAGTCTCAAGAAAGTGCTCTTTACCAGTCAGGGTCCGTAAACAGGAGCCAGAGATTCATTAAAAAACAGAGTAGTGTATGTGTATGAAGAAAACGGTTCTAATTCACAATTTACTTTGGGCAGACGTACACCTACTGGATATATAAATAAACACACATGCACAGGAAATTTCATCTGGCAGTGTAGATAGCGTACACTACGTATAGATACATACTATACACATATACAGTAGAACCTCCCTTGTTCACCTAAACTGGACATGAACCACGTGTATGTATCAGTGCAGTCGACCTAGTTCCTTACATTGACCCCCCCCCCATATGTTGACCAGTTTGTTATAGTCCTTTCGGCGGCCAACTTACAGAGGTCCTTCTTTATAGGTTTAATTTCATCTGGCTATCATATTATGTTTCTATATATATATATAGTATTATATGTATTATATATTATATTATTATAATATATTATACATAAAATGTATATATATATATATAATTCAGCTATTAACTGTGGGAGGGGAAAGAAAAAAAATCAGAGTTAAATATCAGAAGGAAATAAGCTGATAAAGTAGGTCTTGATAAAATAGCTATTTTTATTTTTTAAAATTGTCTCAAAGTTGCTTCAGTAACACGTAGCATTTTTGAAGAGAAAAATAAAAAGAGGGCAGCGCCCACGGCTCACGGAGTAAGGCGCCGGCCCCATATACTGGGGGTGGCGGGTTCAAGCTCAGCCCACCAGGCCAAAACTGAAAAAAAAAAAAAAAGGAAAGAACAATAAAAAGATATTAAAAAGTTTGAACATGCATAATCCCATGTGTGTTTTGTTACGCACTACCATACATTCACTGAAGATTTTATCACTTTCCTTTTTTTGTGGCTGTTTTCAAGCTCCTCATCAATATAAAAATACAGGTAAGTGCTAAAGTTTTCTCCAAGATTTTATGCCTTTAGCTATGTATTATTTTCCCTCCTTTATCATTTTATCTTCTTCAATCAATTCCAGATTTCCTTTGGTTCTATTGGCAACATATTAAATTGGCATAGCATTTTCTAGTATATTGAACAATATGCCACTGTTATTTTAAAAAGAAGAAATGGTTGATCATCAGCAATTTCATATGGCTTAAACTATTAATAAATAGCACTCTTTTCAAAATGCCTTTTCATACAACCTCTCACTTGATCATCAACCTTGTCAGGATAAGTCTTCTTATTCCCATATTACAGAAAAGAAAATAGAGTTTTAAAGAGTCATTATAAAATCTAGATGAACTAGATCAGCCAGATGTGCTAAAGTAGCAGTGCTTTGATAGTAGGTAAAGGATGTGAATGTGAATCTATAAAGCCTGTGTCCTGGAACTGGCATTAATTAGAAGCTCAAGATCCACACTTCCATCTTCAGTGCACAACCCCTCACCCCTACCACAAAAGCTACCATGATAATAAGCATGAGGTCTTCTTTAATGAACTGCTAATTATTATTTTCAAGAATTTTTATTATTATTATGACTTTAATAATAATTTTCTGACCTTAGTATTTTTTTAATTAAGATTAGTAGAGTCTACCAAGATTAAAGAGGAAAGATCATAGCTCACTTTCTTCAAAATAAAGAAATAAATAGATAAATAAAGACTGCTTCTTCTTAGCAAAAAGAGAAAAAATAGAGGGCAACAGTTCATGGTAATTTAATTTGGGTCATCCATTCCACGGTAGGGTAACTATGGCAACTGGATACAAACAACAGCAGCCATGCACTTCATCAGTGATAATATACGGCCACACTTTCATCTCAAATTTTAGTCAGTATAACTTACAAAACTTTATTCACAACTAAGGTGAAGAAATATCTAACCCTTCAACCACTTTCCCCTTTTCATTCCATACACCCTGGGAATCCACTGTGAAATAAATTCATAAACCCAGCCTAGTTGCTTTTGCTACTCTACTACTTACATATTAACATGGCAAACCCAGAAAGAGACTGGGTAGTAAGATTACAAAAAGTAGAACTCTAGGGAATAATTTCAGGGAGTACTTTATACCACGTGAAATCTGAAAAACCCTTTATTTCTATCTGCCTCTTTCCCATCTTAAACCAACAATCATTTGACAATTTTGCCTGAAATTTGGGCCATTCTCACATGCCACCTGCAAATATTACTCCAAGGGTTTCACTGAAAAATTGAAAATAACTGAAACCCTTCAAAAGGAAACAACTTAAAAATATATGAAAGCATTTGATATACAGTAGTCTTATTTTCTCAAAATTATTGTCTTTTAGATGAACTATCAAATTGAACTTATGTGCTCTCTTTACTTACCTAGCATTGCATTAAGAATAAAGTGGATACCTTTTATTTATTTATTTACCTCAAAAGGAAAGAAAACCTGTGGAAAAAACTCTACATTAACTATGTTGATGTACTTTCTGATTCTATGACATAGAATCAGGAGCTACATAGAGAAGAATTCTCAGACTATGTCACAGAATCAGAATATGAATGGGGTAGAATTCTTAATATTATATGGTAGAAGATGAATTGATATGTTCTTTTTCACTTTGTCTCCTTACTTTATAATAAAGTTAAACTTATTTACCTCGACTGTGTTTGCAGTATTCCGAATTCATCCTTTTTGAGCACTTCTATTCTTTTCTTTGTTATGAACAAGTTACATTTTAAGCATTTAAAGCAGATAAATCCTGAGCACTTGTGTGTGTCATGTATACAAGTTAGAAAACACACTGATCCCCAGTGTATTGATAGATCAGAAAATGTGACAACAGATGCAGTGGTAATTATAAAAGATCTATGACATTACATCTGTTTAGAATGGCACATTTTTAAAACATGTTATTTGATCAGGATGAAGAGGATAAGTTAATTAAAATCTTCACAGTGCCTGTATTTGATAAACTACAACAGAATAACAGTATGTGACAATTTTATTTCAAGCATTGGGTCACCTTTGTGTTTATATAAAGCTCTTTGCTCTTTATAAACCTATGATAATTATCTAATTTCTGTTTATACATTTTTAAATATGAATAATGTTTATGCTCAAATTTCTATTTTGGGGGAGGTGTTGTAAAAAAAAAATTAAAATTGTGTGGTCCCTTCATAAATAAACCATGAATAGAACAAATGTCATGGCTATTTTAGACAAATGTATTTGTGCTTGTGTGTGTGTGTGTGTGTGTGTGTGTGTGTATTAGAAGAGTAAAAACTCATTAAAGCGTATTCTTATAAACTGAACTAATTAGTCTTCAAACAAAGCATTATTTTCATGCTATTGTGCCCACCAAATCAATAGTTTTATAATAAAGTTATAAAATTTTCTATCTAAAAGAATCCTTAGAGCTGGGCAGTACCTGTGGTTCAGTGAGTAGGGCACTGACCCCATAGACCAAGGGTGGCAGGTTCAAACCTGGCCCCGGCCAAACTGCAACAGAAAAAATAGCTGAGCGTTGTGGCCCAGCCACTCGGAAGGCTGAGGCATCACCTAAGCCCAAGAGCTGGAGGTTGCTGTGGGCTGTGACTCCCTGGTGCTCTACCCAGGGTGACAAAGTGAGACTCTTGTCTCTAAGTCTACTTTCCTGCAAATCAAATCATGCATAAGCTTATCCAGAAAAAATGCTACAATATTTCTCTTCAGAATTTCTATGGATAAAAACTAGTTCTTGTTCTTTGGAAAATAGTCTTGCTGTGATCTTTCACTCTACTTGGACAGACCTCAACATGTAAATAAACATCCAATAATATTTGAAATATAACTAATGCAACCAAAACACATTTAGAATAACAATATGATTCTTTTCATTTACATTAGTTTTAAATTATTATATCTTTTTGTTTCCTACAAACCACAGCCTATGATTTTCTCTGAATGTTAAGAGAAATAAATTGTCTATAATGATGAGTCACAGTCTTATTAAAAAATACATTAAAACCCACATGGTCATTACTTTGTCTGTCCCATTGAATGCTTTGGATGGGTGATTTTAAAACTTCTTATATTTAATGCAGAGACCTCACTGAATATTAAGTTAATAAAGCAATCTCATTTGTAATAACATCAAAAAGAATAAAATACTTATAAATTAGCTTAATCAAGGAGGTGAAAACTAAAAAGCATTGCTAAAAGAAATTAAAGAAGAACCAAAAATGAAAAGACACCCCATGTTCACTGATTAAAATATTTAATACTGTTAAAATGTCCAAACTGTCCAAAGAAATCTAAAGACTCAGTGCAGTCCCCATTGAAATATCAATGACATTATTTGGCCAAAGTGGAAAAAAAAATCCTAAAATTCATATGGAACTACAAAGAACCAGACTAGACTAACTAATCTTAAAACAGAATAACAAAACTGGAAGCCACACACTTCTTATCTTCAAAACATATTATAGAGCTGTAATAATTAAAACAGTGTGGTACTGGCATAAAGACAGACATATAGAACAATGAAACAGAATAGAGAACCCAGAAGAAAATACAGGCATATACAATCATGGTTCCCAAAAGGGTACTAAGACTAAAAATGGGAAAAGACCAGTCTCTTCCACAAATGCTGCTAGGGAAACTGGATATCCCATGCAAAAGAATAAATTTGGCCCTTTTTCTTACATGACATACAAAAATCAACACAGAATAGATTAAAGACTGAAACATAAGACTTGAAACTATAAAACTCCTAGAATAAAACAGAAAACAAAAGCTTTATAACATTGGCCTTGGCAATGATTTCCTGGATATGACATCAAAAGTGCAGACAATAAAGCAATAGACAAATAAGAATGCAACAAACTAAAAAAGTGTAGGGGTTGTAAAGGAATCAAGACTAAAAAGGTAACCTATGGAATGAAATAAAGTATGTGCAAATAATATATCTCAAAAGGGTTTAAAAACCAAAATATATAAGGAATTCCTACAACTCAATAGCAACCTGATTAAAAACTGGGCAAAGAACTTGAATAGACATTACAAATGGACAGCAGGTATGTGAAAAGATGATCAACACTTCAAGAAATGAGGCACTTGTTAGCATGTTTTGATAAAAAGATATATAACAAGTGTTGGCAAAGCTGTAAAGATTGGAACCCTTGTATACTTCTGATAAGAATATAAGATGTTGGAACCACATGGAAAACAATGTGAAGGTTCTACAAAAAATCAAAAATAGAACTAACTATATATATCACCCAGTAATCCCACTTCTCAGTATTTATCTGAAAGAACTGAAAACGAGACCTTGAAGAGATATTTGCACTCCCATGTTCATTGGGGCATTATTCACGATGGCCCAAAGGTGAAAACAACCTAAACATCCGCTGACAGATGAATGAACAAACCAAAAGTGGTATATACATGTGATACTATTCAACATTTAAAAAGAATAAAATCCTGTCATATGTTACCAAATGGATGAACCTTGAGTATATAGTGAAATAAGTCATTCTCAGAAAAACTGAGATTGCATGATTCTACTTTCATGAAGTATCTAAAATCATCAAACTCATAGGGATTGGAGGTGGGAATGATAGGGAGGTGCTATTCATAGCAGAGAGTTTCAGTCATGTGAGATGAAAATTACTAAAGATCTTCCCTACAACAATGTGCACATCATTAACAACAGAGTCTTACAACTTAAAACTTTGTAAAGAGGGTAGATCAGATATTGATTTTCTAGCCACAATAGAAAGGAAAAAGAAAAAGAATCTCAGTGATTTTGAGGGCAGCTATTTTCTTCCTGAATTATCTCCATGGCCACCCTATCATTAAAAAAAATAAAATTCTTGGCTGCTCATTCAGTCATAAAGTAATACTTATAATCATTAGTGCTTGCCAGTTGACACTGAATTGAGCAGACTTCACTCCCACAATACCTATGTTTTTCGTTTCCATTATATTGCTCTCTTGTCCCTGGATGCACCAGCACCATTCTGCTTGCTTATTAATACACACATTTCCTAGCATACATGTTGGTCACAGCCACTTACCCCTGAAAATTAATAGCAGTTCACATATATTAACTCATTCAGTAATGACTGCAGTCTTATGAAAGATGTATTCTTATTCTCATTTTACAGTGGGAAGATTCGAGCATATAGAAGTTCAGTAGGTTATCTGATGTCACAGAACTGCTTAGTGGCTGAAAGATTTAAAACAAGTCTAGATGGGTCCAGACTCCATATTCATAACTATAAACCTTGCTTTTTTGAGCTTCATTTTTCTCCTTAGTTAAATATGTGAACTTCAAAACAGATAGAACAGAATCATAAACACCAAAGTGCTTTGGTGAGCAAGTATTGACTAGTAAAACTCCCTCTTTTTGTTAGTGTATATTAGCATCCATGCTTGGTACTCTTTTTAGCCCCAGGATGGGAAGGTAGAACAGAGAGCCATTTGGTGGTCCATAAAATTGCTCTGGGCCACCCTGGTTTCCCTCCTGACTAAATTCGTATTTTACTAATTCTATTTAGTTCAGTGCAGAATTACTTTCTGATAGTGTCTACCTTTATCCTCTTTCCCTAGTGTCTACCTTTATCCTCTTTCCCCATCAGATTATCTCTTAGTTTACTTTTTCTACTACTTCAGCAAAGATATGTGTCTCACATAATTTGCTGCTTGTTTGAATTAATTAAATTCAGGTGACTTACTTGGAGTAGTGTAAAGGGTGGTCTTTTGGTGAAGAACCTTGATCCCAAGAGTGTTCAGCTCTACTAAGGATATATTCTGAGATCACACTGTTTTCTATGATTTATTTAATTTTTGAAGAGATAATATATTCATAAAGCTCAAAAACCAAAAAGCACAAAAAGACATACGGTACAAAGTTTCTTCCATCTGCCCTCCGTTCTCTCTTTACCCTCTACTCAGATAAACCTGGGAAGGAGAATGCAACGTCTATTTGGCCCACTGAATCAATGGACCAAGTGGACACTGAACATCCATGAAGTATAGAATTGTGTTACGGATTATGGAAAGGATAGGGATAACACTCGAACCTACTAATCTTAAAACACATGAAGGGTGTCCATAAAGTTTGTGTGCATTTGGAATAGTTTAAAATGGACACCCGGTATGTGGGACAATATTCATCCCTATATAAAATTGTCAATAGAACTATTTTTCTAATTAAGCAAGTATCACATTTCCATATGTACATTTACCTCTGTTAACATATTTATGTGTTTAGGGTAGGGTAGAACTTTAGATACCTTCTTGTGACAGATCACATACTTAAGTAAGGAGAAAAATGAAGCTCAAAGCAGCAAGTTTTATAGTTACGAATACGGAGTCTGGACCCATCTGGACTTGTTTTAAATCTTTCTGCCACTAAGTAGTTCTGGGCCATCAGACAACCTACTTAACCTCTATATGCTTGAATCTTCCCATTGTAAAAGGAGAACAAGAATACATCTTTCATAAGACTCAGTCATTACTAAATGAGTTAATATGTGTAAATTGCTAGGAAGGATATTTGATATAGAAAAAGCACTACAGAAGTGTGCACTGTTATCATTACAGGTTAATTGATTCACGCAAGATGAAACAGCTAGAGGGTATAAAAAGAATGACAGAGAGACGCCCTGCATCAAAAAAGAAGATGGGCAAAGAGGTAGAAAAGTAGGCTTTAATCCGCATCCTAAGACAGGAAGATAGGAGAGGGATGTTAGAGACCCCAAATCTGCTCCATTCTGAAAATGCTTTCTTTGTTTTTCTATTTACATTGTCTGGGGAAAAAAGTAGAAAGAAAAGTATAGGCAGGAGATGAATGTTTGGACGGGAAAGAATTTTAACTCTTTCAATCAGGGTTGAAAAAATTATGGTTTTTCACATAATTTAAGAGCATTAGTTAGTTTTTCATATAATTTAAGAGCATTAGCAATAAAGAAAATGAAAAGAATGAGCTATTCTTTGTAAATGCTAACATGAATTTTAGAAATGTAAAAGAGTTTAAAAGTTTAGTAAAAACTTGACTTTTATTTTAAAATAAATATAATTGTCTCTTGAATTTCTGCCATGAGATACTTTTTTCCCAATACTAAACATGGTTATGTCTCAAAGTAATAATTTATATCATTATTGAAGAGAAAATGAACAGTAAAGTTTCCACATACTATTGATTCACAATCTCCAGGGTAGTTATACATAAGTAACTGAATAAAAAATTGAGAAAGCCTTAAAAATAAATATTTTCTTGCAGGAAATGTACAAATATATCCTATTCTTGAGGAAACACTACCTTTGCATAGAATAGGCCATCCACAGGATGTAGTTAGCCCAAGGACCTGGCAGCTAAATCTAATCAACCTGAGATTGTAACAGAAAGCAAAGGGCACACTCCGATTTGATCAAAGTGTGAATTCTGAGGAACAAGAAAGAGAGGATAATGCATCTTGTGCATGGTAGATAATTAGCAACCTTGCTAATGTAGTTTTTCAAATATTAAATCCTCATTATCATTCTTCTTCCTTACCAAATTTAATATCCTATAAGAGCTACTTAGTATAATAAAAAAATAATAATATAGCTGAGGATATGTCTATGAATCCAGCTTAAGTCCCTACCTAGAATTTAGAACCAGCCTTCCTAATTACATTGCAGACAAATATGTTACTTACAGAATCACTGTTTGTACCTTGTAACGAATTAATTTGATTGACTCTCTGACTGATAATGGGGTATGGAGCATAATTTTGGAGTCATGAAAGGGGTGAAGAATTGCATTTCCAGCATTCAATCACTCAGCATCATCAGACTAAGTAACTATACAAGTCAATAATCAATGCACACATTTACCATGGAGACCTGGGCACCACTGAGGTGGAAAAGACTCCTTTGAGTTGCCATTTTAACTTTTTGCATCTCAAGATCTCTACAGGTAGGCAGTACTTCAAATGATAAGCCAATACAGCTCTTTCAGGTATCATTAAATTCTCTGTTGCCAGATGTACTTTAGTTGTCACACTATTTTGAAAACTCAAGAGGTGATTAAATGACTATCCAAAGCTGTTAGTGAGAAGACTGAGGTATCCATCTATGGCCCTCGGCCAAAGGTGCAGAACGGGGAGTGCTGAAGATCTGAAATAATGAACAGAAACATTTTCCTGAAAAGAATAATAGAAAGTAACAATACCTACCACCATATAGCTACAGGAATGTAAAGGCTTTACAAGTAAAGTCACATAGCAGATACTCAATAAATGCTAGTAAACTTGTCATTATAATTAGTGGCAGAGACAACATCGGGATCCACATTTCTGATTCACAACATACTGCTAGTTCTATAGGTTAATTCTGTTTCCTCAAACTAGACTGTAGGACAATAAAATGTCCTTTTTACCCGAGCACAACACATTTTTTTCTGCATGCTAATTAAGTTTGTCAAATTGTTTTCTATGCTCTTAGATGAGAAATAATAATGAATTACATAGGCTCTGAAGCACCCACAATTGGGTGGGTGCCTATATAAACTGCCTATATAAAAGTAATGTAGGGCCATAAGGCAAGAACTGTGCTAGAAGTCTGATTTCTACAGAAGTCTAGGCATTAGCTAAAAGCTGCCCAGCCATCATTTCATGGTTTGCCTTCTTACATTGCTTACTGCTTAAGAGTCTTTGTATCCCTGGTTGCCATAAGATCTTTAACATCACTAATCATGTCTACAGACCAAGATATTTTCCAGTTTCTGTATTCAGGTAGACCAACTGCTGCCAACCACACCAGTGGCCAAACTTAGGAACTGACTCAACAGGTCCTCTTACAATGCTTTACCCCAGAACTGAGTCAGCATAAAAAGACAATTTCTGCTTTCTAACCCTCTGGGTTCATCCCCAGCCAATCAACAGATCTAACTTCTTAGCCTTTTGTCAGCCAAACTACCTTAAAAAACCCTGGTCCCCAAATCCTCAGGGAAATGGATCTGACAAATTTATCTTGTCTCCCCCCTTAGCAGCCTTGTTGTATTAAACATTTTCTCTGCTACAGTACCTGGTATTTCTGTGTATTAGCTCCCTTCTGTGCAGTGGGCAATAGAATCTGGTTGGGGAATAACATTAGATTCAGTCCAAACACTCAGTAGTTGGTTATTGATTGCATAATTCTTAAGTAAGCACTCAAATAAGGACTCAATGTTAAAGCATCAACCAGGAACTGACAAGTGGAATCCAAGAGGGATAGTTACCATCTTGAAAGTGAAGTTAAAATCTTTCGTCATTCAAATTTTAGTCAAATGTTTCTGGGATAGGATAAATTGATTCTCTTCTCTGTGAATGGCAACACTACTCAAAACTTGTGCTAAGTCTCCTGCCCTCCCATCTCTACCACGCTTCACAAGAGATCAGAAACGAGGTAGCCAGACTGTCCACCATAGAAAGAATCTTTCACTCACAGGGTAGAATTTGCTATGCAATAGAGTCCACAGGAAAATGGAGCTACCAAGTGTGATTCTGCCACCTAATTATGCCTTTTAACAAAAAAGAAAGGAGAAAGGGGTAGAACTAGAGGCTGAAAAGGAGAAATAACATCTACGGTAGTGAGTACTTGTGTACATCCAATAGATAAAAAGCTCACTTAAATAAACAAAGAAAAACCTGAGTTGACCACTTCTCTACACTGACAACCTCCATCCTTCAGTTGATTTAATTATCATAGACCGGACCTGAACCACGTGTACGTATCAGTACAGCAGGTCAGTTCCCTGTGTTGACCACTTCCAAATGCTGACCAGTTTGTTACAGTCCCTTGGTGGTCAAATTATAGAGGCTCTCCTGTATTATTGCTTTAATCTAAAACCTCTGGAAAAAAATAAAAGAGAGAGAGAATATGTGTGTGTGTGTGTGAAAAACAGTTGCATAAACAAAAATATTAAGTGTGGTATTTTCTATATTATAAATATTCAAAGGGTATGACTATTAAATGTCGGCCCTTTCTCACTCACATTTTAAATATAAAGATGTAAGGGAAGACAACAGCTAAAAAGCTCACCATTCCTTAAGTTTTATGATTTTACAATTTTCGGCTTAAAAGTGGTTGTTTTTAAAACACTAGTTTGTTCTTGAGCTGTGTGACTCCCTGAAGGTGAAATATACCAGGATCCTGCAAAGGGGAATTGAGGCTTGGCCTAAGGGCTAAACAAACAAGTATGTTGAGGCCAGAGGCACAGTCGAAAGGTCAGATATTTGGTAAGACAGTAAATAGTCCCCATCTGAAGCCTCTAGGTAAACCTGGGGCCCGGACAGAAAAATACCCACTTCTCTAGTGCATACCAGGCTTAAACAGACAGGGCATCCTAGGATGTGGACAAAAAGTACGAGAGCAAGAACTCCAACCTCAGAACCCAGGACGGGGTGAGGCACCTTCTGACCGGTGAGATGAATAACAAACCGGAATATTTGTTTTAAAATTGCATCAAGCCAATTAAAAGTTAAAGATGAGCTACAGGTATCCACAATTTATTATGACCTTTTTTAAAGCCTGGATACCGTGACTCTCCTGTGCATTTGAACTGACTGAACACAAGTGACAGACTATAGGGAACTATGTAGAAAAAGTAAAAAAATTAGCCAATCAGTAGGGCTGTCTTTATTCAGGTATGATTTGCCACCACCAGTTTTCCCTGGATGCTTTCAACATGTCCACGGTTTATTCATTCACTGAGCAAAATTAGAAACCTACATTCCAGGCAGAGTGCATGAGCTGAAACTGTCACTGTGAACAAGATGGGACTCCTGCTGTGATACTGTGATTTATAATAAGATGCTTACATGGACATTTGGTCAGCCCAGTTTCCCCACAGACAGCTCCTAAATTTCTTGGAATCTCAAGAGTAGTAAGAGTCTTTCTATACACTAATGAGAAGACTGCTGTCTGGTAGCCTGTAGATGGCTTCACGGTGGGGTTGGTCACTAAGATCAGAACAAAATCAATGAAGTACAAGGCAGCTTGGAGTCACAGATCATGTGGCAGAGTAAGGAGCCTGATTTTAGATAAGATTAGATGAAGGTGCCATTCCAGCCATCTTACTACTGAATGATTGTGGCTTGATCACAGTGTAAGCTGTGAAAATGGAAAGACTTACATAAACCAGGAATATGTTTTGGAGGTACGCCTAAGTGAATTTTCCATTGCTGGGGTACGTGTATGAGGTCTGCCAAGTAAGTTTGTGAACCATCCTGGAAAAAGTGCACCAAAGGGTTGCACTAGGGGCTGGCCTTGGCACAGCTTCCCCAAGGGAGTCCTCTGAAAGTGACCACAGTGATAGTCAGCAAAGAGGTGTGTGGCAGCTTTCTAGGATCAGTTCGTGAAATTCATTGTCAGACCTCACAAGTGTGTGTGTGTGTGTGTGTGTATTTTGGAATAGTGGTCAGTGAGGAGTCAAGAATGACTCCTAGGCATCTGACTTGAACAATAAGGTATATATGATAATAGTATTTACTTAGAAAAGATTTCTGTAGAAATTAATGGCCATAGAAATGGAAAAGGAACAGCTGTCTCAGTCTTGAGAAGTCTGAGGTGCTGTTAGGTAGTTAGTTACAAACAGCTCTCCTGGGGAAGGAGGACAAGGGCTGAACCCCCAAGCTGCCATCTTCAGGCTGCCCACCTTAATTTTGTCCCAGGAGATGGTCCACACTGGAGAAGGAGGGATCACCTGACCACTCTGCCAATGGAACTTAGCATCCCAACTGGAAAAGGGCATAGAATATTCTAGCCTAACAACAGATACAATAGAACCATAAAGGTGACCTAAAACAGCCTTAAGACTAATTATCGTATCGTGTGTTTCACCCCCTTCCACCCCCCTCCCAGGGGTTCTCAGAAAGTCTCCTGGGAGGGCTGCCTGTGCAGTAAGACTCTGGTTCCCGGGTGCCCTCTGAACCACGAAGTGGGACTGACCCAGACAGTATAAAAAGGAACTCCTAGCTATGTCAAGGCCTCTTTGCCTACTTACCCTGGCAATGGAGGTCTGTTCGCTGTCTATGGCAAATGTATTTTGCTTTGTAAGCCTATATCTTGCTCTTATTCTGTAAACCTACTTTTCTCTTCCTCAATAAACTCTGCTTCATGCTTGCCTTACTTTGGAGTATCTGGTCATTTTTTGACCAAGAGCGCTCAGGCAGCTGCCTGAAACCCTGACATTTTAGCAGACAGGCAGCTGGCCTTGAAATCCAACAATACCTCTTAGACATCCTAGTGGAAATATCAAGTAGGCTGTTAGTTATATAAATTAGAGGCTCACTGCAGAAATCACGATTAGATACATACATTTGGGTTTCATCAGAAGATACACAGTACTGAAAGTTACGCTATAGAATGATCTAGGGAAAGACTATTGACAGTCTTTCAGACTAGCATTTATAAGTCAACAGATTAGAAGACAACAAGAAAGGCCAGGATAAGCGGTGGGTATAGAAGAGGATACAGCATCATGGACACTAAAGCAGAGAGTGTTTGAAGATGGGGAATGGTCAACTATGTGACTTTCTAAAACTGAGTAAAAAATAAAAAACCGAGGACAGAAATGTGATCATTGAATTTGGCACATGGTGACCTTGGCAACAGTCCATTCAGTTAAGGATGGCAAGCAGCCTAGAAGAAACTACTGAAGTTGGGGCTTGTGATGGAATGAATTACATCTTATTATGATGCAGCAGTATTTGTAGCAAAGAAATGCTGTTGTTTTCACCCATACTGCAATTCATGCTGGACAGCTTGAATAATATAATATAGGATTTGCTTAAAATTTGTTTCATAGCAGTTAAATGTTTTAAAAAAGCAGTGAGAACCCAAAATAATTAGCAGCAAATAATTTGTATGTTTATACAATGCTTTGGGGAAATATGCCTTGATTCTTAGTGTTTGAAATGGCACTACTTTTAAAAGCAATAAGTATGACTCTCTGGCTATAATACCGAAAAAAAAAAAAGTTATGAAGGACAAAGTATACTTTTTCAAAGACTTATTTTCAAATGTCACCATAGCCATAAATTATTGATTTCCATATCTAAAATTAATGTTTTTATTTATGAAGCACTTTTAACTTTTGGTACCATAATATGGAACTTTTCTTTAACAGGCTATTTTATATTTTCGAATTCTAGAGTTTGAATGAACCCAATTAACGTGCTCCGTGCGTCTCCTCAGTCTGCCCTTAGCGAGGCTCACAATGTGAGTTCTGTTCTACTTGCTATCAGGGGAAACCACACAGGAACCCAGAGAATACTGGCTGCTTGGGGGAAAAAAAAAATGAGCTCATTTCTTCACAAAGTCTCTGGCTGTGGCCACACAGAACACAACATCCGTTTATAGATTCTCCTAATTGGCGCTGGGGCATTGTCTGGGCTTGTACTTCTTTTCTGGCAAAGGCAGCTCATTTTTATTTATGCTCTTCAATGGATTCAGCCACCAATACATACAGATTCAGATTGTAAAAAATTATCTAGGCAGGTAAAAAGAATTGAAATTTGAGACAGTTCAGTGGCTTAGCAGGGAGAGAGAGGAAAGCCTTAAACTACCTTTAAGAAGGAGTATTTTGTGAAAAGCAGCAAAGCCCCATGTTCTCTTTTGAATAATAAAAACACTCATCTACACGCTGACACGACACACGGATTTTATTATGAATTGTCACACATGGTAGTTTTATTAGTACCTATTCAAGACTAAGCTAATTTAAAAGCACTTAAAACCTCTAGGCAGATGTTTATAAATGAAAAAAAAAAAGTTCAAAAAGCTCTGCATCATATACTATATACTACAAATCAAATCAGACCCGGTTCTTCCTCAGTCCTGTAACACATTCATCTCCGTATGAGCCGCCTGCACCGAGAATCACTGTTCTCATTCTCCCGGCAGCAAACCTCCCTGTTCTGTCGGAACTTTATGACGTGCACTCCCCCTTTCTGCCTGATTTTAACTGCTTACCCATTTTATGCTATCACGTATCTCCCTTCCACACTAGATTCCTATAAGAAGTCTCATTCAATTTCTTTTAAAATTTAAGTTAGTACAAGTGCTTTGAAACACTGATGGTCTTTTTACTAAATCTCAACATCAGCACACCTCAGGGCCTCACACCCCGTGGAAAGGACTGGACACGTTCCCCACGTGACACGCGCTAACATTCTCAGCAGCGCGACTCATAGCAGCACAAACCTCGAAACTGCCGAAATGTGTGTGCTCAAATCAAGAGGAGAATGCCTAAAACTGTCACACAGTGGAAACCACTCTACAGTGAGGAAGAGCAACCTGCCGCCGTGCACAGTGACATGCATAAATCCCAGGAACTCACTGGGAAGATGAGATGTCGGGGAGCAGAGGTCCCCGAGAATTATGTCATCATTTAAAGTACTATGACCTCATTCTGACTAATACACCAGGTTTGAGTAAAATAATTGGGAAATTTGGGCTAATGCCAACATGTTTCCTTTCTTTATAAAGTACAAAAAGTCAAAATTAAACTTTGTTGCTAGAAAGCGCAGTAGGAATTATCCTTCACGCGGATGCTAGTGAACGGAAAATGGCACGTGGGGGGTGGTTCGCAGTATTTGGGGGTGGGGGCAGGGTGAGGTGGCATTTTCATGGAATTTTGGTGTTCTTAGATCTGGGTGCTGGTTACACGAATGTGTTCAGTTTGTCAAAGTCCATCAAGATGTCCAGTTAAGGAGTTACTGAAGAGTGATCATCCTCAGACCTTGTACTTGGAGACAAACAATTGAAATCAAACACCAACCCAGCAGAGCAAAGTGAAAGAAGTTTACTAATAAGCAAGTTTACCTCCAGGCGCGGAGAGGGTGTGTCAGCAAAGATTAGCAAGCCATAGTACACTTCAGAAGGGGCCAGGAGCGGGCACAAGTTGAAGCACACAGTGGGCCTGGGGTTTCTTTGGGTTCCTCTTTTCTTTCTTCTGACTTACTCATTCCTGTGCTCCTACTGTGGTGTTTCCCCGAAAATAAGACACTGTCTTATATGTATTTTTTCTCAAGAAGACACACTAAGGCTTATTTTCAGGGGATGTCTTATTTTTATTAAGTATAATACAATAATCTACATTTATTCAAATACAGTTAAGTCATCTTCTTCTGGAACCTGACGGAGGAGCCGACCTTGTTGGTGGGGCTGGTGATAGTGAAGTGTGAACTCCTTTCCCCTAGCCGTTGGCACGTGCGCAATAGGATGCCTGCAACTGCAGATACCACACACACACAGGTACAAGTGCAAATGGCTCAGAGAAAGGAGCTGTGGCAGATAAAAGGTTCCAGTCTTCCTTACCACTCCATGGCTGTGCTGCGTATCTGTATAGCCACGCTCATCACTAGGTCTTATTATCAGGGCAGGGCTTATATTTTAACAAATGCATAGAAATTCTACTAGGGCTTATTTTTTTGGATAGATCTTATTTTGGGGGAAACACAGTATTCACCTGGCCAATAAACATGTCATCTCCTCCCATCCACAGGACAGGGAAGTTTTTTATTTTATTTGTTCAGGCCTAGTCAAGGGGAGGGCGGGACCCTTAATAATTTATGATAATGATGACATAATGAAGTCAGAGGACATTCTTTTGCCCTTCATCTGCACAGGCACCTCCACAGGGGCTCTGCCCCAAATGAAAAAGATGAGGTATTTCTATAATAGTTACAATAGTCGCTTGAACACAGACTTTGTCCTCATTGATCTGTAGTGCTAATCTTGCTCCTATCGTACAACTCCACCATGTTCTCTATTCTGAACTCAAAGGTATGTACATATTTCTGTATTTGTAATATAATTCAATGACAATTTTAAAAACCTCTAGTTTTTTATTTATTTATTTGTTTTTGAGACAGTGTCTCACTGTGTAGACTGGGTAGAGTGCTGGGCCGTCACAG
Source organism: Otolemur garnettii (assembly GCF_000181295.1). Taxonomy (NCBI): domain Eukaryota; kingdom Metazoa; phylum Chordata; class Mammalia; order Primates; family Galagidae; genus Otolemur; species Otolemur garnettii. Next base: position 9,003,005 of record NW_003852419.1, read on the forward strand.
CTCACGACAACCTCAAACTCTTGGGCTTACTTGATTTTCTTGCCTCAGCCTCCCAAGTAGCTGGGACTACAGCTGCCCGCCACAACACCTGGCTATTTTTTTTTTGTTGCAGTTGTCATTGTTAGTTAGCAGGCCCAAGCCGGGTTCAAATGTGCCAGCCTCAGTGAATGTGGCCAGTGCCATAACTAGCCTGCCATGTGCGCTGAGCCGAAAACCTCTAGTTTTTAAAACTTGTTTTTGAAATAAAGTGGTTGACTAAGTAGGATTTGAGATTGCTCAGTAATAGGTGTAGCAGATCAACCTGCTGTTCCTACAGGTTACCTGCCTCTCACCCTCACTGACAGCAGGCTTGCTCACATGGCTTGCTCTCATCAAGAAATGGGAGCAGAAACACACCTTCCTTCTGAGTGGAGGGTCAGTTCACCAACGCTTCTTCTCCCCAGGCCTCAGGCTGCATCTCAGAATGAAGACCACACAGAATGGAGTACAGTGAACTAGTGTTAGATATAAAACTGGGGTAAAAATACATCTTTCCTGTGGAATGTCACTGAGACATTCCTCTAAGTAAAGTAACAGTTTACTATAAATATAAAGAAAAAAATGCATTTACACCATGTCCTGTACAGCCCCCAGATCTCACCTAATTGTTTTTGTAAGATCTCCCAAGCCGGACCTACCACCCTTGTCTGACAGACTTTCTCAGGCCCTGCCAAAGCTCTGTAGACCTCCAGATAATTTCACACAGGGAACTAAAATCTCCTTGTTCCACTCAGCGCAATAAATCAGTTACAAAAACTACTGATACTCACTAGGGATGGGGGAACTTAACCAATTTATAGTGAATTTTTTTGTTTGTTTATTGAGAACAGCCTTGGATACACCAGGATGTCCCCCCAGTAGCTGTTTCTGTGCTAGGTGGCTTTCTGTAATAGGTTTACACAAGGGAGACAACCCAGGGCAGTCTAACTTAACCAGATTTTCTCTTTCAAAAATTAGAAATCTGAATGAAAGAAATTGAAAGCCTTTAATTAAAATAAAATCCAGCTCACAGCAACCTCTAACTCTTGGGCTCAAGAGAGTCTCCTGCCTCCACCTTCCAAGTAGCTGGGACCACAGGCACCTGCCAGAATGCCCAGCTATTTTTTTGGTTGCAGCCATCATTGTTGTTTGGCAGGCCCAGGCTGGATTTGAACCCATCGCCTTAGGTGTATGGGGCTGGCGCCTTAGCCACTTGAGCCACAGGCACCAAGCCAAGAAGTAATTTTTATTGGTGGGTTCTCCCATGAATCTCCCACATTTTTAAAGATAATTCTAAATTTTACCCCTTCTAAACAGATTTTTATATATATTTTCTATGCTTACCCTCACGTTTGGATTGGATTTTCAATTTCATAACACAAGACGATTCTCCAGAATATATACAGAATTGGTTGCAGACTTTCAGTGTCATACAGTTTGCTTTATAACATGGATACAGTGAGTGCAAAGCAACCATGTCAACGCGAGTATTCTTTGGTATTTTTACCTTTGTCATAGTTTGAGCACTCTGTCTCTTTAAAGTATCTATAAATCTTCAACAATAATAAGTCATTTATTAGAAACCCCTTTATTATTCCTTTAAAAACCATCATAAACACAAAACAAAAACGATTAATTAAAATGAAATCCATAGCAGTTTTTTTAACTAAAGTGACCTTCTCAAGAAGCTAGTCTAAATGATCTGACCAGTTTCATGTGTCAGAATGTTGTTGAATTAAGATGAGAATAACTGGTATGAAAAGAAAACCTGGATGTGAGGGGTGCTGATAACAAACTAGATAACCTCAGGCAAATTACTAACACCTCTCCGGGCCTCAGTTTACTCATTTGCAAAATAAAGTGTATGAACTAGTTAAGTAGTGCTAGTCTTTATTTCTTTTTCTACTATTTATTTATTTTTTTAGAGACAGAGTCTTACTTTGTCACCCTCAGTAGTGTGCTGTGGCGTCACAGCTCACAGCAACCTCCAACTCTTGGGCTTAGGCGATTCTCTTGCCTCAGCCTCCTGAGTAGCTGGGACCACAGGCGCCCACCTAATCTTTATTTTATATCCCTCTCTGTATGTGAGGGATGATGTGAGGGATGATGTGATCCCTCTCTGTATGTGAGATTCCTAGGTAGGGCCCGGTGCCCGGTCTAAGGCGGGGCTCAGGGATGTACTGTGGCAATAAGGAGCCTTCCTGGTGCGAGGCAGATGGCTCTTAGCCCATATTTAGAGAAAGAGAAGACCAAAGAGGTAATCTCTCCCTCTCAGTGTCAGTGTCATCTCTGCCGACTCTTATGTCACCCCCTCCCTGTTTAGCGGTACCAGTCCTTTTTCAGTATCTGAAAGGCAAAGTAATTACTAGAGTTTCCCTTAGACCTGTATTTTCCAAGAATGATGCAAACAACCTCAGACAGCCCAGAAAGGGATTCCTTTTCAAAACGGCTTTCAGATGGGGTATCTTCTACCCTGTGGGCTTACCTTCTCTATAATTTTTTGTAATACAAACAGTCCTCATAAACCACAACTGATCTTTAAAACGTCACCATTTAGATTGTCTCCCCAAAAATGTGGAACTTCTAAATGAAAAATGGAATAATATGATATAAATAAAAATCTAATGGCACCCTTAAAATAAGATTTTATTCACACAATCTAAAAGGCCTACTAAAGAAAAAGTTAGGTTTGACCTTCACTTTTAATTTCTTATTTGATTCCACTTGGTTGTTTTTCCAATAATAAAGAGAAAAATTACATCAAAAATATTTTGGTATTTATTTAAGGGATATCTACTGTTGGCCACAATAGGTTTCAATTTTACTTGAAAGGTAGAGTAAATTCTAGAAGATTAAACTTAGCTTGTGACTTAGAAAATGCAAATGTTTCAATAATGATGATAATTGATATACTAGCAGATGACATTTGCTTTGACAATATTAAAGGTCTTTTGAGGAAATATGGATATAAATATTCAAAGTTAAACTTTGAGATAATTAATTGTATTGATCTTAAATAAATAATAAATCTTTAAAAAACAAAAATAATCTTTACATGCTATAAAAATCTCCAAAATAATATTCCTTTGTGCCGCCCAAGTACACACACCTTGTGGAATAACCTTAAAGCAAGTATCTAGAGGCTGATGCCTGACATTCTAGTCAGAATCCGATGAGGCCAGTGTGTCCGAATTAAGTCTCTTTCTCTTAAGAAATAGGTTGCTCTGGGCACATAATTTAAGCTTACTGAACCTCATTTTACCTATAAAATTAGGACAATTTTGAGCACAAGACCAAATCTCTGCATTAAATCATCACATGCAAAATGAGGGTAAAGACCTCTATTAATTAGAATGTTCAAATATCTCAACGGAGGTATGTGAAAACTTTACTATTCTCTTCTCATTTGTTAAATGTGAATGCATATTACTAGTCAGTATTAATTCCAAAATGAACCCCCTAGTTCTAGATTTGGAAATTCATAGCAAAAAATAAAACTATGTAAGCTTGCTGTTACCTACTCATTGCCAAGTGAGAAGCCATATGACTATTCCAGAGGATAGCACAAAGGAGATTATTTCGCCACTTTAAAATGTGAGACGAATCTTTCCTAAACTAGACACAAAGCATCTTGTTTATATTTGCTCGAGACAGGATAGCAAGATGGTTTAGGTCTGGAATCATTTTTGAATCAGATGAGAATAGGTTAGAATCCAGGCTGTCCTCCTTCCAAACACTCTTATTAACTTGGGCAAGTGATTTCATCTTCTTGAGGCTCATTCCTTTACTTGCAAAATTAATTTCCACCTATGATGTTACTGAAAGATGTAGAGGTCAACATTTCACCAGCTATTGGTTAAGTTATAGACCTGAGAAGCCTCTAGTCCTTGTAGAATAATTAAGTCAATATTATTTCTGAACTAAATTTTCTTTAACAACTTTAAGAATGAGAAGAAAAATTTTTATTATATTTGAGATGCATGCAACTATATTTATGAATAAACTGGTAATATTTTTGCATAAACCAAGAAGAGAAACAACATTTTAACAGATTTAAGTGGTTCAAATATGTTTGAAATTTATGAAAATATAGTATTTGCTATAAAAAATTAAAATTCAGTATTTATTAAGAAATATAAAAAATTATATAGAAATCTATTGCAGAAATATACTTAGAAATTTCTAAATGTATGGCAGGGCACAATGGCTCATGCCTATAATCCTAGCACTCTGGGAGGCGGAGGCAGGTGGATTACCTGAGCTCCCGAGTTTGAGACCAGCCTGAGCGACAGAGAGACCCTGTCTCTAAAACTAGCCGGGTATGGTGGTAGGTGCCTGTAGTCTCAGCTACTCAGGAGGCTGAGGCAAGAGGATCACTGGAGCCCAAGTGTTTGAGGCTGCTGTGAGCTATGATGCCACAGCACTACACCAAGGGTGAAAAGTAAGACTCTGTTTCAAAAAAACAAAAAAAGAAGGGAGGGGAGGGGAGGGGAGGGGAGGGATTTCTAAATGTGAATCCACAGTAACTTGATTTCTTTATTTCATTAATTTGGTATTCTATTACATTACTAATCATTTGCTACTCTGCATTGCTGGCCTGCCTGAGTAAAACACGACTAAAAATTATGTCAATTTACCTCATTCTTAGGCAGTTGTAGAGAACAAAGAGTTCCTCAAATTTTGTAAAATATTTCATTGTCTACTACAGGCTGCCTATTTCAATATAATTACTGAAATCCATCTTTAGTCTTCCAGATCATGTTCCTTCTCACTGATATTAGGTTAGGCATTACTTTGAAAACAATTATAAGCAATGTCAAAATATACACACAATTTGAAAATAATTCTATCTCCCATAACAAAATCATAAGTCTTTGCAGTTAAATGATGGAAAAAAATTAGAAAGAACAAAGAGCTATTTTCAAATAATATTTTGAAGGTCTTGCAAGTCAGTATTTGACTTTTAAAATTTTCTCCTTGATATTACTTGGAATTATGCCTGCGTGGAACCTGAGGAGACTGGAATGGGTTGAATTGTGTCCCCCTTTCGAAAGTCACTTCAGAATGTGACCTTACGTGGTAATAGGGTCTTTACAGAAATTAAAATGAGGTCATTAGTGTGGGCTCTAGTACAGAATGACTGGCATCCTTCTAGGAAGGTGAAATTTGACCATGGAGCTAGACAGGCACAGAGGAAGATATGTGCAGACCCCCAGGGAGAAGATGGCCACACGACCAGAGTAATAATCTATAAGCCAAAGAACACCACAGACCACCAGCAAACACCAGATGCTAAAAGAAGCAGGAAATCATTCTCCTCCAGAGCCATCGGGTAGAGCACAGCCCTGCCAATACCTTCATTTGAAATTTCTAGCCTCCAAAACTGTGAAGCAATAAATGTCTGGTTTTAATCCACCCAGTTTTTGGCACTTTGACACTGCAGCCCTAGGAAACTAATATGGAGACCTTAGAGAACTCAGGCTCCCATAAGCCAGAAATCTGAGGCCAAAAGATGAAATGTTTTGCTGCTCAAGAGGACACAGTTATTTCAGGCAGAACCTTAGAAATGGGATTTTCATTTTCTTAACTTTAGTTTAGGCCTGTCTCTTTTTCCCTTAGAAAATAACTGGTCAAAACTTTCCAATTTTACAAAGTTCATGAAAAGTTAATTCCTTGCTGGGCACGGTGGCTCACACCTGTAATCTCAGTACTGTGGGAGGCTGAGGCAGGAGGATTGCTTGAGCTCAGGAGTTCAAGACTTGCCTGAGGGAGAGTGAGACCCCAACTCCTAAAAAAATAGAAAAACTCTGCCGGGTGCCTCTGCGAGCACCTGTAATCCCAGCAGCTTTGGGGGCTGAAGCAGCAGGATGCCCACAGCCAGAGTCTGAGGTTACAGTGAGCTACGATGCCACTGCACTCTGCTTGGGGCAGAGGGTAGGACTCTGTCTTAATAGCAACAACAACAACAAAAGTCAATTCCTTTAAGCTAATTTTGACTTTTGTTTAAACTAAAAATAAATATTAGTACTCTACTATTGTTTTTTTTCTAACCAGCCATGCTCCAATTTATGAAGCATTTTTCAATATAAAAGATAAAATTGAGTGGGTGCAGTGGCTTACACTTGTAATCCCAACATTTTGGGAGGCCACAGTAAAAGGACTACTTGAGCCCAGGAGTTTGAGGTTGCCTTGAGTCACAATCATGCCAAAGTACTCTATCTGGGGTGACAGAGCAAGTCTGTCTCAGAAAGAAAAGAAAAGATAAAATTAAGACTTCTAATTAACCCATTTGATACTTCATGTTTATCAAATGATCCCTTTGTTATTACATGCAAGATGATGTGATGTTAAAAATAATTAAGATTTCACAACAATTAGGAGGATAAATGAAAGTAACATGAAAGGCTATAATTTTTTGGTAATGTTTGAATTATTATAAAATCTTCTAAGGCACCAATCTTACTAACACATATAGTCCTCATGGAACTTTTTTTTTTTTTTTCTGAATACAGAGTCTCACTCTGTTGCACAGACTGTAATCAACGCAGCTTACAGCAACCTCAAACTCCTGGGCTCAAGCAATCGTCCTATCTCAGCCTTTTGAGTAGCTGGGACCACAGGTGAGCACCACCATGCCCAGCTAAGTTTTCTTAATTTTTTTGTAGAGATGGCACCCTTGCTCAGGCTGGTTTTGAACACCTATTTTCAAGCAATCCTCCCACCTCAGCCTCCCAAAGTGCTAGAATTACAGACATGAGCTAAGAATAGAATGATGAAGGAAACACAAAATTCCTTTCCTTTATTGAGCTTATGGTCTAGTGAGAAGAGATAAAAAAGAAAGAAGAATTACATGGTATTGGAAGTTGGTAAGTATTAAGGAGAAAAATAAGGCAGGAAGCAAGACTTAGGTAATAAAAAGGATTGTTGCCATTTTAAGGAGGGTGGCAAGAGAACGCTGCAAGATTTCAGCTTGATATTTGACACTTGAGCAAAGATTAAAGAATATTTGAGGAAGACTCTTTGCTTAATGTTAATTGTATCTTTTTGTGGCCAGGAAACAAGATGAGACTGCTTCCTGGTTTACTCAGAAGGGTCCTAGTTTTCATGCCTGTTATCCTAAAGTAACTTGTATTTTTTTAGGAGGTATTATTATCTCATTTCTTTCTCTTTTCTTATTTCATAATATTAAGGGGGTGCAAATGTTTTTGTTACACGGCTTAAGTCAGGGCTATGAGTGTACTGAACACTCAAATAGCATTCACTGTACCCATAGGTAGGTTTTTGCCTCTCTCCTCTCCCCCATGCCCTAGTGTAATTATTAATAACATCCCCTTGGACACTTACTGGTGTCGCAGAGTGAATGATGAATGATACAGTCTCACTACTCAGATCATTATCTCTACATAATACGTACAAATGTTTGTTAAATGAACAGGTATTTTTTTTTAAGGTATATCTTCATCTCACGTTTCATCATTTGTTCTCTGTCAAACTGTTCAACCTCTTTTTGCAGCAATTTTGCCATCAATCTCAAAACTCTGAAACAAAGATGAATGGTGGGAGATATCTTTTAATATCCTTAGGTGAAAAGCTCAAAAGATCTACTTCTGATTAACAACACCAGTAACAATTTTCTCTCACTACGTAAGTTTTATTTAGTATCCCTCCTGCCTTTCATTTCACCGCTGAGACCAACATCTTTATAGAGGTCCAGATGGCGCAGAGAGATTATGACAATGAAAGGTAGCTCACGCTGAGGGCCTCAAGGAAAAACGCATCGCGTCTTGCTGGAGAGACTAATTCCAATTACATACTTACCATGCCTTTATCAAACGAGGCACTCACTCTGTGTGATGCCTGGCGCAAATTGAGATAACACGTGAGGGGATTGGCGGCTATACACAAAAGAGGGCTAACACACACTAACATGCTTCCTACTTTAAATAAGCTGCTTTACACTGACTTAAAGTAGATGATGCATCAAAAACCATTAACCGCATAGAAACCTCATGTCAATTATCTGAGAGTACATTTTAAAAAGAACTTTAGGGGTTCTCTGTTCAGACGAACCTTCGAAGCATGTCTGTCAGGCTGGCCTGTCCAATTTGTACAAGCAAGTTGTCCCAAGGAGATGACTTCGCCTCAAATGTGTAACTTTTGCACTCCATTCCGTATTCGGGAAGAAATGCTAATGAGAACTGGAGTAGCTGTTTAGAGTCTGCATAAATCCAGCCCTGTCAACTTCGCCTCTGTCCCGCTGCAAAGTGAAAAACAGTGAGGTTCTACACACCATATTAATGTATAAATAACTTCTATGCTCATTTAGCCGCTTCAGCACATCCGAGAAAATGACATTATGAATGAGCTACATTACCTAGAGGAAAGAGACGGACTAAATGTGGCTTTCCACACAACTTAATATGCATCGAATGTACAGCTTAAGCAGTATCTTCCACACTAAGTGACAGGCAATTTATCTCCATACATCAGTATGTGTCATGAATGTGACACAGTTTTACTGTTGAAGGGATCTGAGATTTCCAGCCAGAAATAGATTTTCCTAGCTCCATTTATTAGTGAGCTACTTGTAGGAATCAAATTAATTGCCACATTCATGACCGTGCTTGCCTCCATTTTTTAATTAGTTTTGCTTAAGCTTTTTCCTGTCCTCCACTGGAATCAAGTCAAACAAGAGGCCCCTGTCAAAAAGTGACAAGGTTCCATATGTGCATCTATGTGTGCTCATTTTGTCACTGCTAAAATATCTCTATTTCTCTTATGTAAATGATCTATGTTAGTCACAGCACATTTACCTCAATTGAATATCCGTTATTTAGAGTGCTTGTTTCTTGGCAAGACGAATGTCAACAGTTTTTGAAAACTAAGCACTGTTTATTGTTTAGCTGGCAGTTATAAAATAAGCACATCGAACATTTTTATTATTTCTTTGGAAAAAATACCTTGAAATGCTTGCAACCCAAATGGTTTTTGAAGACGCTGCCAGAGATCACTCCACAAGGTCTTTCTGATATTCTCTGCACCCATTCTCTGCCCTGGTGTTGAAATACGATATAATCCACCCTTTGTTATTTGTGGAAGAAGAAAAGTCTCTGTATGTGTTGACACACCTAAGTTTCATTCACTAAAATTGGTTTACATTGACCGACAAACAAAATTAAATGCAAAATTAAATGGCTAGCTAGGATATAAGACACATACTGAGGCCTATACCCTGAGCCAAAGAACCTTACTTACTCAAGCTCATTTCTCCCTGGAAGGAGTATCACAGTGATATAAGACACATACTGAGGCCTATACCCTGAGCCAAAGAACCTTACTTACTCAAGCTCATTTCTCCCTGGAAGGAGTATCACAGTGATTCTTCTTTCACAAGCCATTAACTTCTTTAATTAAAATATTTTTCCTGGCCCAGAGTGGTGGTTCATCCCTGTAATCTTAGCACTCTGGGAGACCAAGATGGGTGTATACCTTGAGTTCAGGAGTTTGAGACCAGTCTGAGCAAGAATGAGACTCCATCTCTACTAAAAATAGCAAAACCAGCTGGGTATTGTGGACACCTATAGTTCCAGCTACTCAGAGGCTGAGGCCAAAAGTTCAAGGTTGCTGTGAGCTATGACGCCACAGTACTCTACCTAGGACAACAGCATGAGATTCTGTCTCAAAAATAAATAAATAGATAAGATAGATAGATAGATCGATAGAAAGAACATTTTCCCTTCAATAAAGGCTTATTCAAAATGCTGAAAATCTCACAAATTGAAACCCAAACATTAGGTATACTAATTTTCCAATAAATTAAATTCTTATTCCTGGTGTTAAAGTCGAGGTCTCCTTACTTATAGAAGAAAACAAGATCATAGAATACAAGAAAATAATGGGGAGAAAGGATGTTTCAGCTTTTTTTTTTTTTTTGAGACAGAGTCTCAAGCTATCCCCCTGGGCAGAGTGCTATGGCTTCACTGCTCACAGCAACCTCCAACTCCTGGGCTCAAGTGAGTCTCCTGCCTCCGCCTCCCAAGTAGCTGGGACCACAGGTGCCCACCACAATGCCCGGCTATTTTTTGGTTGCAGCCATCATTGTTGTTTGGCGGGTCCGGGCTGGATTCGAACCCGCCACCTTAGGTGTATGTGGCTGGCACTTTAGCCGCTTGAGCCATAGGCGCCGAACCAGATGTTTCAGCTTTGAAGGATGGAGAGATTCTCTCCTCTGTAAGGACTTTAGAGTCTTCCCCTGGTAACCTGAAATGCACGTTTGCCTATAGTGGAATTGTCCCACTTGCCTTTTAATTTCATTGACAATGGGTTGAAGCCCATTTGGTGGTAAGTCCCACTGAGAACTGAAAACACAGACCCCACTCCATCCCAAGTCAGGTTACTATTTACCTTAACTATTATTAACTTAACTTTACTATTTCACTGCCCTCATTCGTGTAACTTAACTCTTCTAGGAGAGTCATGCCCAGACTAGTAACTTGGCTATTAATTACACAACATTCCCAAAAGAGCTGTCAAGACTGCAGTAGGAAATGTCAACAGTTGATACCCTAAAACTTTTCTGAGTCCCTTCCCTCAAAATCTTCATAGTGCTCTTTCTACCAAACCTAACTATTACATCATGGTCCCTGCCCAATCTCAATCAAGCCCTTACATTAAAAGGCCTGGATTAAATCAAATTTCAGCTGTCAGTACATTCTGAGCTTGCCTTTACCCCTCTGACACCTTGCCATAGCCTGGCCAGGTGGTCTCTTTTGTGTTGGTGGTAGGCGGAGAGCAGGCTTTTGACCCCGTCCATTTCTTACACAAAAGAGTGTGTAGATTAGTGGAAAGGTCTGTTCTAGTAAAAGGTAGAAAGCTTGTTATTATAATTCCTCTGGAAAAGAATTTAACTTGTGGTCTTAGAACTACCCTCATGTTTTCCTGGTTTTTAGGAGTCATATGTTACTCATTATACTAAAGTTCATAAGGAGAGTGGTAAACAGATGCTGAAGGCCACACCAGTAGCCTGGAGTGGAAATGACAGGAGAGTTACACAGTGAATGTGGGGTTTCATTCAACTCATCTTTGAATGAATAAAACTGCCTTTAAGAATATTTTGAATGGATCCCAGGAAAGATTTCAGACATTATCTTTATACCTAGAGGAATCAAACCATAAAAACTTTGTGATAATAAATACCATTTATTGAAAGTTACTATTTATTATTTATTATGATTTAGTTAACTGAAATATACTTATCACTCTCAATCCTCACATCAGTCTTAATTGGTAGATGTTATAGTCATCATTTTCAAAAGAAGAAAACACCTCGGCGAGTCTAAGACAGACTTCCCTGACCACCCAAATGGACGTTCCTCCATCCCAGTTACCCCGTATTGGAACACAATGTTGTTTTCTTCATGGCACTTTGCACCATAGGAACTTATCCTGTTCATTTAACTGTTTTCTTGTTAACTTTGTCTCCCTCTCACAAGTAATCAGATTAGGGACCTTGTCATCCATTTACAGCTCTACCACTACTGCCTAGAATGGTCTGTGCGACCTAGGAGATGCTTACTAAATGTCTGATGAATAGAGTAGCATATTACAAACAGGAAAGGGCTGAAATATGTATTTAAAAACTTTCCCCATATAATTCCGATTGTGCTTCCTTTCCTCCCAACCATGGTATAAATATCTAAGCTGACAACAACTACAAGAAAATAACTCTTTTTGTATTTTTGAGTAGAAAAAAGTGATACATTCATGTGAAAGCTCATTTTGACTGGCTGACAAAAGTGATGATTCCCTAGCAATAGCACAGACCAGGCATGGATTTGTTAGCTTGCAATCACTTGCTAATAGTGCACTTCAATACTGCTGACTGACCGGCTTTAGAGATGCCTGCTTCTGTGTTGTTTTTCACATTAAAATCTCTTCTCTACCATCAAACAATAGTGACTAGCTATGGGGGGTGGGAAGTAAGGTACGGCAGATCTGAAGAGCCAACTTCAACAAATATTTCCATTGATTCAATCAGTAATCCCATACATTTTTTTTTTTCAGAACCATGGGTGACCTTCGTACATACCACTGGGTTGTTTTTTATTTTGTTTTGGTTTTGTTTAGAGCATCAATAAAACATATGTGATCTTACTGAATTCTTGCAACTGATGCAGTCACAGGTCTGTCTTGAATCAGTATTCTAAAAAATGCAGGCCTGAGGCTTGAAGAGGAGGAATGCTCCTCACTCAAATCAATCTGCAGCACTGGCCAGTTCACAATGGCTGGATCAGCAAGCAAGGAATGGTTGGTTCCTGCTTATAAGATGTGAATCCTGTGGTATATTTAGCTCGAGCTTCTGTACTTGTCTTAATAGCTCTACGAAATCTCTTCCCTCTAAGAGGCCCATATAAATTTTCAGAAATATGCTGAGAATAGATCTTGTGCCCAAAAAGGCATGCTAAAGAAATAGCATAGGCCTCCCCCAAAAAGTTAAAAAAAAAACATTTCCAGGAGCAGTTGTGCCATTGAATTCTCCAAATAGTTCTTACTATAAAAGCAACGATTCAAAATAAAATAACAATTCAAGACAAAAATATGATTTTATTTATGATTTTCCATGTAGGAGAAGAAAAATATCTTTTCTCTACCCTTTATGTTCACGGCTGAGACTTCCATTATCAAAGATGAACAGGAGAAAAGCATATAAATGTGTTTAATAACAGTTTTATGCAACATCAGAGATTTCATAAGGAAATAATGACCTAAGGAAACAGGTGAACCTGTGTATTTTTTAATGACAGTTTTGATGAAGAAGTTGATATTCATGGAGAATCACTGAGATAAACTGGAAACTTAGAAAGGACTGTTAGCTCAGATTCTTCTCTGTGACCTCTGACAAAGTTAAGGATAGTCCATTATTCTGGCACAGGGATAGCAGCTCTCACAAGAGGGTTCTATCACCTGCTGTGATGAAGGTCAGAGAATCCTTCCTAGTTTCCCGACCTGCTTCAGGAAAGAAGGGCATGATCTTCCTGCTTGTGCAGTTTTCTCCAACTCCTTCAGTTTAAAATATTTTAGGGTAGCTTATCCTGAATCCCTTCCCTTCATTTTTTTTTCATACATCAGGAAACTGAGGTTTAGAAGAAGTAAAGTAGATCCTGTATAAGCCGACCCCTCAAGGGACTATAACAAACTGGTCAACATATGGCGGTGGTCAGCATAAGGAATTAGGCCTACTGTATAGATACGTCCATGTAATACGTGTCAGGTCTACAAAAATTACATCATTCAAGGAGGTGGTCAATGTAGGGAGGTGGTCAACTAGGGAGGTTCTACTGGATACCATCTGTCAAAGTTACAGGGGAAACAGGTGAATGAACTGCGATTGAAAGCCAAGTTTGACTCCAGCAGCAAGACTCTAGCTGCTGACAGTCTCTGCCATCCTTACCCTTACATCCCTGGGAACGATATTCTGGAAAGGGGGAGCTTTATCCCCCAGTCTGCATGTCTTCAGAAAGGCTCATTACATATATGAGAAGACCTGTCCCATACGGCTCTGCCTCAGCTTGGTGAGAGAAAGTTTGAAGAATAGCTAAGGGATGAGCTTTAAAATAAAAACCTGAAGTAAAAACTCTGTGAGGTTTTAGTTAACATACAAGAAAAGGATTTGTAGACCAGGACTAGAGAGATTTTTATGATTTCTTTTGTTTCTAACTGTTGCCTTTTAGGCCTCTTAAAATTTAAAGCGATTAGGAGGAAATACCTAATAGAACAAAGCTACCAAGACTTGTCTTCGGAGGCAACAAACACGTCAGTGGTCTATTATCCCTGGAAGGAAGGAACTCCAGTGGTGAATATGTGGACTGGCAACTTTAAGGAAACAAAACAGCTGGCACCTGGGAGCAAAGGAGAGGGTCGAAGTTGATCTAAAACTGGCAGGAACACACTTGCCTTCCAGAAAGCAAGTCCCACACGCAGCATCAACACTGTCCAACCTGCTGGTGTTCTTGACAGAAATGTCTGCTTTTTATTTTTTCCTCTCTCAGACAGAGTCTCATCCCAGGGAGAGTGCAGTGGCATCACCATAACTCACAGAAACCTCGAACTCCTGGGCTCAGTGATCCTTCAGCCTCACCTCCCAAGTAGCTGAGATTACAGGTGCTCACAGCTAATTTTTCTATTTCTGATAGAGAGGCAATCTCATTCTTGCTCAGGCTGCTCTCCAACTCCTCAGCTCGAGCGAGCCTCTGGCCTCAGCCTCCCATAGCGCCACTAAATGCGGCCCAGAAATGTCTGTCTTTCTTTCTCACTACAAAACTCATCAAAGACTAACTTAAATCCTTCCTTCTCCAGAAAACTGTTGCTCGCTCTCTGATTTCAGCCTTTCTGAAATACTAATCCCCATGAATCCTAAACTACAGAACTTGGAATTTAATTTTAAAAACATTTGGCCAAGAAGGCCTTAACATTTCCCTCTACTTGACTCAACTGTGGACAGGCTGGTTCCTAATTACAGGCCCCATCTTCCTTTTCTTAGAGCATTTACTTCAGACAACTTGCAATTATAAATTTTTCCTCAGTTCCTTTGAGATGTAAATTTTCTCCCAGATTCTTGTCAGTTTTACAACCCAGGAACATTGTTCCCAAGGTCCTAGGAGCCATCTCTTTGAAATATAATCATCAAGAATGCTACTGCCCCATCTCTCAGTCTCCCTTGTGTTGTAGGAGCCTAGATTCTATAAACATCAAGCAGCAAACAGAGAAGGCCTCATCACATTGACAAACACGCCTCTCCAGGTCCCTCAGTATTTTTCCACCAACTAGCCCCAGCTATCAAAAACTCTCTGGCCCTTTGTTTCATCAGAGTTGAGTCCAATAGTCTCGACTCCTATTGTATTTGTCTTGAACCATCTTTCTTGTGTGCTTACAGTTTCTCTCTGACGCACTGTCTTATAAAATTAGTACCTGTTTCCTACGTCCTAATTTTGCTCACTGCTAGGTAGCAATCAGCAAATACCGTCTTCCTTGGTGGCCATACGATTTTCCTTCTCAGTATATCAGAAAACAGATTAAAGATGAAATATATATGAGAATTCTGCCCAGGGTGGTCACCTCTAATGACCATCTTGCTTTAGTCACAGTGGGCTCAGAATCCTCAACCTCACATTCTAGGAAGCCTTCACCAGAATTCAGTCAGATTCTGTGCACAAAACTGAAACCTACTTGCCTTTCTTAAACATGTCTTTTGAATCAAAGGAATATTTAATTTTAAACTCTGTCTTTTGTGAAGCAAATCTCACCATCTCATGCTTAAAGAGACATTTATCATTTGATGAGTTAAACTTGTTCGCGGTCCTTTAAAAAAATAATAATATCAAGGAATAAACTAAGTTTACTTTTTCATACAGTTCACACACAAAAATCACTGGCAAAGAGCTTCTAAAAATGAGACAGACCAAAAACACGGTGAAAAACAACAGATCTTATTATCTTATAAGGGAAGAGCTTGCCCAGTCATTTCCTCTGCCTTCTAAAAGCCTTTGGGTTGTGATTGCTTGGAATATTCCCACTGCTTTGCTTTTGAAAGAATGGAGCAGGGGTGGTAGAATGTTATCTCTTTTAATAGCATCGATTGATTGCATTATCTTTCTAAACCTTAAAATTTAGAATTCTAAAGAAAGAAAAAAAAAAGAAAGAAAGAAACCACAGTAAGAGATTAACCTCATGAAACACAGAGATAACTGGGGAGGTGGTCTTCTAAGACAAAAATTCATGCAATGAAGAACTGAAGGACAATAGTCCACCAGGTCACCACTTGGTGTCCACTGCTTCCTGCTTTAAGAGGATCATCAGGACTAGAAATTTGTTGCTAAAAAAAAAAGTGGGGACTTAATAGTCAAGGGGAAAGGATAAGGCTGATTTCAAGGTAAGTCTCTAGTTGGTTCAAATGCCAAGATAGAAAGTAAGATGGGATTAAAGCGTCTCAAGAATGCCCATGGAAAACAAAATGAAGTAAATAACAATTTTATTTAAGTGTTTTAAAACTTTTATTTCCTTGTATTGCTTTACTATTTTTGTTGACACTTGTGGTGGGAGTTTGTCTGTCTAGCTGCAATGACTCCTTTCCTGAAATTTGCTCCCTCTCCCCACCCACAAGAGAAACCCACAATAAGTTACCATGTTTGTCTTTTGAGACCCATCCCCGGCTACTCGTGTAGGTCAGGTACACACCTGCCTCAAGATGATCGAGGTCATTTTCAGAAAATTTATTATGTAGTCCAGCTCAGGAGCTTAAAATAAAGCGAAGTAATTCCTACACAATGATAGTTCATCTAGATGCAACAGACTTGCAAATACACTTAACACATAATGGGGACACCAAGAAGGGGAAAAGAGACAAAGGGATCAAGAACACAGCTGCCCAAGGTTCTCATCAGTGCCTTCTTCAGGCCTGTGCTTGCAAGGACCCTGACATTAAGTAGGATAGATCTGTGTCCTCATAATTCACAATTTTTATTAAAGGTAACATAAATTATTTTCCTTTCAAAAGGAAAGCAACACTAAGACACTCCCAACTATGCCCTTGCTTTTATTGACAGTACAGAAACACTCCAAAGGATTTAAAAGTCTTCTTGGCCATAGAAAACTGAAGAAGAAAGCTGTGCTAGTGATGATTTGAAAGGAAAGGGACCCAGGTGGAAGGCCAGATGGTTGTTGCCAGAAGGGGAGCAAATGGGCCAAGTTCTTGATACCCAGGGGATATAAAGATGGAAGGCAAATAGGATGTTGGCCAGGACAGACAAATGGCCCCCAAGGATTTGACTAGGCAAAAGGCATTAGCTACCCATATGGTAGCTTTATAATATGACAGTTGAGATGCTTTCTAAATGGGTTCTTGAATATCACACATAGAGGGAGTCTACCCTGTCCCCCGTCAGACAAAAAAAAAAAAAAAAGAAAGAAAGAAAAGTGGGAAGTAATTTTAAGAAAAAGAAAAGAACAGAGAATTCTTTTCACTGGCAAACTGAACTTTAAAGAGCCTTGGATTTGATTCTCATTTTGTTTTCTTTTGTTGTTACATTAAAACAGAAGATGAAAATATAATTTTTGATTAAAAATATTTGCCTATTTGCTCAAACCCTAATGGAGTATTATATTTCTGCCACATCTCTGTCAAAGAGTTAGATTCTGGTCCAAGAACGTTAGCAACTTAACTATTTCAAATTGTGTTTGTGAGTTTAAGGAGAAGGATGATTATATTTGCCTTTCATATGTATAATCTCAGAGTTGGGGAAAAATCTAACTGGCTACCAAATTTAATTTCTTATCCATACAGACATTCTATGTGTCAGTACTTGCTCCATACTTTACCTTAAATAGACTCACTTTTTTAACCTTTGAATAGCATTATTATAGAAAATCAAAATCATTAACACGAACAACCAAAAAGTAGTTTTGTCACAAATAGAAAATACTCATTTTTAAAAAGTATTCATCTCAATACAACTTAAAATCAACTGGCATACACATTAGTAATCATGTCTTAGCAGAAACAGGGTCCATTCCCTTTATTTGACTCAATTTTGGACAGGTTGGTTCCTAATAACAGGCCCCTGATCTTCCTTTTCTGACTATCTAACAAGAATATCATAAAAGACTTTGTGAAATACTCTACTAACAAATAGACATCTGTTCTGTTCATCCCCAAACTTTTCTCTCAGGATGGAAATCTCATTAGTTGATTTAGCTTTTTCTCAGTAAACCCACCTTGATTCACTATTATTGTTCACTACTGAAAAGCACCGATACCCAGGAAGGGGCTGTGAGGCCTGCAGACCAGTGGTTCTCTGCATAACGGATGCTTTGTAATGATCATATTCTCCATCATCTGCATGTTATCTGTATGTACTGACTACTCTACTCGCACAAAGCAAACTTTTAGACATTTTGTACGCTCACCTTTCTTGGACCTCTTATTGAACAAAACAATTTCACAGTAGGACCAGTAAGGATTTTATAATGGAAATATGCATGAAAGCACCGTAATAGCATGCTGTAGTTGCTCTGAGAGAAAGCC
This sequence comes from Otolemur garnettii, assembly GCF_000181295.1. Lineage (NCBI taxonomy): Eukaryota > Metazoa > Chordata > Mammalia > Primates > Galagidae > Otolemur > Otolemur garnettii. The sequence goes on from NW_003852419.1 coordinate 9,021,102, forward strand.
TTCTTCATGTCTAGATTCTGCAATAGCTCTCTTAATTATTATTTGAAATGAAATGGGTCACTTACGTTTCTCTGTGTCAGTGTCACAAGTTTGATTTAGGCTGTATGTTTGACTTCTGAATTTGCAAAATGGAGTATGGTTATAAGAGAAGGTGGTATTGGAAGCTATTGCCAGATACTTCTCACAGTAACCTATCTTTTATTCATGTCTTAGCTTCGTGAACATAATAGGACCAGAGAAAAATACCGTAGAACTTAAAGAAAAGACATGCATTACCGTGATTAGGACTCTGGGCTTAAGGAAGAAATCGCTTTTATACCTGTGATAAACTCAGATGTTTAACTTCCTCTCCAACCAGGCATATCCCTGACTGGATAAATTGCTCAGAGACTCTCTATACCAATTGCCATCCATAAACTGCACTCTGTACGCATCACTGTTATTTTCTTTAATATGTAAGTCAATTATAGCAAACTTTAAATAGAACAGCATAATGAGAAAATCTTCTCATAATTGAACAGAAAAGATTACAGGAACCTCCTGCCAACAACAACTTAATTTTATAACACGTGCTCTATGAAATTTTTTATATTTATATGTTTTTATTCAGACTGCAAGTTTTCTCAAAATAATGTTTTTAATTTAATTTTCCCACGGAGTGCCATTTTCTTACTTTAAATGATGACTACATTTTGAATTTGAAACCTTTGCAAAATCCTCATTGGTAATAGATAAGATTGAGATCACTTTCATTTTCAGGAAATTGTGTGATCAGCATGGCAGGCAGAGAGATAGATGTTTCCCTTTCTCTTACAGCTGGAGACCTGGGAGCCTACTGTTTGAATAGCTGGGAAAATTGTTACTTCATCTCACATTGCAATATTATCGTTTAATGTAGCATGGACTGGCAAAAAAACCAAAAAAAAA
>NW_003852419.1:9023811-9080214 GCF_000181295.1 Otolemur garnettii
AAAAAAAAAAAAAAAAAAAGAAAGAAATAGGAAAGATAAAGTATTTAATTGAGCAGCATACAGAATGCTGCAGATGTATAGAAACAATAATTAATTTTTGTTTAAAATTTTGCTCCTTTAGCTCTTCCTAATACCACCCGTACACCACCTTCTCACCTGCTCTGCATAGAAGCGCAATGTTTTTTGCTGTGCCTGAATGGAGAAAGGCAACATTGGGTGCAATGAGCAACAGAAGCCAGTGGTCACTTTTCCACCATAGAAAGCCTTGGTGTCTAAGAAGGCACTGCATTAGCGACCACTGTCATTATGCAATAGATGATTGTTTTCAGTTTTCCTTGAGGACAGAATAAGAGACGATAAACTTCAGCCACACCTGTGACATTTAGATTACTAGGTGGTAATCTTTTGAATTAGTGAAAGGATCAGTCTGACAACAAGAGCTTTTAGAATCAACTCGGGAAGAGGGCCTGGAAGGAATTATCACCTTAAAAACCTGGATAGCTTCTCAGGAGACTAGTATTATTCATGCACAGCCCCTAGCTTGAAGGCTAGAGAAAGACAAAAGGGATCTGCTCTGGCTGTGGGCAGCATGGAGAACTTAGTGCAGCACTTGTAAAACAGCTTCAGAAAACAGATTTCCCTTTCAAGGGACAGATAAGTTCTTACCTGTTTTTCCCTTGCAGTGTATTCTATTAGAGCAGTGGTTCTCAACCTTCCTAATGCTGCGACCCTTTAATACAGTTCCTCATGTTGTGGTGACCCCCAACCATAAAATTATTTTCATTGCTACTTCATAACTGTAATTTTGCTACTGTTATGTATCGTAACGTAAATATTTGATATGCAGGAGACCCCCAGAGGGGTCGTGACCCACAGGTTGAGAACTGCTGGATTAGAGTGACTACACGAGAAAAGCTGAGGTACGAAACTATATATTCAGTGAAAAAACACAAGATTGATTCCAGGTTTATAATTCAGAGCAAGTCTAGTATCTAAATTACTAACATATTTCCCCAAATTTTATATCACAACAAACAGACATAAAGACAGGCATTCTTTCTAATGGACTGGAAACATGTCACCTTAGGCAAGGGGCACAACTTGAAGAATATTCGTGACACTTAAATGAATTGCTTCATGTTGTAATTCACTAAATTTGCCTCTGATGGTTTTAGCATTCTCTGATACTTCAGAATAGTGATTTACAAGTTACCTTCCAGAAAAATACCACATTCCCATCTAGAAATTCCTATGGACATGAGTAGTTTAAATATTAAATAATTTTTTTTCCTTTTTTTGAAACAAAGTCTCAGCCATCACCTGGTGTGGAGTGCTGTGGAGTCACAGCTCACAGCAACCTCCAACTCTTGGGCTTAAGGGAATTCTCTTGCCTCAGCCTCCTGAGTAGCTGGGATTGCACTCACCCACCACAAAGCCTGGCTATTTTTTTGTTTTGTTTTTGTTTTGTTACAGTTGTCATGGTTATTTTAGCTGGCCCAGGCCAGATTTGAACCCACCAGCCTCAGTGTACGTGGCCAGAGCTCTACCGACAACTTAGCTACAGGCACCGCCATAAGGCAGGTTCTTGAGTCACTAATAATGCCCAGGGAACTAGCTGTAGCCCATCCCATTCACACAGCAATTGAGCGCTCCAGATACCACAGGAGACAAATGCCCTGTTACATTGCTATCAAGGGCCACTTTTCTATAATTAAGTTTAGATCAAGTTGGCTAAACCTTTGTATCAATCTTAATGCCAACACTGACATTTTTCAAGACAGCTTTCTTCTTTAGTTGTGTATGTATTGAATAATATGAAAAATATTTTAATCACTAAGATGCTTGTTGGGAGATTACTTTGATAAATTTCAAGGTAAAAGTTGTGCTCTGTACTGTCTGAGTCAATTTTAAGAAAGGGGAGAAAAGGGAATCTGATACTGCCAGGATAGATTCAGAAGGGAAGAGGGAATTTGATGTGGGGTGGTGGGAGACTGCAGTGAAGACTGATGTGGAGTGGTGGTCAGTGAAGAAGCCCTTGGCAGGTGCATGACTGAGAAAGAACTTTGGTGAGTAGAGGTGACTAGCACTATTTTTCTGTGGTTGATTTGAAGGGACAAAAAATGAGTTCCTTTTTCCTTTGTAAAGGATGATTGCTGGTAAATTCTATGTGACTCACTGATGCTTTTGTAGCAGTAGATTCTGTTTGGAGATCTTAAAGAGAAAAAATGAAGAAACAGTTAACATCCAGGTTTTAGAAGTATATACTCCGAGACTAACAAAAAAGATACACAAAGCCATCAATTTCTCTGGAGAGCACTTCATCATTCCCCAGGAGTCTACAATTATTCAAGGTCTAGGTCAAGGCCTAATTCCTCCCAAGAAGCTGTGGCTGATTATCATTCCCTCAGTGATCTTCCTCCATTCTGAAGCCATACCATTCTCACTTCCTGTGCCATTTAATTCAGCATGTAATACTATGGTTTCATAAAAGGCTTAATCTAAATAGATAAAAATGGACAGTGTAATAAAATCCAAACCAAAGCCTAGCAACTGCATTGTTCATTCCACACCAGAACTAGGTGATGAGAGTTTACACCACCTGCCGTAACATGATGCAATTGCTTGCAAGGACATTTATATTTTTATTTTTTGTTATATAAATACATGTACTTCTGGGGGTTTTGGTTACAGAGATAGGAAGTTTATTGGTGGATGAAATTTTCTTTTCCTAACACCTAAAATTAGCGGGGGAAAGCTCAGCATATTTTATCCACATAGATCTCTTTTTTTTTTTCTCCTCCCCCTCCCCAGAATGGGTCAAGACAAACTTTGTAGCCAAATGCTTCATTGTTTGGGCATAAATCTCAACAGGCTGGTTGAAGTAAGCTCAATATATTCATCAACAGGCATTGCCAATAAAGACACAAATGAAGTAAATTAATATTTTTAAAAACTCTGTGTCTTCAAAAAATTTCTATGAGGCTGTGATGAACAAAACACCAACATAAGAAGCAGCACCATTGTCTCAGTGTTCGGGCGCAATCATTCTCAAGGACATCTGTGCTGACTCCTTTTCAAGCTTGGATGGCTGCTATCTGAATCAAACCCAGACTCCCTTGTTGGAAAAAAAATCTGAATTGTGAGATTTCCATTTAAGTTGAGAAACAGCTTTCTCCACTCAAACACAAGATGCAATTTATTTTACAGTGTGAGATTAATAGCAATAATTGCCTTGGAAATAAGTCTTGAAGAAAAACACCACATATCAAAAGTCTACTTAAAAAAAAAAAAAAAGTAGTCCTTTGCTCTAGCAATGGAGCCATGTTACTTATTTGCAAATCACTCTATTATAATTTTAGAAGCACCATGAAAACAACTTAAAGCTCAAGCCATTTGATATCTGAAATTTTCAGGTTTTAAAATAAAAAATTAAGATAGTTAAAATTAAGTGTGATACTTTCATTAAAGGCATTCTGTTTTTTATTTTTTTATTTTTTTTGAGACGGAGCCTCAAGCTGTCCCCCTGGGTAGAGGGCCATGGCATCACACTCACAGCAACCTCCAACTCCTGGGCTCAAGCAAGTCTCCTGCCTCCGCCTCCCAAGTAGCTGGGACCACAGGCGCCCACCACAACGCCCGGCTATTTTTTGGTTGCAGCCGTCGTTGTTGTTTGGCGGGTTTGGGCTGGGGATTCGAACCCGCCACCTCAGGTGTACGTGGCTGGCGCCTTAGCCGGTTGAGCCACAGGCGCCGAGCCATTAAAGGCATTCTGTATAAAATTGCACAATTTTATGTACACTAGAACCCACCTGGCCAAATCTTAAAGCAATAATGATTTGTTTGAGAACCCAGAAAATAACTATCAGTAGAGATTCAATTTTTCTAAGATGAAAATATTGAGTGAAGTGCACTCATTGTTAGGAAGCCCAACTGAGAGATAAACTGTATTCACACATAGCCTGTCCTGTAAATCTTATCTCCACTGAGATTTTAAAGCAAATGGCATTATTCTTTCATTAGGCCAAGGCCCTTACCATCCTGTCCTGAGTTGGTATTTCAACCTAAAGGTCTAAGAATATTCACAAAGTGAAGAGAAGGAGAGGTACGTTCTTCCCCATTTTTTTTCCCCTCTCAAATCTTGCCTCACAAGTGCAGTTACTTGGCTCTCATTTCATTAAAACTATTGGTCTCTGCATATAAATTTTTTCACACCATGTCTTCCAACAACCCACCAGTCCCCTGCACTTCACTTTGGCAGTGGTGGGGGCAGGGTAGGGCAGCGAGGTTTGTCCAGAGAGGAAAGGAGAACATCTAAGAGGCAGCTTGATGCCACAGTACAAAACATCCTTAACTCAGTTCAAATAGGGGTTATTTCTAGGATTGGTGGAGGGAGGGAGTCTGCAAACATAAAAGAAAAAAATCAGGACAAAATAATTATTCACAGGAAAAAAGAGTACAAAAAAAAGAAAAATACTCTTAAGTCTTTTTTTTGTGGTGAGAAAGGAAGAATCTGGTAGAAATACTTTTAGGTTGGGCAGTGCCTGTGGCTCAGTGAGTAGGGCACGAGCCCCATATACCGAGGGTGGTGGGTTCAAACCCCGCCCAGGTCAAATTTCAACAAAAAGATAGCCGGGCGTTGTGGCAGGTGCCTGTAGTCCCAGCTACTCAGGAGGCTGAGGCAAGAGAATTGCCTAAGCCCAGGAGTTGGAGGTTGATGCCACATGGAGCTATGTGATGCCACGGCACTCTACCAAGGGTGACAAAGTGAGACTCTGTCTCTACAAAAAAATAAATAAATAAATACAGGTTGGTTCTAGGGTTCCAGGCATCTTTTCTGTTGTTGTTGGTGGTGGTGGTGTGTGTGTTTTTGTTTGTTGAGAAAGCCCAGGTAAGGCTCAAATCCGCCACCCTGGGTGCAGGGCCAGCACTTTAACCACTGAGCTACAGAGCCCAGCCAGGCAGCTTTTAAAAAAAATGACATTTGAACAAATTGGAAGAGTGCTGTGGGGAAGGTGTCAACAAAAAGGTTTGCCAATAATAATGTTTGCACGATACAAATCCAGAGTATACACAGTTCTCTGTACATCAGAGATAAATTCAGCCTAAGGAGAAACTATTCCAACAATTAATATTTGTATTTTTAATACTCAGAAAGCCGTTTACCTCTAAAAACTGATATGCATATACATTTTTGTATTTTATTGCATATGTATTTATCAATTTAAAACAGGGGTAAATATGGATAAATATACATCCCCCTGTAAACAATGGGCCCCAATACAGCAGACTTTTCCCACTCCACATATAGTTGAGCATGGGTAATTATTTTCATTCTCATTCTTTCTTAAACCTTCCTTTATTATATCACAGTTTTTGACAGAACATTATTAAGAAGACCATGATTAAAAATCTTGGTTAATAACTATTTGGTGGTCACATCCTCAGTGGCCTTATGCTAGCAGCTTTGGTGATGAAAGGACTATAAAAACACCATCCATGTCATAAACGAGATTAGAACATCAGAAAAAATAAAAGCAAACTCTGATGTAAGTCACGTATCTTTCCCGCTCTCTACATGCTTAAATTTCACAAGCCGTATTCAAATAATGGCAGCCTAATATTTTTATTCTATTTATGGAAATCAGAGGCTACATATGAATTTAGAGAAGGACAAGATTAGAAAAGACCATATGGCTTCCAGTGGGACCTGAGGAGGTCCAGAAAGGTGGGAGGATTTGGGTAAAAAGATGAAAAGTGAAAGGTCATTTCTGTCCAAGAAAACAGTACATGCAAAGGCTTAGATCTAGAATTTATGTGGGCCTTTGGCACTTGGGAAAAGGACATTCATTAACCTGCCCAGAGGAAAGGAGTCAGATTGCAGGAGCAAAGAAGCCCAGGCGGAGGTAGGCATAGAAAGCCAGACAGAGGAGTTTATAGATTTGTCGCACAGATGAACTATGTACACATTTGTCCTGCAGCAACTGCCTCCTTCCTGAGTTCCATCTCTGTGCCCCGCCTGTGGAAGAGCAACACCCCAAAGTGAGACAGACAGGCCTGGCCCCAGACCACATGCAGCAGGGACTAAAACTAAAGAGCCAGACTCGGAATTCTATCTAGGAGAAGGATCTACACATTCAACATGCACTATTTACTGAGATTTATAAAATATCTCCTATGTTTCATAGGATCTAACATTGTTGCCTAAATCTCTCAAAGCATGTGATGAAATGTGATTCCCTCAACATCATTATAAGCAATAGAATTTGGTGAGTAGGAGGGTATTTTTAGATATCAAAGTAAAGTAAAGTGGATGGGGACGTGATTAGGTTAGACTGAAAGGAGGGTTGGTCATCATTTATGGTTGGTGGCAGATGAACCCCAGATAGATGAACCCCAGTGAGATTTTACAGCTGTAAAATAATCTCGGTGTTCCTGACCTTCCGCCTGTACTGGGGAGGACGGAATCCTAGAATTGTAAGGAGTTCAGATCTTGCTCAGTTCAAACTCTTTATTATCTGAATGATGAAGGTGAGGATTGATGTGTTAAAGGTTTGACTAAATCCACACTGCTGGGTAGTGGGCACATCCTGGGCTAAAAATAACATTCACTGATCCATATCACCCCTCCCTCATTTTTGAATGTTAGAGTTCAGATTTTAAAAGGAAACTGCAATCTCTTTTATTCATAACAGGAGGAGCATTTAGCCCACGGTCTTGGTTCCCATAACCAAAGTCATTAGCATCTATAATTTATCTGTGAATGAAAACAAGCCATTACAAAGTGGCAATAAAGCAAATGCAGGGTGTGGTTATGGGAATAATTAATCATAATCCACGATCCCAGCTGCTCATTTTGAGCTAATATTTTTTCCTATTGTTTGTGACACGAAGAAGATATAAAGGTTTAGGTGGACAGCAAATCTATTTCTCTAGCAGTTATAGGTTTGCACTAGCAGATTGTCTATTTAGTCACTTAAATATGTTTATGCATCTCTTATTTCCTTAAGAAATATTATTCTTGAAAATATTCTATGCTAGCATTACACAATAGGACTCAGTTACAGACTAAGGGAAGCTAAGCTTTGCAAAGAGCCTTTAGAGTACTTTTGCCCCATGATGTTTTAAATTTATCTGAGGAAATACACACATACACACATGCATAATATATTTCCATATCATTTCAGGAAGTTGCTACATCCTTTGAAGCCTCTCTTTGGACTCACCCTCAGTTAAGAAAACCGATTTAGTCCAATCATTAAATTTTATAGATGGGTACATTGGTCTCTTCATTAAGTGGTCTGTCTATGGTCAAATCTGGTGTGGAGGGAAGTCTTGGATCAGGAGAGGAGGAGTACTAAAAATCTGCCTGTAAGTATCAAGTACACTTCCATTGCAAGAGAAGGTGAGTTAACTTCTCTGGCCTTCGGGTTCTTCCTATGTCAAGAAAGGGAAATGATCACCAAAATAAATAGCTACTATTTATTGAATACCTACCTTGTTAGTGCTGGGCACTTTATGTTTTTATTGATAACATGAATATTTTATAGTAGATATCAATATCCTTTTCACAAATGAGAAAAATCAAAGATTACAAATGGAAATGCATGGACAGCCTTGGTGGCTCATTCCTGTCATCCCCTCTACTTAGGAGGCTAAGGTGAGAGCATCACTTGAGACCAGGCATTTAAGATCAGCCTGGGCAGCATAGCAAGACCCCATTTCTAAAAAAAAAAAAAATTAACAAATCACAAGAAGTAGTGGTGCATGTCTGCAGCTATGATACTTGGGAAGCTGAGATAGAAATATGGCTTAAGCCCATGAATTCAAGGTTGTAGTGAGCTATGATCATACCTCTGTACTCCAGTCTGAACTAGATGACATTTAAAAAAAAAAAAAAACAAATAGAAATAGAAATGTTTCTCTTCTCATATAATAAAAGGGGCTCCAGGATTTGCACCTCTCTCCAAAACCCATGTCCTCTCTATGCTTTAGAAAGTGGTTCTTGTCAGGAATATAATAGTCTATTTACCTGTTTTAGATTAAAAGAACCTTCAGGATATCATAGAACCTAGGGTGAAACTGATGGTATAGTTGATCATTTTTATAATCCTGGAGCACAGAATGTGGCAGGAATGAAAGAGACTATGAAAAAGAGGATAATATTCTTTGAGATGGGGAATCTGATCTTTGATATCACTGAATATATTATGGGTAAAGTATTTTAAAGGGGCATAAAATATTATAATAACAGCTTAGGAGTTCAATAACATTTTCTTTCTAAGGTATTCAAAGAAAGAAAATGAGCTAACTTTAAGAAGAGTAATCAGGTTATTCAGATGACCTTTCTGAAATGATCATCAAAAGGACCGCTAGCTTTTTAACATCTGGGATAAATAATTATAACACCACAGCAATTTCAGGTCTGGACTACTTCCTGAACTGCAGCTCCAAATAAAGGTCTTCAAGATCCTTCCAAATAAGCTAATTAGCTGAGTGAGTTTCTGATTGTTGTAAACTACACTGAGTTTCAGAGCCACTGTCCTTCGGAGTCAGCCAGAGAACCAAACCACAGCGTGGTCTGATTCTAGCAGAGTGAAGGACAATCACAGTTCATCTGCTCTCTTTTCACCGCCCATACCTCCACTGTGTATCACTGCACAGCTCTCCAACAATAAAGCCCTAAATGACCACACTGTTTGAGACTTTAATAAAAAAGCTTTTGATATTATATCTCTCCTGAAAATATCCAAAAACAATTGGATGTTTGCTTAAAGTCCAAGCATAGAACTATAGCTTCCCCTTCATCCACCCCTGTCATCCCCATGATTGTGGTTTCCAAGTGAGGAGCACTAGGTTGATTGCTTATCAGGCTAAAGAATGGCCTCATTTATCATAGAAACCCTAGTCCAACTTTGGAAAACTGTAGAATCTCACTGATATATCAGATCCTTTTGAGACAGAAGGCTTATATGGAATAGAATCCTGTTAGACCATAGTGAGCCTATGAGATGGGGAATTTGTGTCTCATTAGCACCAACATTTAAAAATGCAGCACCTCCTCAGGTTGAAATGTCATGCCCGAGACTGCTGTGTGGATCTGGGTGTGCAGGAGACCTGCATAAACCTTCATAGTGTTCAAACAGCAGGATTAGAGTTTCTGGGTCTCTGCTGTGCACAGGGGCCCACCTGGCTCATTCAATTTACACACAAAATGTCATAGATTCCTTCGAGGAAAAAGGCAAGGTAGACAAAAAAAAAACAGAGGAACTTTTCCTTTCATTAGGTATTTGAATTCTTGCATTCATTCATTAAAGATATATTATTAAACATCAACTAAGATCCCGGTACTGCACTCAGCATACAGTGGTCAACAAAAACAGGTATGTGTCTGGCCATCACAAAACCTTGAACTTCTCCTTGATTTCAAATACCTTGAAGTTAGGGGAATGTCTTAGTTTTCAGTCTCCAGTAGACAAGCAAGGTTACATAAATAATAGGTACCTAATGTATATAGGGAAATGGAAATTTTAAAATAAAGTATATAAAGTAGTAGTAATAATATACTATCATTTATTGAAAGTATGCTGTGTGGCAAGCTTTGATTACTCAAAACAATCTTTTGAAATATAATAATAGGAGATATTCCAAAAAATCCCCGACACGGAATCTGCAGACCCCCTGACACTGTCATAAAGCAATATTCATTCTTCCTAGGAAGCTGATGGGATGAACAGACTGTGTCTCTTGATCTTAAAGAAGGCCTGCCAAAATCTTTGGCCCTTTCTCAAATGCCTTCTAATGTTAACAGTAGGAAATTTGCAGCATCAGAAGGACCTTCTTTGACTTTTGGTTTTTGACAAGTGCACTACACCAAAAGCAGGGATTCTCAAAGTTTAGAGAGCATCAGAAGCCCCACAAAAGACAGTTACACCACAAACTGCCAGGCCAATCTCTGAACCTCCAGGGATTCAGCAAGCCAGGATGGCGCTGGAAATTTGCATTTTAAAACAGTTCTCAGCTAAGGCTGAGACACAATTTGAGAATATTGCTTTTATAGGGTTTCAGGTTCAAAGTCTGCCTTCTACTAAGAGACTAGAGCCACAAAAGACAGACTTATGGAGAAAGTCTCTCTCTTGAAGAATGTATGCCTCTTTTTTTTTTTTTTTTGAGACAGAGTCTCGCTATGTCTCCCTGGGTAGACTGCCATAGGGTCACAGCTCACAGCATCCTCAAACTTTAGGGCTAAAGAGATTCTCTTGCCTCAGCCTCCCAAGTAGCTGGGACTACAGGTACCTGCCACAATGCCTGGCTATTGTTTGTTGTTGTAGTTTTTTCATTGTTGTTTCACAGACCCTGGCCGAGTTCGAACCTGCCAATGCAGGTATATGTGGCGGGTGCCCTAACCACTTAGCTTCGGTGGCCAAGCCTGCCCCATTTTTTTTTGAAATGAGAAAGAGAGAGAAACAGAGAGAAAATGTGTGTGTATGTGTGTGTGTGTGTGTGAGTGTGAGTGACAGAGAGAGGCAAAGAAAGGTGAAACATAAATGAGCGAAAGCTGCAGGCACACTGAGGGTCCCCCTGTGTCCCCAGAGTGAACAGTTTAGTTCTAGGGTTGAGGGACAGGTGAAACTGTGACAGACAGCTAGAAGCTGGGAATATGAATATTCCGGTACTACCAGTATAATTACTAGAGGACAGAGGGAAAAGAAGCTCTTGGAATAGGGATCTTTGCTGTGCTGTAATTTCTGTTTCATTACAAAACTAAAGAATAAAAATACTGTTTCATCCAGAGAGGACAAATCAGTTCCAATTCTGAAACATTGTAAGATTATTAATGGTTTAGTATCATTCCAGCTTTATAAACAATTGAATTGAAGCTCAGAAAGGTAATGTAGCACTTCATGGTTACAAAGCAAAGTAGCAAAGAACCTAAGTTTGTCCAGGTCTCTATGGGTCCAGGAAATATTTATCCATTTGTATTAACCTGTCTGTACTACATGGCTCCATATACATATGTGTGTGTGTGTGTTATGTGTGTGCATGTATGTTGGGGGGTTCCCCCTAAACTAGCAAATACTTATTGGGTACGTACCATGCGCCAGGTAATAACCGTATTTATGTTAACCTATTTAATCTTTTTTTATTATGGCTGAATATGAGGGTACAATTAATAATGATTAGGTTACATTATTTGTGTTTGTAGGGTAGAGTCCACAGTCTGAATTGCAGCCGAGTGCTTCACTCAGTCACCATACCAAGGTGTAGTAACTAATCGAGGTCCCTCCTCTGCCCTCCTGCTTGAATTTGATTGCATTTTTCTCTTGTGTGGGCCTGTAGTTGGTCTACTATTTTCAGATTAGTTTTGTAACTCATTTAATCTTTTTATAAGTTATGTAATCATTTAATCAAAAAACAACACAGAGTAGTGGGTCCCCTAGAACCTCAATTCTATAGATAAAGAACCTGATGTTTAAATAACTTATTAGACCTTGTGGAACTATTGGCAGGAACAAAACAAACAAAACAAATCTCCAAACCAACTTTACTCAGAGCTAGAAACTTCAGCATTTTTTCTTTCCTAGTATCAACCACCTCTCACCATTTGGCCAAATTGGTCTCTCTCTGGCTCCTTTTTCCAAATTTTGTTTCTATAGAATTAGGTCCTCAGAATCAAATTTAATACGTAAATGAAATATCCAAGAACATAAAGATTTCTACTGTTGAATATCAGTTATTACAGAAAGGTAGGAAGAATTTCACCACATCGAAACTGTAGCTAACAGCTGCATTAGGGATGATTTATATCTATATTCGAGTTTCAGTTAATGTGAAATAAAACATATCCTTAGGTTTCTCCCCATTCTCTAAATGAAATGAACCTGAATAAATTATTATGAATTGTGTACTTTCTACCGACAGCTTTTTTGCAGTTAAATTGATTAATGAAATGTTATTATCCGATGCAGAAGTCATTTTCTTGAGATAACTGACCGGGCAATTGAGTTAAAATTTCCTAAGAAAACCAAGGGCAATCCTCTATGATACAAGGTGAATAGTTTTAAACTAAAGGTCACTTTCTTACAATATCCAGAACCATCATTAAATTAAATAAGGTATTCAAGTTATTTACACTCCTCTAACCTCATTGAACAAATTGAGTTACACATGGGTCATTATGAAAGTTTTGAGATTCACAAAAATCAAGAAACATAAAAATCTACATGGATGAAAACAAATGAAGCCCTCCCAGCAACACCAATTAGCGGAGCAAGTTGAAACTTGCAGGAGTCAATCAGAAAGGATGAGGTCCACTGTGTTTCTGTAAGTGAAATAGTGAACCATAACATAGTCTGTCTCAAAACCTTTCTAGTGACCCACCTATATTTAGAATTTATACCCCTCATTAAAAACAGTCATATACCAATGTGGGGGAGGGATCAGGGACTGACCCCACTATCCATTGGTTTTCTCATGTTCAGCTGTCCAGCTGACCCAGATGTAGGGGTCAGTTCCTCACCCCTGCCCCTCTGGTATATGACTGTTTTAAGGGCAAATATAATGCTGGTGCTGGTCCCTAACAGGAGAGGGATCAGTCTGGCTAACAATGCTCCTTTCATCCATCTGTTATGAATACCTAAAAGAAACCGCCTTTTCAATTTTTCTTTTCAGGGCTAAATTTACTTCCATAGTTTTCCAAGGAAGTCTACCATGAGGAACAAGACTCAGAGGCAAGTTTAACTTTGCTTTGGCGTCTCATCAGCTTTTTCTTTTTAATCTGATGATATATACCCCTCCTGCCAGATACAGAATCCACTCTTATTTAAACACATCTGTGTAAGGAAGGGCCCTCTTCCAATTTCCCTCGTAACCACAGGGTAAAAACAGAGTCCCGGCTGCTCACTCCCCCTGATTAAGACCCGTGCTTTAGAATTCTTGGGACTATATTTAAACCACCTGCTTAAATGGATCTTTGCAATCAACGGGGGATTTTTACTCTTACTGACATTGTAGGAATGTTAGTTCACTAAAGGGGAAATGACTGAGAGGGGACAGATTAAGAACTGTGATGAAATTAAAGGACCTTTAATGGATTAAAAACAAAAACCCTTTCTGCTCTCCAAGAGGCACATTTATTTAGCTTGATTTACTTAAAAGTGCTCTCAAGACTCCAAATTCATTCAACCAGAATGACCTTAAAACAATTTTTTCTGTGTGCTCTATTGGAAAGATATACCTTCATATGATTATTTTAATGACAATTACCTAGGTAATTGCAATGTAAAGCTAATACATAAATATGGCAGACCATGGAATTTTACAGATGTCTCCAGAGTATTTTTAAAAAGTACTTTAGCTAACTTCTAAAATCCAAGTCACCACTCCAACAGACATAAGGGTTATTACTTTTGGGTAAGATTCATAAAAATGGGTAAAGTTAAAAAGGATAATTTTCTGAAACATCTTTGACAGCAATTAATTTCACTGAGGAACATTCATTTCCTAAATCCCACGAAAACATTTTTTTTAACCACATGACATGTTGTACTTTTTATAGAGAAATTCTTTCACTAAAGTTTATAATGATCTGAACTGTGGAAGAAATATAATTAAATTGATTCTTTTCTATTTCTTTTAACAAGATAAATTAATTGCATTTTCATAGACCACAGATAATTTACAGTTATTGTTCAGGCTTACAGAAACAGAGTCTTAAAAGTTCTATTTACAGCAGTAGGATCAGACTATACCCAGGAAGAAATTACATTATTGCCATGTTTGAACTCTTTTTTTAAATTTGATGTAAATGAAGATTGAAATTTAGAGGACACTCATCAGCAATATTTTGTATCCGTGTTGGCAACAGCTTTCATTTCTTTTTTTTTTTTAATTTTACTTAATAAAAGTCAAATAGGACTACGACTTTCATTTCTTAATGGTCAGTTGGGGAAACACTGGTTTATGTCTCTTCCCCTTGTTCTATACACACATTTGAAGCATAGTTAGAAATCAAAACATGAATATAAAATATAAAAAGCTCATCATCACGAAAAAAATAATTCCTAAATATCAGCTTGGGGATTTAAAACTAATGTTTAAGGCAAAACAATGTAATACAAAGAAATTTTTAAAGAGCTAATATTCTACAATGTAGAAATGGCTTCATGTTCACCCTCCAACCCTCCCAAAGTCCCTCAGACATTTTATCATATTATCTTTCCCCTTTAAATCGGTGTGAGATTATGTTTCTCTTGTTGCCATGTGACCCTTCTCATAAGAACAGAATTCTTGAACTTTAATAATTAAGCAAATATAACAGTCTCAAAGAATCTAGATGAGATCCATGTTTTCTTTTAGAAAACAAATTCATTGTAATTATGTTATTAAGGATAATTATTATTTATGTATTAAAATGACGAGGAAATGGCGAGCAATATCTTCACAAAGATGGGATTAGTAGGAGGAGA
Organism: Otolemur garnettii; assembly: GCF_000181295.1. NCBI lineage: Eukaryota > Metazoa > Chordata > Mammalia > Primates > Galagidae > Otolemur > Otolemur garnettii. The sequence goes on from NW_003852419.1 coordinate 9,038,277, forward strand.
ACTGTTACTGCTACTATTGTAATTCTAAAAAATATTCCTTAACAGATTGGGAAAAAATATTATCGTTAAGATATCCTCTAAAAGTAAGCCTTTGAAAGAACATCAAAACATAAAAATCAGATAAGTATTAATGCTTTCATCACTCTGAAGAGACAGAAAGGAAAAATATCAAATAGAATAATTAATTCAAGTAAAAAATACAAGTTTAATCAAACTTTAAAGAATTTTAACATGAAGCTCTGACTAGTTTCAGAGGTTTATTTTAATTAGTAACATAATTACATATATAGCTACTGATGACACACAACCTAAGATAATCATAATAGAAATTAACTTTAATTATTTGTCTAATCAAAAGGTAGTTATGTCACTAGACTTTGAATTATATAAGCCAAGCATAATACCTTATAACCCTTATGCACACCAAATCCAACACATTTTTTGCCCATTTATCAAATCAACACAGGTGAGTTGATTTGACATGTCCAGTTAATTGACAGGAAGGTGCTAGAGTTGAAAGATTCATTTACTTAATTAAATACACCATTTATTTACTTAATAGATAGTAAATGAGCATTGACATGGGGCTAAGCACTGGGATAAGTTTAGGGAATGCAAAAGAAAAACACTTAAATGCACTTTGGCTTTTAAAATAACTGAGAAACTACTTATCATTTCTACCTAATTCTAAGTTCCTGAAAATGATCTAATAATTGAATTCTCAAAAATTGTAAGAATTCTGCCAATAAGTCAATAACATTTTCTATTCAAGGAAACCTGAGCTGGCATATCAAATCTGTAAAATTTGGATAAAAATAATAAAGAACTAATGAATATAGTCATTACTAACCAAATTCTTAAATTACCAAATTTCCTAGTATAATAAACCTTCATTTGAATTGAATCCAAATAACTATAGGGTTAATCGTTAAAACTTTGCTTAGTCAACCCTAAAATTTCATAGTTGAATTTAAATCTACTGAATTAATCTCAGGAATATGTGCTCAGTTTAATTCAAAACAGAAATGCTCTTGTATTTTTTATTATCTTTATATATTTATCAATCCATCATTGAAAATGTCCGACTCTACATGTTTGACCTTTTATAAAGCAAAATGTTAAAGAAGAAAGTTGTACGCTCTCTTCTAATTAACTGACTATACGATGTCATTATAACATGCATTTCTTTTAGTTTATTCTGATAAGCAAGCGTTCTCATGTGGGCTTACAAGGCTAATAACAGTACAAAGTCCTAAAATATTGTGATCTTCCATCAAGTAGGAATTTATAAATATGTAAAATAAATTATGCAGAATAAGTGACATAGCCATTAATTCAGTTTAAGATAAATACATAGGCACATGCTATGTTGGAAGATCTATATATATTTAGAGAAATCTGTTAACATATTGTTTCTCATTTCACTTTTATTTAAATTAATTTTTTTTAATGACTGGAGAGGTTTTAGATATAGAAGAAACTTAACACGAGCAGAACCCTTTAAACTTATGGGGAAGCGGGGCATGGACACACACACCTATAGTCCCAGCTACTTGGAAGGCTAAGGAAGGAGGATCACTTGAGCCTAGGAATTCAAAGTTGTAGTGAGCTACGATTGTGCCACTCCACTCTAGCCTTGGTAACAGAAACTCTGTCTGAAAAAGATTAAGTAAAAATATAAAAAAGAGAAAAATATATAGGGAAGTTTAAAATTTTCAGGATTAGTAGTACAGAAGGATTTCTAAGTTTAGAATAATTTCCCCAGTTTAAGCACAGATGACACATTCAATTTCTTGATTCATTCCCTGGGCTAAAATCTATCACACATTCACTGCGTTCCACATACTAAGAATCAGAGTATTTTTAAAAAGCCCTTGGTATACAATATTCTTGTTCAGAGAAGAACTCCTTTTTTTTTTTTTTGCAGTTTTTGTCCAGGGCTGGGTTTGAATCCGCCACCTCCGGTATATGGGGCCAGCGCGCTCCTCCTTTGAGCCACAGGCACTGCCCTCCATTTTTATTTTGAATAGACTGAGACAAGCTTATACATTTTAATTTTATACAAATCCCTCATTTTCATTGGAGAGAATTTGAAAACATTAGAGAAAAGCATAAGAAAAAAAATTCTCATAATGAGCCCCCAATCCTCAGAAACAACTACTTTTAACTCTTCACATACTTCCTCCATCTTTCTTCTCAGAGATGTGTGTACAAATGTGTGGCATAAATGAGTTACTATTTTAGGTAATATTTTTGACATTTCCTCTTTATAACATGAGTCTTTCCATATCCGCTATTCTCAAGGGCCTGACCGCATAGTGGGAGAAACTTGGACCAAAAGATGAACAACAGTGTTAGGTGTAATGATGGAGCTTGTAGACTGTAGACGGCACACATAAGCGGAGGCCCATCCATCAGTCTGGGAGAGTGAAGATAGAAACGGTTGCGCTGAGGATCGAAAGGAGTGAACAGTGCCAGGAGAGAGCTGATGCAAGTGAGGAGTGAGGAATGGCATAGGGATATTTGGGGTCTAAGGCATGCCTTGGAGGTGCTGGAAAGCTAACAGTGAGATAGCAGGGTGCTGTTTGGACATAGGCACAAAGCAGAGGGTTATTATGTCATGCTGAGGAGTCAGATCTTTCATCTAGGCTAATGCTCAAGAGCTAAAAATTATAAGAAAAAAAGAAAAGAAAAATACTCTCATTGTTGATACTCTTGAAAATCTGCCATTATCTCCACCCTGATGCCTAAAAATTAGGGTCACAGACTCTGGAACAAATCACTGGGTTTAGACTTCTGGCTCCACCATTCTTTAGCTATGGGGGCTTGAGAAAATTAACCTATGTCTCTGTTTGTTCATGGGTATTGTGAGGATATCAGTAATATCTAATTCTTATGGTTGTTGTAAGAATTAAATGAGATGAGATTGATAAAGTAGTCACAATGCTGCCTGGCACATATAACACTATATAAATGGTTGTTAAATAAAAGCAATATACTTATAGTATCAAAGTAAGTAAACAAACCTTAAATTCCTGCTAGAGAAAAAAAATCCATGTGCTTTAAAGTAGTTGCTTATATATTTCATAGTGATTTCTGAGCAATTTCATAATTATAAAATAAGTAAATGCAATAACAGTGTTTCTATGCATAAAAAAGCAAAGCATCCACATTGATTATAATTGAACTCATTTCAGGTCTGGTGAATTCTGGCAGCATTGAGGCAGCAGAATACAGAGGTTTTGAGTTTCATGTGAGGTAGGTGGTTTTTGCTCTGAATTATCACTTGAAATGCTCAGCAATATCTGTATTCTGGAATATTTTTGGCACTATATACAAATTGCTTTAAAAAGTAAGAGGGATTGAGTAATTTTTCAAAACACCAAGACTGTAGCTGTTAGATTACTATTAATTATTTCAGAAAGTCCATATTGTACATTGGGAAAAAAGAAGCTCACAAGTATTTTTCTGTATTTATAGCTAAGGGCTGGTCATTGGAGATTTATGATGCTCTGTAAAAAACAATGCTGACCTGGCAAGGGCCTCCAGAGAAGAAGTGGCTCAGAATCCAGTGAACGAAATAAATTGCTATTAATTATGGTACTTAGTCTTGACTCCAGCCCACCCCATTGGTTTGTGACCTAAATGTCTTTTAAATTCCTTAACTCAATTTCCAATAATGTTCCCCAAGGGCAAACGATTTGCTTCATATGGTTTTCTTAGACCCAACATAGTTTTTTATAGTATTGCACACGCTTAAAAATAAAAACAAATACAACTGTATTATTCAACAAAACCTGTTTTGTACTGGACCATGAAGTGTTTTGCATGGAACCAAGGTTCAGATGCCATCCTAATTTTTTATTTTCATTTATTCAATATTTCTTACGATAAATAGTTGATGCTAGTTATTTTTTTTTCTCCTAGAACACTGCCTCAGAGAGTTTAAAGTGATTATCAATATACTCACATATCACAATTATCAATTCTTTGTTAGGTATGTCACATACTTTAGATTTAATTCTATAGTCACACTGCAGAGTGGGTATTTTCCACCTTGGTTTTCTAGATGAGGAAACTGAATTACCAAGCCCACTGGTCACACAAAAAGAAAAGGAAGCTTTCAGAACCACTTTGTTCTGCATTCGCTTTGAAATCATCTTACTGTCAGGAACTCACTTTGAGAATAATGTTTGATAAAGTGTGGTACCAATTTACCCCAAAAGAAATGCACCTCCATCTCTAAATGAAATGGTAATAATAAAGTATTTAATTTCTTCTTACTTTTTTCTAGGAGGAAATGCTCTTCCTCCCACTTCCACAGAAGCACTCTTCGTCAAAGAAAAATGGTCCTTAACACAAATAATATAAGTTGAATCTTGTTTAGTTTCTTGTGGGGCCCTCCCAGGCCCACCATTAACAATAGCTTATATGACCGTGATTTCCTCAGTCCACTAAAGAAGCCAAGGAATATTTTCACATATATAAGTCACTACAAAAGTAATGACCCAGATACTATGTATGACAAGTAGGAATCTCTGTGCACCAAGGAACAGAAGTCCTGTCAAAGGCGTCTTAGAGATACACATATTTGTAAGAAAATTATCAAATGGGTGGATTTAGATTGAAATTGCTAGGACCACATGCATAAAATAGCTTAAAAAGCCATTATCTGCTGTCCATGCTAAAGAAGTGGTGTTTTAGGATAATACATACATATGAAATATTTTATGCTAGAGCATTCTGTTCCCAGCAGTTTTGTTTGTTTATTTTTAGCTAGAAAATTCTCTAGTAATTCCTGGCTCTTTCCCAAGACAAACGTTCATAGTTTCTTTCATTGATGAAAGAGAACATATTTACAACTGAATTTCTTGACATTGCCATACTAAGATTTGAATTAAGTAAAACGTAACTGTTGGCCATAGTAATCATTTTGATATGTGTGTCACAGCATCATGTTGTATATCTTTAAATATGGCAAAACCAACCAAACAAAAACTGTTGTCCAACCCTAGTATACCCAATATGAAGATACTGGGGCTCTATTATTATACTCTCTCTATTAATGAGATAATTCTTGTAAAGATGACACATGACACATGTCATAGTTCCTCAATAAATATTAACGATTATAATTATTAATATTCCCGCACAATCCAATCTCTATACTGAAGCTCAGCGTATTTTCTCCAGTGGTTTCTTTTTTATGATTTGCAAGTTTGCTCTTGGGAAACAAGGTAAGGAATCTACCTCATGCCACCAATTACCTTAGGCCTCAAAAGCCAAGCTCCTCAGTCGGGATTTTATTTCTTTTCCCAGTCACATTCTCCCCATGGGATTTTATTAGGGGTAAGTAGGGACCACTAAGAACCAATAGCTTGATATCCAAGTACAAAAGCCCCAGGAATTATGATTCTACATTCGTAGTTAGTCACAGGAAGTTCACGGGGGACAGAAGTAACACCCCAGTTAATTTTTCTACTTTAATCAGTTCTGATCTCATCTCAGGTTTATAGCACATTTCACTGTGTCAGCCTAAATTTGAAAAGGCAAGAAATAAATTCCCCCCACCCTGCTAAATGTAGCAATAGATAGTGTAACTGCAGACGAACCCAAATACTTGGAGGATTCGAGTTCTAAGAAGACAGCCTTGAAAGTGGAAGAGGCCCTGCAATGCCATGTTGTTCATCAGCCCGTCTGATGCATGCCCTCCTCCTGACGGGTAGTCTGTCATGCTGTGTGTACCTGCAGAAGCAGAGCAAGTAAGACCAAGAGCCCTTTTCCACTCCCCCCTGGATTACAACGAGAACATGGGCAGGCATGATCCCGAATAAAGATCCCCAAATTAAAACTGCTGAAACTTAGAAATACATCTTCCTCTTGGTGAATATAAAACCCATCCTAAAGGGAAGACATTAAAGATAATATTTTTCTGCCTGTTGAAAACATGGCAAAGGATTTCATTTTGTTTGACATTTTAGAGTAGTTCCAAAAGCCTGGGACACTATGACCATAATGAAAAATTCCATGCAGGAAATCACAAAAAATACTATGACCTGGGGACTATGTCTAATATTTAAAACACATTTTTTAAATAACTAAAATGCAATTAAATCCAAGAATTTTTTTTTTTTTTTTGGGTGTTAAGCACAATTTTTTTTCCTTATGTTAAGCCCTGTTTAAACACTAGGAAAAGAAAGGTGAAGAAAGCCCAGGGTCTGGTAGGGTAAGGAATATCTGCTCTTGCAGTTCTTTTTGGATTATGTGTAGCTTATAATGCCTGACACAATATAATATACTCATGAATTCCCCATTTCTTTCAAAGTCTTCTTCTCACAACTTATTATAGTAAGAATCTAGAATTCTAATGAGATTAAAATATGCCAGTTTATTATAGCAACTGATATATATTCAAAAATTGCCAGCAATTTCCACAATTATCTACTGTTTAGCTTTCCAATCAGTAACATGATAAAAAGAAACACACCCTGCTTACAAGATATTGGTGTCACAAATGGGTTATGAGGTGCCTACGTGAAACCGATGAATTAACTTACATTTTTTTTTTCTTTTAGAGATAATGTTTTCCTGGCATTATTGTTCAAGGTGGAGTGCAGTAGTGTGATCACAGCTCACCATACCTGGAAATCCTGGGCTCAAGCAGTCCTCCACCTTAGCCTCCCAAGTAGCTGGACTACTCCAGCTGGCTAAATTTTTCTTTTCTTTTTTCTTTCTTTCTCTTTTTGTTTGTTTGTTTGTTTGTTTTTTGTAGAGATGGTGTCTTGCTGTGTTGCTTAGGCTGGTCTCAATCTCCCGGCTTCAAACTACCTTTCCTCCGAGGCCTCCAAAGTGCTAGAATTACACTTGGCAGCCCACCACATCCAGCCTATGAGACAGAGGAATGTGAATTCACAGAGTAATGTCAATCTTTCATTGGCCAAGGAAAGTCAGTTTGTTTCTGTTAAAAATTTCTAAAGTTGAATTACTTCCTATTTTATTCCTCCACATATCCACATTAGTAGGTGGGAAATTTAATTTTTATTGAGGTATTCAGATTTCATTTTGATTTTTTTTTATTACATCAAAGCTGTATATATTAATGCAATCATGGGGTACAGTGTGCTGTTTTTATATACAATTTGAAATATTTTCATCAAACTGGTTAACATAGCCTTCACGGCATTTTCCTAGTTATTGTATTAAGACATTTATATTCTACTGACTTCCTTGGTGTAATCTCCCAACCCAGAAATCTCTCTCTCACACACACATACACAGTTTGCAGATCATTTTTCTCTATTAATTATTCAAAAAAAACTTAGATCAAAGTTAAACTGTAGACATCTCAAGACACTGTCTTCTGCTCTGGGCTCAGTGCTTGGCAGGTCAGTTAATGTTATACTCATGAAGCCACAAGCATAACTTGATGCAGGGCTAACACAGCCTGGGGAGCTTAGCAGAGCCATGCTCTGTGGGTAGGGTACAAAACCCAGAAACATCAGAGAGTTATTTTTCTTGGCATTGACTCTCCTGAGATAGAGCCGTACAGGCTTTCCACAAATGTTAACTGATCGTGATCAACATATTTTATTTCCAAGAATTCACATCCAACCAGCTGCCACTCCTCCACCTCTCATGTTAGATTCTGAAAGGACTATAAATTCTATTTTTGGGGTTTACTTGCTTGCTCCTCTGGATTCTGATTTTTAAGGTGGGAGGCAAGTGTTTATGGATAGGAACAGATACTGTTTTTAGACAGATCTGAGCAAAATGTGTGTCGCTCAGGTAAGTCTCTGAAAACAAGGGGAGTCACAAAGTTACTGTGAATAAGAATTAAAAACAAGAAATTCTAATGTCCACTCAGTTCTACACCATCAAAACTCACTTCTAGCTGCTTCCAAGTTTTCAGCAGTTGCAGCAAGCCCCAGGGAGCCCACCTGAGGCTAAGTGCCATTCTGAATTCCTCCTGTGAGTAGAGGGCCCTGGGAAGCAGCTTCAGAAGTCGCTGAAGGCATAGTGGGTTTAGTATGTTGTAAGGCAATTCCTTTGATGAGGTGCTGAGCCTGACACACAGACACCTCTACTCTTCCTCCTACGCCCTAGAGCTCTACTGTATCTAAAAGTAGCCTCTAATCTCCTTTTTGTTTTTATTTCCCCTGTATGTGCCGGCTTTACCAGGCTTTTTGCTAAAACCATAATTCCAGAACTATAGGAATCTGACACCTCTTAAAATGACAGAATTATAAGAGTTTTTAACCAGTTGGGTGAAAATATTTCAAATTGTACATAAAACCAGCACACTGTACCCCATGACTGCATTAAAGTACACAGCTATGATTTAATAAAAAACAAAAAAAGCTCTTAAAAAAAAGAATTGCTATTAAAGATGAAGAAGAAGAAATTGCACATTCATTTGTAGCTTTCCCTTTCGCCAATCACAAACTCCAATAAGTGGTCTGACTGACTAGATTGTCAGATATTTTTTTCATCAGATATTTTTTTGGGAAAAAGTTCATACTTTAAAAATAAAAGTCTTCTTCAGATTTACCACTGCCAAGGGTATAACTTGTCAGGTAGGCTTTTGCATTCCCAAAGATTCTCATGTACAAAGAAATATTTTAACAGAGCAATAAATATAACATTTGTACAAAAGGGGGATAAAGATTTATTTGTTTACTTGTGTTTGTTTTTGGTTTTTAGAGTACTTTCATGGGTAAATTCATGTGTGCACTTGGTTAAACTATGGTGACCAGATGTTTGGGTAAACATGGGTCCAGATGATGCTGTAAAGATATATTATAGGGTGACTGACATTTAAAGTTGACTTTAAGCAGATGATGTGGCATAATGTTGGTGGACCTCATCAAATCAGTTAAAGGCCTTAAGATCAAAGACAAGCTTTGCAAAGAAGAAAGAATTCTGAGTGCAGCCTATAGCATAGAAATTGTACCTAAAATTTTAGACTTCCCACTCACGACTGAAACATCAACTCTTACCAGAATCTCCTCTCCCTCTCTCTGTCTCATCATATAGACAGACTTCTATCTATTTTCTGTTTATGTATCAGAGCACACACAAACACACACACACACAGATGTCTGTTTCTCTGGAGTTCCCTGCCTAGAATAAGCATTGCACCCACTGCCTAAAAGTATCTAGTTATAAGAAAGCCAGGACAGTTTACTAAGTTATTTTCTCCCCCAAATTTTCTTTCTCCCTTAAGGCTTTAAATGTCTTTCTTAAAAAATCAAATCCCAGGAGGCACCTGTGGCTCAAAGGAGTACGGAGCCGGCCCCATAAGCCGGAGGTGGTGGGTTCAAACCCAGCCCCAGCCCCTCCCCCAAAAAAGTCAAATCCCTTCATTTGATAATCTGAGATCAGATATAGAAACAGAATAAGTAGCACATTAAGATATAAATGGAAAAGAACAGGGTAGAAGCTGCAGGGGGTCAGGTGGGACCTATCTGCCAAGATACTCCTCCTCAATTTTGCCTATGGTCTGCTCGCTGAAGGGACAGATAATATAATTAGAAGTCTCTCTTTCCACTTCTGTTTTCCTTGCTGTTCTGCACTGCCTGGATATGCCCATAGGCATCTGTAAATCCAAGCGCCTTCTATAGGAAAAGAATCTTGTCAGACTGAGTTACAGTCCTAATGCTACAGAGAGTAACATGAAAAAGAGGAAGGGAGGCAGGGTTATGCTTGGGACGGAGCTGGGCACGTTCTACGTCCTGCCGTGCAGCAGTCCACACAAACTGGGATACGGAACACTGGATTACAGATGTCTCCTGTCTCGGTACCCTCTCAGCAGCAAAAATGAGTCCAGGGATGTGAAGAACAACGACAGAGACAAACGGCTCCCATGCTACATTTCTGCACTCGATATGGGAAGAGCAGAAGCATTTGCTTTGGAGCTACAACACATCCGAAGAAGAGGGAACTGTTACTTTTTTCTTTTGCCCTTTGAAAAAAGGGAAATGTATCACCAAGCGGTACAAGATCAGAATTAGAATGCTTTATAAAAGTACCTAAAATATTATATGTTGGTGTCTGGGAAACTTCGTTCCACTCAGGCTACCTCCCTCTGTCTCTTCTCTGACCAGCTGAAATCAGATGTGCATCCTGAGAAGCCAACATGATTTGACATTTCTTTTGATCAAGTAAATTTAAACTAAAATAAGGGTAATTTCCAAAGTAAATTTAAAGTAAAATAACGCTATTTTCCAAAGTGGCCATAGTCGTGATACAATATTTCATGTAAACCTACTAACCACTGTGTAATATTGTCCACAGATAGACCAATGCCTAGGATACTGTGAGTGACAGCTTTCAAAGACAGGCTCTCATTCAATTATCGTCATAGGGTTTTGGTTTTGTTTTTGAGGTTCTCGGCATTCCAAATAAGAAATTTGGCTCCAAATGGTCAAGAATTTGCCTGAGGCCAACAGCAGAATCAGGCATTCTGTGTTTTATTTTCAAAATAACAGAAGTTCCTGTGTAGATATACAGAAATGGAGTTTGACAGTGATTGCCAATTTTGGAACCTGCAACTATAGAAACATACTGAAATAATGCTGCATAAAAAGGAAAAATCACACACACACACACACACACAAAAATCACAATGAGGCTACAGTAACTTGAACCAAGCAAAGGTTACCTGCCACAGGTAACAAGCTTTAAGCAATGCCTTATAGGCCCTTGGAAATAATTATAACTAGAAAAGACACGAGCACAGTCAAGGTGTGTAACACTGCCAGGAAACAGATCAATGGGTGTAGACCAGGCTTGAGGCTAATTATAGATTAAAAAATGTTATCAAATAAATCATATGAAATAATTATGTCAAATTCAAAATTTGATTCAGATGGACTTGTCTAAGGTTGTCTGTGAATAAGCAAAAAGAAGACATTTTTTCTGAAACAAAGATCTGCAGTTTAGGAATCCTCTCTGCTTAAAAGCATCCTTCATTAAAATCTCAGACTGACAGATATGTAATCTGATCTTAAATATTTTCTGGAAGTTTCATTTTCCTGTTTCTTTACAAGCTATCACCCTTTTGCTCTTAAAAAGCAAAGAGTATTTGACTCTAATGCATTTTGTTGCTAGAAATAACATATTTCTTCCTTGTCCAGCTTTCCTTAAAAAACGAAAAAGAGCATTAAATTATGTTTCTAACAAGCTAAATGCTATTCAGCTATACACTTTTCTGTAATTTAGCACTTTATTCTAGTTAGTGATTTCCGTTTTTACTACACAATAAGATTAACTGAACAGTAAGAGTCTTTGTTCACATTATATTGATAAAAATGGAACTGGAAAAATTTAGTGAAATGCTAACAATTCTGTAAGAAAGAATATATGGGATTTTCTATCCTACCTATGAAGACTTCTAAATTATGGAAAGTCAAGCATGGACAAAATCAGATAAGATTGAGAAAATGGAATCAGGTGCTAGACCCTGATTTTAGTTAGAAGTGATGTAAACCTATCCACTAATAAGCGAGATAATAACTACATACGATTTTAAGTAGTTAAAAATACATGAAATTTACATTAGTAGGTAATGTTTTTCAATAGAAAATTATGACTCAAATGCTGTAGCAAATTCTTGAATAATGTATTCCCTCTCCATAAGACATCCACTAAAAGAACAGATTATTCAAAACAAAACACTATTTCCATGAAAAATAACTTAACAGCTTCAAAGTGGAATTTATGAATTTCTAAACCGTGAACTAGGTGATACTGCCTACCATATCAAAAACCAATTTCCCAACATTTGAACAGATATTCATTTATACATTTCCTTTAAGTAAAATATCTGGTGGTACTTTAAAGCTGTGACAGTGTTTGTTTTTACAAGTTTTGCTCTGGTTAAATCTTACAAGTATGCAATAACTTCCTTTCGAAGTTCCTACTATTTTTCAGGCATTTCAAAAGCATTATGTCTTGATTAAAGTACTGCTTCAGTATTTTAGGTGGAGAAAGTAAGTTTCAGGGAATGTAGCTGGAGGTGGCAGAGCTAGAGTGTCAACTATGTTTATCAGGCTTCCGGGCAGTTTCTCCCCACGTTTTCCCGGACAGAAAGAGCAAACCAGAAAAGCCTACGCAGACACTGGTGTCCTCACAGACACTGAGCCCAAAGTCATTTTCTATGAGGTTAAAAAAGAATCCACACACATCGGCAGCATTTTTGGTGTGAACTTATGCAATGTTCCAGATTCCTGGCAAATGATCGTTTGGGGGAGTTGGGAACAAGAAATTGGAATTCAGTGGACTTCATGGAAATTTCTTCAACCCTAAGATATTCTATATTTTTAAGAATAACTTTGTGTTTTTAAATAATAGTGAGTGAACATAATAGTAAACAGTGAAATTTTTTGTTTCTGTGATAGGCTTGTATATGTATATTAAAGTTTCTCAGGTTTCTGGGAAAAATATAAACAAATGTACAGTTTTTTAAACAAAAAAAATTGTGAAAAATTAAAAATTTTAATTGCATAAAAAGACTTTGCCTGACAGATTTGGTAATAGAAAATGTTAAAGAAAAAAAAACAAAACAAAGAAAACACAGACTAAGCATCCACTAAATTATTTTTAAAAAATTTTAGGATAGTACCACAGCTATTCAATGTTTATAGAAAATTTTACAGGAAAAAAAAAAACACAAACTAAGCATTTATTAAATTATTTTAAAAATTTTAAGATAATACCACAGCTATTGAATATTTAAAGTTAGCATACTTAAAATTTTAATGCACAAAAGCTAATTGCTCTATCTGATACTCTTAACATTAATTTTGCGACAAATACTCCAGATAATTTTTTGTCATTTTACATTAGTTGATTTACTAAGAGGAAATCCAAATGATCTTCATGTTGGGTGTTAAGTTTATTTTTCTTTAAATAAACTTATTTCCTCCTTGAACACAGTATTTTTGTTTGTTTGTTTTATTGTTGGGGATTCATCGAGGGTACAAAGAACCAGGTCACATTGATTGCATTTGTTAGAGAAAGTCCCTCTTATGAACACAGTATATTTTATAGATTTATTCTGAGTTTGATTTTGCCATTGAAATTGATATTTCCTTTGGTAATTGGAATTTTTATTATTTTAAGACATCATTTCACAAAATTCACATCACCTTCTCTTAGCATGTAAGTATTTTCACACAATTATAGCCAACAATAAATATCAACCACTGGAAAATCTCTGGGAGTATTACTGAGTAATATCTAAATGTTAAATTTGGATCACCCAGCAAAGTTAACTACACAGAATCAACCGTAGAAACAGCCAACTGAAGGATATGTTTGCCTCCAACCCTTGTTGTTTCTTGTGACACTATAGTATTAAAATATAAAAAGATAGCTTTGTAACATGGAAACACGTGTAAGCAAGTGGACAGAACATTTCAAGGACCACTTCTCTCTGTGTGCATGTCCAGTTCTTGAAAACATCAATCTTTTCGATCTTTTTACCAGGCCATCGTTTCCTGATTTTGCTTTCACCCTGACATAAGCAGATCCAGTAGCATTTCTATATAGATTCCTAATCTGTAAGCCTCAAAAATGAATGATGATACTGTTTCTTGTTTCAACCCCTTAGTTGATTTTTTGTGGAATTTGGTATTAGAATAATAAACAACCTCTGACAAAAGTCAGGAATTATTTCCCTCATGAAATTATGGACGTCAGGTCCATATATGTATATCCTATACATCCTGTCTTACTGAGACTTGAAAAATGGGAAGCTGTTGCTTACATAAATCTTTAAAAGAAATTTATATCTATCCATTATCTATATTATCTATCATCTACATACCCATTTACCTACCCAAACTATCAATAGGAAAAAATAAGACAAACGTTAAAAAATAAATCACAACCCCCTGAATGGGAGGGATTTCAAGGAAGAGTTAACAAAAGCTTTCACTGGCATTATAAAGCACCAAGTGAAGAGAGTAATATGGTTTCTACAGAAAGATTAACGTTTTGCAGAGAATTAGTATTAGAATGGATATTATTGATATGCTCTGTTCTCTAGTACATATGATTTCAATTTTTGTTTTTCCTTAGGAAAAAGATACATTACACTCCACAGAGCAGAGATGAAATTGAAACTAAACAGAGAATTATTTGAAGTCTTGGATGCTTAATACATTGGTCGGATGTACCATTAATATTTGTCTTCTGTCTTCCTGGCACTTGGAATAAATGTTTCTATACAGTAGGGTCAATGTGGATAGTTCTTGCCATTAGAATATGAGAGAAAGTGATGTATATTATCCCTGGGATGACGTATGATGTGGTTGAAAATGATGCCTTTCTTCTCTCCTCCCCTCCTCTTTCTCCTCACCAGCCAGAGGTGTATGATTGTGCAGAGGATTCTGAGGCCTTAGAAGATGAGGAGAATATTTAATGGAATTAAGGCAAAGCAGAGGCTTTTCCTCAACACAAATATATCCTCTGGACTAGGTGACCTTAAACTGTGGCCCGCAGGCCAAATGGGGCCCTCCGGGTGTTTTTGCCACAGCTGCCTGTCCTGCTTAGCAGCCGACTCGTCCCAGGGCCCACAGTCCGGCCCTCCAACAGTCTGAGGGACAGTGAACTGGCCTCCTGTTTAAAAAGTTTGAGGACCCCTGCTCTGGACATTCACTAAGCTGTCACAAATGTGAGAAATAATTTTTTATTGTGTTAAAACAAAGAGTTGATGTTTATAGTAACTTGTGTATAATAATTAGTATAATTTGAATGATAAAGGAGTAAGTTTCTATGAGAGAATAAAATTTATATTAAGGTCTATAAATTCTAAAGGAATTTTTATTAGACTTTATTTTTTTATGATCAAAAAGTAACCAACAAAATTCCTATTGTTTTATGGTTGAGAAGCAACCAATGAAATCCCTATTGTTTGGGTAGCAACATGGAAATTAAAGGCATGCTGTTTAGAGGGAAGATTCCAATTAAAAAAAAAAGTTATTTACCAGAAAATGAAACCAAAAACTATAATACATCATACTCAATGGTGAAAGACTGAAAAATAAGAATGGCCTTTATTACCCAGTTTCGCTCTTCATATTACTAAAGGTAATAAACCAAGAAAAAGAAATTTAAAAGCACAGAGATTTCAAAGGAAGAAATAAAACGTCCATATATATATATACACACACACATATGTACACACATGTATATACACACACAACTTATATACAACTTGATTACCATTTAACAATTCAGACCATTAAAATTGAGAAAGAATTTGGATAAGTTACTAGTCATATGGTCAACATAGAAAAATCAACTGTATTTCTGTTGGCCAAGACAACGTCAACATTTTCCTCAGCTTGACTAAACCTCAGACAAACCAGCAACAAATAGAAACTTTAGCTTAAAAATACCATTCATAAAACATAAAAATAAAAAATGTAGGACTAAATCTTCAAAATATTTGTATTATATCTAAACAAGAAGCTAAAATAAGTTCTGATAGAAAATTTAAAGGTTTTAAATGATATGCCATCCTCAGATATTTGAGGACTCAATAATATAAAAATATACATTACCCTCAAATTGCACATACAGGGTCAATGCCATCCCAAAATCCCACAAAAATTTTGTAGATATCATTAAGCCAATTCTCAAATGGAGATGCGAATGGCCTACAACGGCATAAAACTGTGAAGAAATACAGAGCTGGAGGACTTAGTCTGCTAGATATCAATACCTAATATAGCTATAATAATCAAGAATTATAACAAATTAACAAACAAAACAATGTAGAGGGTCCAAAAACAGAACCACACACACTCAGTCACCTCATTTGTGGTAAAGTCAGTTCTATAACCACAGAGAGTAAAAGGACGGTCTTTTCATTAAGAGCACCAGGTCCACTAAAGATCTTTAAGGAAATACTATATGTGAAATCCACACATAAACATACATCAAAAATAGAACATCTTTATGGCCTTGTAGGTGGCAAAACTTCATAAACAGAACAAAAACCATTAATTTTAAAGGTGGAAATAATAGATTAGATCTCCTTAAAACACATACTGAGAATTTCTGATCGCTACGAATAATCTCATGAGAGTGAAAAGAACAAACACAAAGGGGAAGAAAGTTTTACCAAAAAATTGTGACCGATACTCAGGAAATGTAAATCGAAATCAGAGTGAAATGTGATGGCACATTCACCTGAATGGCTAAAATGAAAAAAGACTGAAACATTTTGAACTATTGGAAGGATATGCAGCAGCCAGAGCTCTCAGGCCCGCTGACGAGAATGTTAAGTTTGGAAAACTGGCAGTATTTACTAAAGCTGAATATCTGCACATTCTACAGCTCCAAATTTCATGTATGTAAAGAAAAGAAAATAGTACTTACTAGACAATCACAGCATCACTATTCATTACAACCCCAAACTGTATACTACCTGAAGGTACATAAAAATGAATGGATAAACAAACGGTGATTTATGTAAACAATGGATGTTATGTCACAATGGAATGACGATAACATTTTACAAGCACCATGTTGGATGAAAGTCTATAAGCACACAGCTTAGATGCCATGACGAGTCTATTTTTACCAAATATAGAGTCAGGTGAAACTAGTCTATTTAACTGGTTACGAATGTTGGTTACTTTCAGAGGTGCAGTGTGTACCCCTACTGTTGCTGTGAAAATTCGCCAAACTACATCCTTACGATAGTTTTATTTTTTTGTATACATATGATGCTTGCAATAAAAAGTTAAAGTGAAAGGTAAATATAAAGCACAAAAACATACTATTTCAAAACTTACCGAGAAGGAAATTTATGTTTGGAACTAGTTTCCGTAGCGGGCAAGAATTTAGAATTCATAAAGGTTTGAAAGAGGAAAAGAAGTTTAAAAGGTTTAGAGGAAAAACACTAAGATCACTCCGGCTCCTCTGTTAAGCGTTAGATGTAAATGGACATATTGGATGGTAAGTGTTATTTTCTCAGGAGTGTGTTAATCCAAGCTGTATTAATTGTAGTCTGTTCATTTTAAGTCAATAATGATTTTTCAGCAATCCAAATTTTCACCTGCCAACACACAGTTAGCAGCACCTAAGTGAGGATGTAAAATGAACCTGAAAAATGAGCTTTTCAATAACCCATTTCTGTTATTTAACATGTTCATTTTGTGAGCAGAGCAATTCCAGGACATCATTTGGTTTTGAAGAAAAATAGCTTGGTGAACTATCGACTAAATAGATGGTTTCTCTTCCTCTCTTCTTAAATAAAACTTGAGAAGTATGTGAAACCGCATGTAAACAATCTTCTGATTTTCACGAAAAAAACTAACAATGATCCTAACACAATGGCCTAAGACAGTGGTTCTCAACCTTCCTGATGCCGCAAAGTATTTTCAATGGGAAGTGAAAACAAATGAGAAAGAACTTTTAGTCAGAAAATCTATGCATGGTATTAGCAATGTTAGCTCATCAAGAACCCACCTTGTTTCCTTGTAATATACCTGTCACAAGTGTTTCTTAAACAACTACTTCCCTTCTCATGCATATTTGTTTTGTAATTTTTTAGTATTATTTATTCAATGTGGATATTAAACTAGTACCACATAAAGCAAACATTTAATAAATCCTTGTCTCCCAGACTACCCGACACAACAATATACAACAGAGAGTGAGTCTTTGTAAGGTAGACTTGATTGAGGGATAAAAATGCTAAAAGGTTCCAACAAGGTAAGAAACATTTCATAAATCCCCATTTGAGTGACTGGAAAGCTTTAAGGCATTTTAGATTTTGTAACATCAAATATGAATATTTCACAATCTGTGATTTTGAATTCTCAGCTAAATACACGTGAAACATTTAAGAATCATTTCAGTGTGTCCCACTAGCACAGCGAGGTAGTACCAAATGACTACCGCATTACTGTAAATTAGATTAGTTGAACTCATGTCCATTATATGTATGGAAGTCGGCCAAATCTGTGACTCAGCTTCAGAAGATGTCTTCGGCTTGAAAATCATTCTCAAACAAGATTAAGCTGGCAAAGACCCCTCCCTCTTCAGTGAGTATAATTTTGTTGAAAAAAGGAAAATAAGCTAGATTTGAGAAAGGATGAATTAGGAGTCACTAAAAGTTTTGAAAATGCACTGAAAATTCATATTATTACTTTCAACAAACATACACAACTCTTCTAGATAACACCAATAAGGGTTTAAATCATGAGCCTTTTTATTATTTTTAATTGAAAATTACTTCTCCTTTGAAGTAATTAAAAAGGAATAAGTATGTATAAAGTGACAAAGATTTTTTTAAATTATGATTAAGAGGGAAAAAAAAGCAAGTTTCAGAACAGCGTAGATCCTATGATTCCATTGAGATAAAACAAGCCTGAGTGTATGTGGTACACCTTGTGTGTGTTGTATCTTCAATAAGTAATTCTGGAGGATGATGTTACAGAATTATGAACGAGAGTATATGCTGTATGGTTAAGAAAGAAAAAATAACTTCCATTTTTTCTTTATATAATTTTGTATAATTTGAAAATCTGAAATGAGAACACTCTTTTTATTTTTACAAGAGTTTCCCTCTGTTGCCCCAGGCATTATCATAGCTCACAGCAACCTCCAACTTCTGGGTTCAAGTGATCCTCCTCCCTCAGCCTCCCAAGTAGCTTGGAATTACAGGTACCCATCACAATGCCTGTCTAGTTTTTCTATTTTTAGTAGAGACAGAGACTCATTCCTGCTCAGACTGGTCTCCAACTCCAGAGCTCAAGAGATTCTTGTACCTCAGAATGCTAGCATTACGAGCCTGAGCCACCATGCCTAGCTGAAATGAAAACACTTTCATAAGTGGCTTCAAAATAAGTAATTTGCATAAGTATCAATTATTCTATATTTCCCTCTTCCTGTAATTCTGCTTTCCAAAATATTTTTCACTTCTTCAATATTTTTATTTTACTTTTTTAAAAAAAATTTTGTGATAGGCTCGGTGCTTGTAGCTCAATGAGTAGGGTGCCGGCCACATACACCAAGCTTGGCAGGTTCAAGCCCATCCCATACCTGCTAAAAAACAATGACAACTGCAACCAAAAAGAGCTGGGCATTGTGGCGGGCACCTGTAGTCCAAGCTACTTGGGAGGCTGAGGCAAGAGAATCGCTTAAGCCCAAGAGTTTGAGGTTGCTGTGAGCTGTGACACCACAGCACTCGACCCAGGGTGACATAATGACTCTGTCTCAAACAAAACAGACAAAAAAATGTGATAAAGTACATTTAACAAGATTTGCCATAGTAACCATTTTTTAGAATACAATTCAGGGCATTAATTATATTTGCAAGATAAAAACTTTTTCATCACCTCAAACAGACAGTACAACAATTAAGAAATTAATCTTTTTTACCTTCACTCTCCACTGTAGCTCCTGGTAATTTCTAATCTACTTTCTGTTTCTATGAATTTGTCTATTCTAAATATTTCTATAAGCAGACTTACATAGTTTTAACCAAACTTCTACCACTGCTAAACTCCACCATATTCCAGAGACCGGAGCCCATTTTATTTTCCCACCAACAATGTATGAAAGTGCTGATTTTTATAACTTCTTTTTTTTTTTTTTTTTTGCGGTTTTTGGCTGGGGCTGGGTTTGAACCTGCCACCTCCAGCATATGGGAGCACCTTACTCCTTTGAGCCACGGGCGCTGCCCGAATGTACTGATTTTTTCACATCTTTGTCAACACTTGTTATTTTCCACCATTCTGATTATCAATGATATCTCGCTAACATTTTTATTAACATTTCCCTAATGACTAATGGTATTGGGCATCTTTTCATCTGCTTAGTAGCCATTTATATGCCTTTTTGGGAAAATGACAATTATTCAAGTCCCTTGCCCATTTTTTAACTGGGTTATATTTTTATTGTTGAATTGTAGGAGTTTTTGTTTTTACATACTATAGCTATTAACCATTAGAAGTATAATTTTTAAATATTTTTTCCCATTCTTAGGTTTTCTTTTCACTTTTTTGATAATGTCCTTTGATGTACAAAACTTGTAATTTTGATGACGTCCAATTTACCATTTTTTTTCTTTTGGTGCTCATTCTTTTTATGTCTAAGAATCTATCACCATAACAGTCATAAAATTTTACCTTTATATTTTCTTACAAAGGTTTCATAATTTTGATGTTAAATTTTGGCCACTGGTCCACTTCCAGTTAATTTTTGTATGTTGCGTGATGTGTGATGTAGGGGTCCAAATTAATTCTTTTGTGTATTCAAATCCAGTTACTTTGGTACCATCTGTTGAAGACATCTTTTCTCCACCGAATGAATGCTCTTAGTGCCATTATTAAAAATCAATTAGCTATATATGTGTGAGCTTATTTTTGGACTTTCAAGGGTATTCCAGAGGTCTGTACATCTATTATCATGCCACTGTCTAATCATAGCGTGGGGGTCAGTTTTTAAAATTGGAAATGGTAAGTCCTCTGATTTTGTTGTTCTTTCTCCAGATTGTTTTGTCTATTGGGGGCCCTTTCAATTTCCCAAGAATTTAAGAATGGGATTTTCTTTTCTGTTAAATAGAAAATGGGGTTGAAATTTTGATAAGGATTCCACTGAATCAGTCAAGCACTCTGTAACACTGACATCTTAATAATATTAAGTTGTCCTATCCAGCAACACAGCATATCTTTCCATTTAGTTAGGTCTTTAATTTCTATTACTATGTTTTGCAGTTTTCAGTATACCAGTCTTTCACTTCTTGGATGAATTTATTTGTATTTTTATTCTTTGAAATGGTATTTTAAAATGGAAACACTTTCTTCCTATCCTTTTTTGTATGGTTCATTGCAGGGTGCATAGAAACAGAACTGATTTTTGTGTGATTTTGTACCCTGGGAATTTATTGCATTCGCTCATTAGCTGTAGTAGATTTCTTATAGATTCCATATACATATATGTATATACACACACACACACAGAGTAGAATCTCCACAGCTGACCACCTCCTTACATTGACCACCCCCTTAAGTTGACATAACTTTCGTAGACCAGACATGCACCACATGTACGTGTTAGTGTATCAGGCCTGGGTCCTTGCTGACCACCTCCATATATTGACTAGTTTGTTACAGTCCCTTGGGATGGTCAACTTACACATACATGTGTGTAACACACATGTAACATATACATATGCATGTTACATATGTGTTGCACATAATGTCAAACACATACATGTGGTCTACAAATCAAGTAGATGTAAGATTATTTTTCTTTTCAAATTTTGATGACTTTTGTTTATCTTGTCAAATTTCTCAGTGTTGAACTTCTGGTACGATGATGAATAACAGTGGTATAAGTGAGCATATGTGTTTTGGTTCTGATCTTACAGCTTCTCACCGCTGACTATAATGCTGTGTTTTGTTTTGTTTTCATAAATTCTCCTCATCATGTTGAAGTTCCTTTCTTTTCCCAAGTTTCTCAGTGTTTTTGACATGAAACGGTGTTGGATTTTATCACGTGCCATCTCCTGCCTTGATTGAGACGACAGTTTTTTCCCTCACTCTATTCATGTGGTGTATTATACTGATTTCTTTATTCTAGCCACTGTTACATTCCTAACTCAGATAACCTTTGACTTTCCCAGAGTTCTAACAAATTTGCTTCTGATGGTTCTTTCTGGTGTTTTAATGTTTTTGTGGGAGGTAACGAAAGTTTAAAGCTCCACTTAGCTGACATTACTTTTATTCATCACATTTTGAGATGCAGTTTATTATAATGATCACAATTATCTGTGTGCTGAGGTTATCTTATTCTAACCTTTATGATGCACTGTTTGAGATAATAGGTTAAATTTTTTTTTATCCATCCCAGTCTGGCTATTATTTTAATATCTTGTTAAAATTTTCATTTTGATTCTAGGCCAGCCATTTGACCTCTTTTCATGTTAGGGTCCTCATTTACAATATGTACATATTTGTAATATGGAATCTACTCCATTAAGTGAGGATTGAGGATTTTAAAAAGAGAGTTCAGATACATTTTTTTTCACACAATGTAATCTATTGGTAGTCATAACGATAATGCTGTCATGTGTACACGTCCCATCTCTTAGCTCACTGTTTTGTTCGTTATTTGTTGAAATTCTTTTGAGCATATTCTGAATGTAAGAGATCTACTCAAACCTAAAGTAAAGATAAGAAGGTGATGAGGATATAATCCAGGGAGAAATTTATTGTGATTTAGACAACACAATGAGAACACAGTACTATGTAAAATTTATCAATATTTTGATAAAGTTACTACCATTATTTAGTTAGGTATCCAGAAAAGATAGATATTCTTTTTTTTTCACAAATAAATCATGGACTCTTTGAATGTGGGGAGCATTTCCAATGTTTATCTATATGAGGAGTAGAAACTAGACTAAGCAAATTACTGGAGAATATGTATTTGTGCCTTGGGGCCTCAGTCATCGGCACTGTAGCTTTGTAGGAGATGAATCTGAACTGTATTTTCCAAGACCACATTATCTTTCTATGAAAGTGTAGCCACATCTCATGGAAACGTGAAACTCATTGTTCACAGGTCCATATAAATCTGCTTTAATCTAAACCACAACAACATAGAGAAACCCATGGCTTTTAATAAAATGGTTAAATGGAATTTATTAGCTGATAACATACTGCTTCTCTTAGAAATATAATACTAGTTTATTTTCTTTTAAGTGAAAAACAGAAATTGAGGGTGGAATCTGTCCTCCAGTCAGTCTCTGGGAAAAAAAGCATATGTTTAATAATTTTGTTTTCCACTTTATTCAAAATAATTTATTTGTGGAAGAAAGAAAAAGAAAGAGGATTCAGAAATTCTTACAAAAGAGACTATTTCCAAAGAAGAGATTTAAGAACAATGTAAAATGAGACTTTAGGTTCAGTAACTACTATTACTAAGAAAAGTGAAATTCCTATAAAGTAATACTCTGTAACTATAGCAACCTTGCAAGCCAGCACAAAAGGGCTCATCTTTATGCAACAGTTTTATAGAATCTATCATTCTGGATGTGACAATGTGTACTGTCTTTGCTGGTCTGCTGTGACATCCTAATACATAGATATTACTAACCATAACCAATGGCTCATCATTTATCCGTCAGGGAAGCTATGCCTTAAGTATACATGTTTAAAATTAAAATGAAGTGTTAAAACAGTTAAGCTTGCTAATCATAAATTACCAAAAAAGAAAATACAAATGGTGCTAATGTCGTCAATATTCTTAAGTATAATTAAAAACATCAACACATATTTATATGTTTTTTCCAACATTTATTTTATGCCTGAGTGGGAAAATCTAATCTAACTGCTATGAAGACCCCATAGTGAAACAAAATCCCCTTGGTCTCAAAGCACACAGAACTCTGACACAATTGAATGAAAATGTACAGATAAAGTGATCCCAGGAGATGTGAAGGACAGACACATCCACCAAAACCAGCAGTTCACCTCAATTCCCTTGACAGAGCCAATGGGAAAGAATGAAATTTATTCCATTTAAACATGTTTGATGATGACATTGGAAAACAAGCTACATCAAGAATTCTTAGGTAAGTTGATAGATGTCTTTTTGCCCACAGCGTCTAAACTATGAACATTTCTGTAAACAGACACATACACTCTTACCCCTTTGCCTATACCATTTAGCTTATCCCGAGGAGACTCTAGTTATAAGTACATTATAGATAATTGTCTCTCCTCAAAGAACTCTTTGAAGGGGAAAATAAAACATAAAATATCTAAGGGAATTCAACCCACAGACTAAGTATAAAAAACTGTAATTTGGTCTGGAATAAGCTTTTGGTTTCTTGGTTTTTAAGTAACACAGAGATTTTTATTTGATCATTTTATAGACTAGTAAATCCATTTTTGTGCTTCCTTTTAAGTAGCCTTCTGGGGAGTATAACAAACATATACTGCTGACTTAATTAATGTGAAACCACACATAAAGGTGTTTACCCAAACACTTTTATGAATGGCTAGACAATTCATACTAAAAATAACAAGAAAGGTGCACAGAAAGGAGAATGAAAGAAGGGAAGTGGTAGAAAAATCAAAGTAAAAATTTACCTCCCAGTTTTGAACATTGTTGTCACATGTTTATTGGCGGGGTCTTTTCAGAATGCAGTAAAATGGGGGCATTAATAAAGCTCTGGAAAAATATGTGGTCTCAATGTTTCAAGTGTTAAATAATACCCTAGTTTCTATTTAATATTTACATAAGCTTATATTTAGTTTGAAGAACTTTTTTTCACATAAAATTATTATACAGGGAATAAATTAGATAAAATCTCACAAAATTTGAGATATAAAGAATTACAAACAGAAAAGAATTAGAAGTATGATTTTGACAGTCCCTGGGAAGTTACTTGCTGCTTAGAAACAAGTCATTTTATTAAAGTCTGTGTTCTATCAATAGACATTTGGGTGGATGGGTGGGAGTATTTGTGTGAAAGGGACAATATGCCCGTCTAAGAAGCAGTGAGCTCACTCAACAGTCAGGAGACATTTGCTCATATTCTGCCTGGCAAGTTTGAACTGTCTGTCAAGGATACAGTTTTAAATTTTGTTCCTTTCTTTAAGAATAACTATATTATACTTTGAGAATTTCAAAGTCTGAAATATCTAAAGAAATTAATGAGGATTATCTCAGTCATCAATTCACAAGTGTTTTTCCTAGCACGCACATCACTGGCCTTGTGTTTTTGTGTATTTTTCCTCAAGAAAAAGAACATCTTGGTTAAACTTCAAAGAATTTTCAGAATATGCTACAACTGGAATGAGAGCTATGATAGAAAACAGGGGTCTTTAACGGGTATTTGTTACAGGTAGTGGTAATAATCACATGGAAGGATATCATATTTCATGGAAATTTAATAAAATTGTCTAAGAACAAATGCTATTAGTTTTGTTTTCTTCAAATTTATATTTTTGGCCTTCTAAATACATTTGACTAACACTAATTTTGCTAGATTGCCCCCTATTGCTAAATAAAGTTCTGCTGTTGGGAATGGAAACACTTGGATCTCCTCTGTACTCGATCCCATAGAGAAGCAGTCTACTTTTACTTCTGAGGTTGTCAAACAAACTCTCTTTAAACAACTAAGCAGTTAAATACAGGTAACAGGAACACCTGTTTCAGAGACATAATAGGCTCTTGAATAATCTATAGTTTTCAGAAACCTGACAGGATTTGTAAATACTCAGAATAGCATGAAGCTTCAGAAATATAACTGTGTTCTAAATATTGAATATTTGAAGAATAGAATAGAAAACTGAAACACAAGAAGCTTTGATAAAAATAGCCCAACCCACTAATGGCTCGATTTTATTTACTCTTTTAATATCTGTGAGTTAAAAATGATGAGATTTAATTTTATTCAGTTGTGTCATATCTTTGCACTTGTAATTTGGAATGCAATTTCATAATAATTAATAATGCATATATTTAATGTTTTCACTGTGATCCATCCATTAAACACATCCTCATGGTGAGGAAAAAGATGAGACTTAGTCACCAATATGATGGGGTTGAGGTGCTGAGAAACAGATTCAAGGTGCTCTGGAAGAAATCACATCTTTTATTCTAATCTCACATTATTTACTTTAGTTGGACAAAGTTGTTGGTCCAAGACCCTCACAACAAAATGCACAATAATTCAATTGCTTGTTACTTTTCTGGAAAACAAAACCGAAAGCTTCCTTTTAAGAGAAAAAAGTAGACAAGGACAGGTAATGTATAACCAGTGGTGTTTTTATGTAGAGCGTAAGTTTCTGTTTGATCAACAGTAAGTATCTGTCTTCTTAATCATTCAAAGCTAAGACAGGCTAGATGTAAGCGACTAAAAAAATGAGAGAAAACTCTTAAAAACTAGAGGAAGGAAACCCTAAGAGCAGTCCAATTGTTATTTTCTTCTTTTCTCTCTCTTTTAACCTCACAATGGTAAAAACTGCCTCAACCTTTTCTAGAAGTACAGAGCTTCAAGAAAAAAGATGTGAATACTACCCATTAAACATTCAAACAACAAACGAAAAAGGCACAACAAGACAAAAAGCTTCGGAAATCATAAAAGAGAAAAAGATCATCAAGATACATAAGCGATGATCCATAGTGGAAGGAAAAGAAGTCTGTCTGGGGTTGGGTCAGATGAGGCTGAACTTCAGGACTTGTTTTGATACCGCTTTGGCAGGTCTAAAGCAACAGACTGTGAGGAGGGGGGAAAACCGCCAAGGGCTAAACGGAACTGAAAGTGGGAAGGACTGTAAAATCAACCAAGTGATGGAGGGAGTTAAAACTGACTAATTTTTCCTTCTTTCTTTCCCTTCTCCTCCTTCATTCTCTTCCACCCCCTAGCACTCTGCTTTCCTCTCTTTCTGCAGAAAATCTTGAAGTGCAATAATTATTAGTTTGAGAAAAAAGGTATAATGTTGCTTGCATTTTACACGAAATTCTGTTTTGACAACAGCAGATTTCTAACTGCCCCAACAATGTACTCTCAATAATCATACAAAATCAGAATAATGCAGGTACTCAATTTGAATTCCGTGGCTTAACTCTTGTTTAATTTTCACACAGTAATTAGCACAAATCACTACTTATCTTCTATCTGATTAAGAAATGGCTTCTTTTGACCTGATGGATTTGATAACTACCTGTTGTAAGATTTTACTTTCCTGTTTTATTATCTTTTTACGATTGTCACAACATTTTATTATCTTTTAATGATTGTCATAGCATTTCTTGTTTGAAAATATGGGATTATAATACATTCATTTAGTATTCTACTTTATAAAACAGACTACAATAGCTTAAAAAGTAAAACCTAATCTTAGCACAGCACCAAAGATTTTCCTTATGTTTAATTGCAACTTGATCATTTTTCATCTCTCAGAGAACAGAGTTTTACTCTGGAAATGCAGAGATTAATGAAGAATTTTTTAGCTTGTAAATTATAGACTTTAAATATTTTTAATGTATCTGAAATCCCACTAAGACTTGAAATTGGCTAATACCTGATGTGCCCTCTTTCATGAAGTTTTTTTTTTTTTTAAGAGACAAACTATCTCCTTCTATTGCCAGCCTAGAGTACAGTAGGTCACCACGGCCTCATATCTTGGACTCAAGTTATTCTAGCCCATCAGCCCCCTGTGTAGCCAGTACTATAAGCTAGCATGACCACAACGGGCTATTTTTGCTTGTTTGTTTTTAATGTTTGGGATTCACTGAAGATATAAAGAATTAGGTTACACTGACTGTAGTTGTGAGGGAAAGTCCTTCTTATAATTGTGTCCTGCCCCCAAGAGGTGTGACATTAAGAGAGTCTTACTGTGTTGCCCAGACTGATCTCGAACTCCTGGCCTCAAGTGATCCTCCTGTCTTGGTTTCCCAAAGCACTAGGATAACAGCCGAGAGCCACTGTCCTTCACCCATGAAATTTTTTTAACTGCCCCCCAGACTGAAAGCGTTCTCTGTGCTCTTCAGAATATCCAAAGCACTTTGTTCTTGAGCTTTTTTTTATTATTATTATTCAGATTAATATGAGGTACAAACGATTAGTCTACACTGTCTGCATTTGTTGGGTAAAGTCCAAATGGTTGTTGAGCTCTTCACCATATACCCTTACAGTGTGTCCATCAGTGAACGCTTATCAATCCCCCTTTTTTCCTCTTCTCTTTCCCTCTCCCAACTTGAATTTGTGTTTTTCTCTTGTGTGAGTGTGTAGTTGTTTATCTATTGGTTTTATATTACTGTTGAGTACACTGGATACTTGCTTTTCCACTATTGTGATGAATTACTAGGGAGAATTTTTTCAATCCCATCCAGGTTAATACAAAAATGTAAAGTCTCCCTCTTTTTTAATGACTGAATAGTATTCCATGGTATTCACATATACCACAGAGGAATATTAACATGTTTAAAGATATTACCCCTGTTCTAGTTTCTTCAGTGTCTCTCATTCTACCTTCACTGACTTCTACACCCACAGCAAATGCTCAATAAACAATCCAGTTCATGCAAACTAAAAGTAAATTGTCTGCTATAAAGACAATTGAAACAATTTCTAGCAGTAGCTTCCTTTTCAATTCTATACGTTATCTGTTTAACCTTAAGTTTAAAATAAGAAAACACTGTGATGCAACTCCCATATTCTTTTCAGAAATACACAAATGCACTTTTACACTCAACTGTTATTTATTTCATTGATTAAGTCCAAGTTAATTTACATAATGGAGCTAAAGTCCTTCTTGCAAGTAATAACTTTTAACTTAAATATAAAATAAGACTTTGTTTGCATTGTCTATTTACATTCTACTATTTTAAGCAAACTTTAGAAAAAAACATGCATAAATACTATTAAAATGTTATAAATTTTACAAAGCATTCATAAACAAAACTGCATTTAGAATATCATACCAGGTTATTTCTTCTTAAACATTTAAGTCTTTTCTATCAGTTGCTTTCTGGAAATCAATAAAAAATGCCTATTTTTCTAAATATGTAAAATATTTAAAGTAAATCTAATTTATAAGTATTTAAATGTTTGTATGGTGCTGTATGTTAATAACCTCTTACTATACATATGCCCACATTATAATACTATCTTCAGACTTTAATATGAAAAATAAGCTCCCCAGTTTTAACTCAAACACAAATATGTGCACTGGGCAGGGTCTGAATTTGTAAACTGTCTACTTATCTCACTGTTATGAATAATCCAGCTTTCAAAAATGCTTTTGCAAATTATTTAAAGAGATGTGCATCCCACCAGTATCATTAAGTAGAATTCAATCTAAAGGATAGCAAAGTGAGACTCTGTAATCTTAAAAAAAAAGTACCACAGCACTTCATAGAACTTGAAAAGACATTTATCTTTGCCCTTTAGGAACCAAAAACTGAATAAATATATTAATACCATAAGAGATTATTTAGCTATATCACATATTCAAAGAATAAGATGAAATAAGAAGATTGAAACTGACTTATTTTATCTAATGATGGCCACATGAAGAAGGTGTTCTTCCTTAGATTTTAACTTAACTTAGAAGTTTAACTTAGTTAAGTTAGAAGCTTAACATAGTTTTTTTTTTTTTTTTGAGACAGAGTCTCACTATGTTGCCCTCGGTAGAGTGCAGTGGTGTCACAGCTCACAGCAACTTCAAACTCTTGGGCTCAAGTGACTCTCTTGCCTCAGCCTCCCAAGTAGATGGGACTACAGGTGCCCGCCACAATGCCCAGCTATGCTTTTGTTGCAGTTGTCATTGTTGTTTAGCAGGCCTTGAGGTTTGAACCCACTAGCCCCAGTGTATGTGGCCAGAGCCCTAACCACTGAGCTATGAGTGTCAAGTCTTAACTTAGAATTTTTAACATAAATTGTTAATGAGTTTTGTCAGACTACAGTTATTCTTAGCTACTCTTTAATGGTATATAAAATTCACTCATATTTCAAAGTTCAAATTAAATGTATCTGATATTTTCTCTATGTGAATATGAACGTAACTACTATAGTAGAATTTATTGTTCTTCCTAAAGCATTACCTTTAGGAAACAATTCTTTCTGTTTACATTGAAAAATCAAAATAAAAAGCATGAAAGGAATCCTGCAATGGGAAATTAATTTCATTATCATCTTACCAACTCATAATAGCTCTACTCTGAAATGACATAATTGCTTTAGTGAAACAAAATATTTAATTTTTGTTTTATTATGTACAAAACACAAACTTGTAATAATTAGACTTTCATTGTTCTTCTTAAATTTTACTGCAACATAAAGAATAAAATAAAAGAGAGGATTTTTAAAGCCTTAACTAAGTATTGCAAAACTTACATATTTTGATCCCAGTTTAGTGAAAACATGGCAAATATTTATAATATGGTCAATATTTTGCTCCTTAGGAATTTAGATTTCTAGTTCTGGCCAGAGGATGTGCTGTAGCCTTCTTGAGGTCAAAACTTTCAGCCGAGCAAACAGTCTGTCAGTAACTATTGATTGTTTAGGGAAAATACTAGTGATTTATTGAAAGATCTATACCTCTATCTTTCAATTTCAATAGTAAATGACGAAATAGGCCAAGTGAGCCATAAAATGATGACTTGAAGAAAAAGAGTATCTTCGATATTGTTGCTGTAGATGCAGAAGAAATAGAAAAGTGGCAAATTGAAATCAATACTAATTTTAGCTTTATTGATGAGAAGGCTTCATAATTATCAGACTGACCATAAAGGGCAGGACACCAGGTGAGCCACACAGGCCACATCTGTCTTTTTTTCACTTTATAGTAGACACGAATGAAATTGTTTATACTTAAATATATACAAATACCTGATCATGCCATCTGTCATAAGAATGTGTGAAACACTCATTGACCTTGCTGAGGACAGTTTGAAAGACTTCTAAATGCTAAAAAGATAGATTTCCATTAAAATTACTCATTATTTGAAGCAATGGCTGGTTAAAACAGATTACCACTTTAATGAAATCACATGCCCAGGTTATAGAAACATACTTCCTCTCCAACAAATCTTGATAAAGTAAGTATGTTATTAGAAAATAATTTCCTTTCCTGCATAATGGTATGGTTTCCCTCGAACTGGTCATGTACCCTAAGCCTAGACAGGGGTAAACTCTTGCTTTTATGCAGACATAATTATATTTTTGAACCAGGTGCAGTGGGCAAAATCTGCTCAAAATGCTCATTTATTTCCTCATTCATTCAATGAATACTTCTTAATGCCTTCTATCCTCATGTGGGTGCTGGAGATACAGACACACAGATTAGTGATGAAAATCCATGCTATTACAGAGCATGAAGTATTACCGGGATAAATAAGTAAGTAGCTGTATAACATGCTGCCACATATGGACAATGATTATGTTAGGGAGAAAAAAAACAGGATGAAGACAGTGCTGAGGGCTGCTATCTCAGATCAGATGGAGAGAGAAGACTCTGAGAAGGTGACATTTGAACAGGGATTACAACGAAGCAAGGGAACTTGTGCTGCCAACTTCTGGGAAAATAATATGTGAAAAAAAATTAGGTGAAAAAGTTCTGACAGAGAACATGGCATTTATTAAGCCTGTATCATCAGATGAAGAAGTTTTAAAAATGGAAATATAATATCTGGAATAATTAGAGGGAGAAGGTGCGGTGTTTCTTATATAGCTGTTACTACTTAGCTATTGAGAATTGAGAAATCATATCTTTTAAGATTGGGTTAATATCAGGTTCTTTACATTAAATATCACAATTCATTAATCTCTTCCAGCATAGGATGTTTTCCCAATAATAAATAATACACGTTGATGTAGGATTTATTTGGTAATCTTACAAAGCACTAATACACTTACAGTTAACCACAGAAAGAGTCACCTAATCAATTAACACTTCATATACAGCACTAGCTTAATAGCTGCAATTGTTCAACCTTTCTATTTCTCAAAACTGTCTTGACGCGTAACTCTTAAGCCCCTGAGAAAAACTGACAAACTTTTAAAGCTCTGTTGACTTTGAGATACCATCACAAATCATGTGAGCATTCTGCATTTAAACATACAGGGCACATTGTTTACATACAAACAAGTATTTGCTCATAAAATACATATGTAAACACTATGTATCGAAACCGCCATAAATATGTGCCAGTTACCATACGTCATTCAGTGTCCTTCTCAACAACTTACTGTTCACCTGCAAGGAGGGAAATTAATGGACACCCCCACCACCACCACCAATTATGGCTTGCAGGATCTGCTGGAGCCACGCACTTCTGGTTCACCCCAATCAATGCCGAAGCATGTCAGGGTCAAGGGAGTGCAGGGAGATTGGTCCCTGGCTGTTTTTACCCAACCAGGAACTACTCTAGTGGGCCATCCTTGCTCCAGAGCTTGGCACAGCCCACTGAGAGCCTATGAGACCCGGACTGTGGTTTGAGGCTTATCCTTCCTCTCCGACCTGATTCTTCACTCTTATACCATTCACAACTGCTACCCTTTGACAGCTTTTTACACCCATAGGCACATCTCAGCATCCATTCCTAGGAGGACCCAACTGTTATACAGTATTTATAAATGTACATGTAAATACCTACTATTTTGGAGTATATAAATACATTGTCACTTACTGATAATCTGACTAAAGGCAAAAAAAAAAAATACAGACTAATATTTTACAGTTAAATCTATCCTGCTTGAATTCTAAAGGACAGCATTTGACATTTGTGTACAATTTTTAATGAGAACTTTATTACTGAAGAAAGCAGTCTCAAATAGAGTGCTTTCCTATAGGATCTGATAGAGAATTCAGTTTGCCTGTCTTATTTAAATTGTTTAATAATTAAAGGACCAAGCAATGTCTCTTAGAAGCCATTCTGGTATCTTAGATGTCCTGAATTATAAATCAAGTGTTGGTGCAGAACAAATTTTTCCTGTGATATTTAATTTTGTTGAATTGATTGCATCATTTCTGATTATACAGGGAAGTATTACATTGTGATTATAGTAACATAAATGAAGGTCAGGATACACATTCACAATTATACAATGATTTTTGGTAAACACAACTATTTATGTTTATTGATGAGGCTTTAGCATTTTTAACACTTGATTTATTAAAATTGTGAATCTTTTCTCAGAATAGCAAAAATGAAATTGGAAAATTATCAGTTAATTGTTCTTCACTTTCACCCAAAGGAATTCAAATAGACTGGAAGAATGATTCAAGATTTCACTCTGATTATTTGGAACTTCTATATGATTTCATAGAAGCAAAAGATTTAATTCTGTACACACAGAAATACCTGGAATTATGTGGGCATCACTTTCCTATATAAATTTTCTTTATAGCATCTGAGGCCCATTGAACATGAAAAATATTTACCACCTCCGTCCACAAAGATAAATGTAAAAATTTCTCCTAATAAAATGCTGTGGTCCCTATGTGGTTGTAAACTTATATATATAAAGCACTACAGTATAAACCCACACAAAAAGATATTTATTTATTATTTTTCTATCTTTTACAATAGATATTATTTATTTTTTAATTTTTATTTTTTTCTATCTTTTAAAATCAATTAAAAGAAAATCTAGCAAAGAGAGTTTTGTTTAAAAAAATGAAATACATCCATATGGTCCATGATAGTAATACAAGACTTTTCTAGCTAAGAAACCAAAGTTTTCTGGCCTTCTTCCAAGATTATGTTCCTCCTAGAAATATAAAATGATATTACTTCTTATTTTGTTCTATAAGCCACACTGACAGCAAATGCAATTACTGCTGCTTTTTAAGAAGCTAACATAAAATATTTTGTCTTTAGGTGGGATTCCCACCACACATGAGTCAGCACAAGAGTACATAACAAATGATTTGTTCTCTTCTCTCTCCACCATGTTTAACAGAAGCTTCTGTACATCCCAGATCCTGTAGGAGTAATTTATGACCCAGATAGAGAGTACATCACATTTGAACCTAAATGACCACAAACAATGAGCCACGTTATGGGTGTTTAGAAAGGAACTCAATAAAAGGGTGATTTACAGGGGCAGAAATGATAACATTTTCTTATTAATCTTGCTCTAATTGACTGACAAATGCTTCCACAATACTGGAATTTTTCCTCTACAAGGAAAATGACATTAACTAGTCATTTTATTGTAGGCAAGTTGCTTCACTACTTGAGTCTGTTTTCTCTTCCCTAAATAAAGCAGTTGTGTGAGAGATGGTTTAATTAACTATGTTCAGGGGTCAGGTATCAAAATAAGTAGGTCAGGATGGATTAAGATAAAAGATTGCTTTGGGCAAGAAAATACATCAAAAGGCATTCCAATTCAAAATAATTTAAAAATGCTCATAAAATGTAATGAGTCCTCAACCCTCCAAAGCCCCCGAAGTTGGGCTTTCCAGACCAAGTTATCTCAAAAGTCTCTCAGGCCCCTTCTATTTCTAAGAAGTAATTTAGAAAACCCTGACTATATGAACCAATAAGATTAAATAAGAAAGACAAAAGATGATAGACAGGTTAAAGCAGAAAATCATTTTCCTGTCTCGTGCGGTAGAGTTGGATAGCAACGCATCATTGTTTTACTTGTCTCAGTCACCCAAATATCACTTAATGCCACACCCTCAAAAATGTAAAAATAAGTTTTATAGAAAGAGAACCATAAATATCCCAGCTTACATCCTAACACATATTTATGGAGAACATACTATGGGCAAGACACTGAGGCATTTGGGATAAATCACCTAACAACACTGATAAAGATTCCTGCCCTTGCAGGATTTATACTCTGCAAAGACAGACTGAGAACAATCAATCAATAAATGTAGTAAAATAACTTATATATATATGATATAAAATAATGTGTGCTATAGCTTTGCAAATGAAAACTATAAAAGACTGAAAGGAACTGGGATGGCAGGAGACAAGCAATGGAAGGTGGAAATACCTAACAGATAGTAGACCTGGGTGAGGTCAACCTGAGCTGTGATGAGGAGGTGGGCAAACACCTGTACAGAAGAGGCACGGAGATGGCAGCACCTGCCAGCCACCTGGGGAAGCAGCAGGGAGGGAGCTCAGGTGAGGGAAGCGGAGAGTGGAAGTTCTCTCTGAAGGGATCTTGGAGTGAAAGTTCTGTCTCAAGGTAACTTGGAGACAAAGCATGTTGTGTCTTTTAGCTACTGTATGCATTTTAAGTTAGAAAGAAACAGTGAAAATAGCAGTGTTGGGAGCAGAGGAGGTATGTGAAATGGGGTATGGTGGTGAGAAGCAACAGCTTTGGAGTCAAGCAGCTCTACTACTTGATCAGCTTGAGGAATCAGTGTCAAGTTCCTCAATCTGTGTTTCACCTAGCAAGTAACATAATGATGGTATGAACATCACATAGGACTGTTTATGAGGACACGGGAGATGACGCAGAACTTTGAACTGGGACTGGTGAATTGGAACTACTCAATAAATTGGTATCTCTTGCCTTGCTACTTTCAACACTACGTTTTTTCACATGAGTACTGCTGATTTCAGGATCATTCTCCAACTTCTCTTCAACACCTACCCTCAGATAGGTAAATCAACCAACTAACAAACCTCTACTATGTGCAAGAGATTATTCTAGGTACTGAGGGGGATACACCAAATTTAAAATACAGTCCTTGACATTAATAAGAATGTGATTTAGGGGAAGAAATCAATCATACACAGAAGAATACAATAGCATATTTCTTATCAATAAAAAGGAATAAACTATTGACTATGTACACTTTTAGATGAATCTTAAACTCATTATGAAGTAGCAAAGAAGCCACATAGGAGGGCACACAGAGCATGATTCCATTTATGTAAATGAAGACCGATCGACAGTGACAAGCGGGAGGTCAGCGATTGCCTAGGTCCAGGGGAAGATACAGAAATGGATTACAGAAAGCAACACAAATACTCTTTTAATAATCTTGGAAATGTTCTGTACTTTGGTTGTAATGTTGCTTCACAAGAGCAGACAACTGTCAAAATTCATCACACTGTACCCTTTAAATGGGTTTTACTTATTTTAGATAATTTTCCCCTCTGTAAAACTGATGATAGCAAAACCAAAAAACCATTATAATAAAAACTCATCACAATATACTGGAGGCTCATGCTACTGTAGCATCCTTTTACTACAGCTTTCATTAGAAAATGACTGGAGACGCTCAGTTCAGATTTGGGAGGTCACACAGTTTCCAGATACTATATACATAATACTTGCTTTGCATTGCATCTGGGAATTTTGTTGAAGAGAAAGTTGTCCTATTAATTTGTCATGAGTGTCATTCCTATCCAGTCACGGTCTTACTAATGCCATGTCACCCTCTTTCTGTTTCTCTGTGGAGGCCCCTTCCATCTTAAACTTACTCTCTTTTCCTTTTCTGTATCAGTTCACTCCTCTGTAAGGAACTGCCAGGTACAGAGAAATTTATAATACTTTCTTACTGCTTTCTACATAACTCTTAAAAGATTTTTTAACTGTAGTTTCATTATTTAAATACAGGCAATTATGGTTTCTACCCTTTCTTTTTTTTTTTTTTTTTTTTGAGACGGAGCCTCAAGCTATCCCCCTAGGTAGAGTGCCATGGCCTCACAGCTCACAGCAACCTCCAACTCCTGGGCTCAAGCGAGTCTCCTGCCTCAGCCTCCCAAGTAGCTGGGACCACAGGCGCCCGCCACAGCGCCGGCCATTTTTTGGTTGCAGCCATCATTGTTGCTTGGCGGGCCCGGGCTGGGGATTCGAACCCGCCACCTTACGTGTATATGGCTGGAGCCTTAGCCTATTGAGCCACGGGCACCAAGCCTTCTACCCTTTCAAATGATGTACGAAAGAAGAGTTGGGGCGTCTCCCATCTCTAATCCTAAAATGAACAAACTTTGCAAAGATTTTTATTTTAAAAGCTATCTTGTGTTTGGTTTTTAATAATTATATTTCCAGAAGTGGCAAATAACACATATGTGTATGTTCCTAGGGAGGGAGAAAATGGTGGAGAGAGGATATTGTTTTGTGTTTTTCCTATGATTCAATTTTGACATAATGGTCATGAGATTATTATTGAATTATTGTATGAGCAAAATTCCCATATTTAAAATTTTTAATTTTCCTATAAAATGGTTTACTCTAAAAACACATTTTCAAGTTATTCATCAGAAATGAATGCTTTAAAAGTATATTTACATAATATAGATGGTGTATGTTAACAGTGAAATATAGTTTAAAAAATAAGTTGTTTGGCTTGTTCTTAACCAGAAGGAGAAAAAAGATTTCTATGAAAGTTTTCTGTTCAGTATATTAAATACCTAAGGAATTGTACTGGATTTTGAATGTAGTGTCTGTTTTGGAAAGCAAATTCAGGATTGCTCAGGATTGCAGACTGATTGAAAATTATTTCTGAATATAGACGATTCAGAGAAATATCTGTCAAACAGAGAGTTAAGGTTTGTGAATGCAGACACAGTTCAAAAAAGATGATGTATCTCCAATGGAGCATTTGCCAAAGAACTATTCAGTAGAGACATAAATTATTAAATTAAAACTATAGCCACTAAAATAAATGAACTATATTCTGAAGCAGTGGGTTGACTTTTAATCCTGATTTTTCACATATTTCTAAGCCCACAAAATTTAAGCATCTGCCTCAAACCTCCACATCAGTAATTGGAATAATGTGTTGCAGGATTTCATTGTAATTTCTGAAGTCTCATCACTCTAATCTCCCATGCAATACCACTGAAAATGTAATACATAAAACTATCCTGGAAGGCTCACAACATTAAATGCATTTATCATGACAGATATATGGGGTCTTCCCACTACACCACATTTATTAAATTCCAGGACACCTCGGTTGTTCACAGCCTTGTTTTCTTTACTCCCAACCTGGATTAGTAAATATGGGTGCTGTTTCTCACAAGTTTGTATTACTGTGTAAGGGTAGCTTTGTGAAATAACATCACCACAGAAGAAAATCAGAAACAAAAACAAAACTGCAAATTTTTTTTTTGAGACAGAGTCTCACTTTGTTGCCCTTGGTAGAGTGCTGTGGCGTCACAGCTCACAGCAACCTCCAACTCTTAAGCTTAAGAGATTCTCTTGCCTCAGCCTCCCAAGTAGCTGGGACTACTAGTGCCTGCCACAACGCCCAGCTATTATTGTTGTTGTTGTTGTTGTCATTGTTATGTAGCAGGCTCTAGGCCAGGTTCAAACTCGCTAGCCCCAGGGTATGTGGCCAGCACGCTAACTACTGAGCTATGAGCACCAAACCATTTTTTAAAAATCTTTTAAAAAGAAAGATTATTTCAAAGTGCTCTTTGAAGAAAATACTGAGCTTGTTTTTTCCGAATACGTTGTAGAATGTATTCTAGTTACTTTGTAGAAGGATAGAGAAGGTAGAGTAGGAGAGGTGAGATGAGATGATACAAACCACTTGGATGCTCTTATTTAGATGTTTTTGCCTGACATATCCTCACGTAGGTGATACTTCAGAACTTTTGATATCTGGCAGAATTAAGCCAATATATTAACTGCAGTTTAAGAGGCATAAATGTCATCTTGCTAAAATCTTCCACATCAAAGCAATCAGCAAGGGTTTTTGAACATCAACTATAGCAGCGTATTAGATATTATGGGATGCACACAAGATGCACTGAGATCAGGCACATTAAGTTATTTTAAAATATGTAATGACGGGCTTGGTGCCTGTGGCTCAAGCAGCTAAGGCGCCAGCCACATACACCTGAGCTGGGGGGTTCAAATCCAGCCTGGGCCCGCCAAACAACAATGATGGCTGCAACCAAAAAATAGCCGGACATTGTAGCAGGCACCTATGGTCCCAGCTAATTGGTAGGCAGAGACAGGAGACTCGCTTGAGCCCAGGAGTTGGAGGTTGCTGTGAGTTGTGATGCCACAGCACTCTACCCAGGGCGACAGCTTGAGGCTCTGTCTCAAAAAAAAAAAAAAAAAAAATATATATATAGACTGAAGATACAAGACATGAAAAATACTGAAGGGGAATTTTTATATGTCCCTTTAAGTACATAATCACAAAATAAAGAATTAATAAAGCTCAGTAACATACAGGCTATAAAGAGAACACTGGACAATACAAATAAATGAAATAATGTATGTCTATGGCTACTAACAAGAAATTGAACCTTGATGAGCCTCAATTTCCCCTTGGGTTTGCAGGGACCAGCCTAAAGGCTTGGTGTTGGACAGTAAAAAATTGGACAATGCTGGATTTGTAAAGGCACCATAGATCCCAATCCTTTAAATCTCCAACCCTTACCCTGTCCCACACATCACACTCCAGCTCTCCAATGGAAGAGTAAATGTCTAGGAATCCACCCTTTAGGGACACTGGTTCTAAAACCCTCAGTACCAGATCATCCTCCAAGTTAGGTTATCAGATCAAAGTTAGTTTTACTTTGTATTACAATAAAAATGTATTTGTTATTATCAATCAAACCCTCTGACTTAGGGAAAAATATATTTAGAAAAGAGAAGGCATTTGGGGTGGAGAGGATACAAAGAATTGCTCAACACAGCATGAACAGACCTACTTGTTAGAGTACAGATTATAGGAAAACTACTAAATAGGGCTTTTCAAAATTATGAACATAATGTAGGAAAGTCTGAAATTCATAAGACAGACAATAGGGAACAATTAAACATTTCTGAGCAAGGGCATTCCATGGTTTTATATCAACTAGAGAAGATAAGACCTAAGGAAGAGAAAGTAAAGCATCTGGGGGCAAATAATATAATGCGAGAAAGAGGCCAGGAGTGCTACTGGATTAGACTGACACCAATCCAGGTAACAGGAAGAGACATCCGTCCCAAGAATCAAAAGGACCGAACTTATACGAATCACTTCTTCAGGTCTCATCTCAAATGTCATACTACCAGTGAGGGCTTTCCCAGGCAATGTCACATAAAATTCCGTCTCCCTTTCTCATCTGGGCACTGTTTTCCCTTCACTATTCTATCACTATTTGATACTGTTTTGCATTAATGCCTGATTTACACTGTTAGAATACAATTATCGTGATTTTGGTCTGTTTACTTCCCAGTTACCCTGAGTGCATAGGAGGTGGTTCAGTAAATGTTGAACTGAATGGACTGAATAAATGAATATCCAACAAAGAAAAAAAAAAGATAAGGAAACATCATTGTATTTTCAACGTTCCTTGCCTGGGGTGCTGCTACAAAATTAATATGCAAGAAACAATTTTATTATAGAACTTACAACAAATTTTATGATCTTGAAAGTTCAATATCATGACATGCTATTAAGAAAATACAATTTAGACTACAGACAATCCAAAGTAGAATAAATAACAATACAAAGTAACTGGCAGTAGTCCACACATCCTTTAGTAAATGTGAATTATAGTAACACTATTGTTAGTATGTATTCACTAAATAGTCTTTTAGGCTTTCAAATTTTACAGAATATTGCTATCTGTCATTACAATACATATGGCAAATAGGAGATGGAGACCGTAAGGGGTTAAAGAAACTCTCACAAGCTGTTACTCTCAGTTCCAGAAATACAATACTACTTGCTTCCATACTAAACCAGAATCTGGTTGGAAAACCATGTGATTATCCAAAACGAAGTTACCATTAGATACAGGAAGTTGCCTAAGATTCTACCTATTTTTCCCTTTACAAGATGGATGACTTTATTAGGCTTTGATGAATCTTAAATATCAGTAAGTCATTCTTCTATTTTTTCAGTCTATTTCTTACCTAGAAATACTCTTTAATCAGATAGACAAGATAAAGAAGTTTATTCTCAGCAATATTCATCGTACCAAAACATTATTATTTTGGCTTATAAGAATCACGGAAGTACAGTGGCACCCGTAGCTCAGTTTCTAAGGTGACAGCCACATACACGGAAGTCAGTGGGTTTGAACCCAGCCCAGGCCAGCTAAAACAACAATGACAACTACAACAAAAAAATAGCAGGGCATTGTGGCAGGCACCTGTAGTCCCAGCTACTTGGGAGGCTGAGGCCAAGAGTTTGAGGTTGCTGTGAGCTGTGACGCCACAGCACTCTACACAGGGCGACCGCTTGAGATTCTGTCTCAAAAAAAAAAAAATCATACACAGATTTAAAAAATTGAATCACATTCTGAGTTCAAAACAGGGTAAGAAAAAGAAGTTTTTTCTCAGGAATTATAAAAAGCAACTATACATATTAATGTACTTGATTTACACAACAGATTCTAAAAGAAAGATTTTCATGACTCCAAAGTAAAAATCATTTTAGTTCATCTTGGAAAATACTTACCAAACAGTCAAACAACTTAATATCAATTAATTTTGCTTTCTAATTCAATCTGTAGGACAACAGTACATCTCCTGACAGAGTATAACTTGGGAGTATACTACCTACCCTCATAAAAACCCATACATGGGGGAACCTGATCCTTAGCTAGGAACTTGAGGGTCACCATCCAGTTTCAACACTGCTGTTATCATACTCCGTCATTTGGAAGAGTTACTATCTTGGTTATTGTTTCTCATTTGCCAAAAGTAAGTCAAATGGAATTGTCCCTTTAACTCAGAGTTATTATAAGATAACAGAAAAGTATTTTTTAAAAGTTGAAAATTAAATGAGTACATTAATTTAATGTATAAGTCTATAACTTTACCTTATTAAAAGCTACTGCTACTGGTTCAATTTGAAAAGGATAAGAAAGGGGAGAATAAGTAGACTTAAGGAACTGACTTTATAAATCCCAAACAAGTACAGTGGGACCTCTGTAAGTTGACCATCCAATGGACTGTAACAAGCTGGTCACATATGGAGGTCAACGTAAAAATCTAGGCCTACTGGCTGACATGGACATGTGGTGCGTGTCCAGTCTATGAAAGCTGAATCAACTCAGAAAGGAATCGATGTAGAAAGATGGTCAACTATGGAGGTTCTACTGTATTTC
This sequence comes from Otolemur garnettii, assembly GCF_000181295.1. NCBI lineage: Eukaryota > Metazoa > Chordata > Mammalia > Primates > Galagidae > Otolemur > Otolemur garnettii. Next base: position 9,079,803 of record NW_003852419.1, read on the forward strand.
TGAATAAAGACGACAGAATTGCTCAAAGCAAACAGACGGCCTTAGGAATAGCAGAAGATTTTTGAATGTCATGAATCTGACAAAGGCCTGATAAGTAGAATCTACAGATAACTCAAATTAAACAACAAGAAAAGAGCAAACAACCCCCTTTATAAGTGTGCAAGAGACTTGAACAGAAACTTCTCTGAAGACGACAAATGACCAACAAACACATGAAAAAACGCTCAGTCACCACCCAACCGCCCTTCTCCGCTCCCCTTCTCCACCCCCTCCCATATTCTTGGGCCAGAATTAAGTTATATCTTTCATTACAGAGCTATAAATTAGTTTCATAAAAGGGCTGTGTACATTGGATACTTTTTCTTCCATTCCTGTGATACTTTGCTAAGAAGAACATTTTCCAGTTCCATCT
>NW_003852419.1:9081226-9100000 GCF_000181295.1 Otolemur garnettii
GCTTAAGCCCAGGAGTTGGAGGTTGCTGTGAGCTGTGATGCCACAGCACTCTACCCAGGGGGACAGCTTGAAGCTCTTTCTCAAAAAAAAAAAGATGGACACTTTGTATCCTTTATGTTTACCAGTACGGAGATGAAACACATCTTCTTAGTAAAGTATCTCAAGAATGGTAAAATATCCAATGTACTCAATACTAATATGAAACCAATATATAAACAATTACATGCTTATATGAAGAATGAAACACAAATATAGTCTAGTAAGGAGGTAAGGGGAAGGGTGATGGGGGAGGGTCGGGGGCAGGATTACTGGTGGAAGGAGGGGAGGGCATTTGGCGGGTTCGCACCTGAAGTGCACAATGTGAGGGTGTACAGTACACCCCCTGGGTGAGGGATTCTTTTACAACTGAAACTATACATTGGAAGTAAGAACAATGTAATCTAAGAATTTGTACCCTCATATTAATTTGAAATAAAAGAATAATTTTTTTAAAAGATGGGGTTGCTGAGATGATTAGAATAGAAAATTACAAGAATATCAATTTATTCAAGAAGATATTGGGCATATATCCCCAAGAAGCACTGATGTATTATTTTTCAATGACAATATCAATAGGAAGAAAAAAGCTATTTTTATTCACACAGGGATAAAACACTAAAAAAAGGTAAAGTCTAATATAATAAGATGCTGGCATTTGTTTGGGGGTCCTTCTAAATCTTTATGTTCTCTACTTTCTAGGTATTCACCATCAGATCACCCCAACATAAATTTTAACTATCTGTGTCTCTAGAGTTGTTGACCAAAATGACAGCTTTTCAACCTAAATTACATTGAAGTTGAGCGCAACGTAACCACAGAAAGACATTAATCTAATCCAAACAAAGGATAACAACTCTTTCCATTGGGTGGATGGTCTCTAAAGGACTTATATTTGTATTTGTCTTAATGATTATTTTGAGGGAGACAGCTTTTTTTGTGTTTAACTTTGTTTTGTTTGTTTTTGAGAAAGTCTGACTTTGTTGCCCTTGGCAGACAGCTGTGGCATCGTAGCTGACAGCAACCTCAAACTCCTGGCCTCAAGCGATCCTCTTGCCTCAGTTTTTCACTTTTAGCAGAGAGGGTCTCACTCTTGTTCAGGCTGGTCTCGAACTTATGAACTCAGGCAATCCTCCCGCCTCAGACTCCCAGGGTGCTAGGATTACAGGCATTAGCCATCATGTCTGGCTACCTTTTGCTTTTTAAAATCCTACTGTATTACGGTACCTTCTAATATGCCCTATGGACCTTTTGCATAACTAGTCTATAAATTATAACACAGTGTAAAACATGGCTTACAAAGGGCAATAGAAACAAATAGCAATTTAGAAAAATATATGAAAACTTTATTTCTTCTACAAAGAATGTCTCAAGGTCTGCTGGTATTTCCTTTCAATGGAAAGCCTCTCATTTGCCTGGGAAAGACTTGAAATCTTTTCCTTTCAGGATGTCCTTAGGCAAAGGGAACAACTGTGCTTGTTGGCAAGGCCAGAGATGTTGCTGGCCATGGGGCTAAATGGCTCCCAGGCACTTTCATGGTAAAATTGAACTTGTATAATTTACTTATCTGAAACAATGGGATTTGGAGTGATTTAATGTAATCCACATATTCAAGAGGGTAAGATCTGAAATGATGGCTGTAGGCCTGAGATAAAAACCGCCAGCAGTAGCTTTCACATGTAGCTGAGGAATGAACCCTTTTATCTACACTCTTGAGAGAAAGCCCAATGTTGAAACAAATGAAAGGGCTGTGGCACTGTGTTTTAATCAGGGCAGAGGTTTGAAAGCCCCTCCCTGAGCTCTTAATCCACAAAGGTGGTCCTGACGTAGGCACCCTGAACCCAAAGGCTCCATACAGTACTTGAAATCTATTAGCCTTATATACAGTCTGGGAAATTTAGAGCTGCAAACTTCAATTTATTTTATACCAACAATTTGATTCAAAAGAAAAATAAAAGACAAGTTAGGATGATCAGACTCAAATACTTAAAATTATTCAAGTAAAGCTAATGGGTTTCACCCTAGGTTTCCTTGCAGTCTCACTCTTTTTCTACTAGCTCTGGAAATTTAGAGAAAGCTACCTTGAAGTCCCTGATTATTAAACGGTCCATAGCTGAATTTTGCAAATGAATCCAACTTCAGATTTAGAAGCATTAAAGAGGTTAAAGTGGCTCTCCTTGGATTAGAGAACATGTCAGCATGGAAATCTGTCCTGGGAAGAAGGCTAGAAAGTAACTGCTGATACAACACAAAGAGCATCTTTCATATTCTAAGACCAACTCTTCCATTCGTCATCAACTAACCTTGGGCAAAACATCTCTGTGTCTCTCCGTTTGCACTAAATGATTGGACCTTTCTTTTAAAAGGGTTTCTAATCTGTCTTTTAATACACATATTTTCTGCAGAGTGAGTTGAAATAAACTCAGTTAGAAATTCTCATTTTCATTTCTGATTTGTGATACGGGCTAATCTTACTGGAGTTAGGTCATGGAAGAAGTCCACTGATCCACGAATGAATCAGTAAACTGTGGTATATGTACACCATGGAATACTATGCAGCCATCAAGAAAGATGGAGACTTTACCTCCTTCATGTTTACATGGATGGAGCTGGAAAATGTTCTTCTTAGCAAAGTATCTCAAGATTGTTAGAAAAAGTATCCAATGTACACAGCCCTATTATGAAACTAATTTATGGCTTTCATATGAAAGCTATAACCTAATTATAGCCTAAGAATATGGGGAGAGGGAGGGGATGGGAGGAGGGAGGGTGACTGGATGGTTTATCTTACAAAGGTACAAGTGAATCTTTCTAAAAGTAGAATATAAACGTCTTAACACAATAACTAAGAAAATGACATAAAGGCTATGTTAACCAGTTTGATGAAAATATTTCAAATTGTATATGAAAACACCACACTGTACCCCATGATTGCATTAATGTACACGGCTATCATTTAATAAAAGAAAAAAAAAGGAAATTCTCATCTTCTATCCTGAGGATCATAGTCACATATCCATCTGTCTGTTGAATGCGTCTCCCTTGATGTCTTCTGAGAACTTGATCTAAGATGGAAGTTTATCTCCTGCAGTCTCTTCCAGAAGCACAACCTCTCCATGTTCTTAAGCCCAGGCACTTAAAGTCACCGTCAGTTCTCTCCTTTCCCCTGTCAACATCCAATTCAACTTCTCCAATCTTGTTCACTGAGCTTCTACTTTGTTTGTTGTTCCATGTTAATTACCACAAAAAGAACAAGACATATTTTAATCTAATTTTTCACGTTAGATCCCTTTCTTCTTTTCCTGATATTATCATCAGTTGAGGCCCCTTCTATGTCAACTGTTTATACAACCTCTCACTTATTTACCTTTCCATAATGGTCGCATCCTTCTTTAACAGTGTAATTTGAGAACATACTGACTTTGGATGTACAGTGTAGTGAATTTCAGAGTCACTCTGCCATGACTTTTTTTTTGTTGTTGCAGTTTTTGGCCAGAGCTGTTGGAACCCGCCACCTCCAGCACTCCTTTGAGCTGCAGGCGCCACCCAATAAGATGGATTTCTAAAGTGGGGATCTGATAATGGTACCCTCCCACCATCCACACTGTGTATTGTCTACCACATAAGTTTCTAAATGCAGGATCATAAACATACTTGGTAAGAAATATAACATGTGACTCTGGTTTGGGTACACAACAGGGCATTACGGAGCCTCTGGACATATAGAGTCCGCGCATTACCCAATAACTTTCAAATTCAATTAAAAATAACTACCTCTATGGACCAAAACACTCATATGGTTCCTTCATTCTAAATCTCCCTTCTAGCCACAACTCTGCTGTAGCTGTACAATATTCCTCAAAACCATCCTGCCCTACATGAGGCTGTTCCAATATTTCTCACCAAGGTGTCCTTGTCCTTTCTTTCCCAGTGAGTCTGTCCTCACATCTTACCTCTTCTCATTCCACTACCTCTTTCTCAAGGAATTTTTTTCCCCAGTAACAATTAATATCTTGCTCTCCAGTGTTGTCACTGTATGTTATTTTTGCATGTTTATATATAAACATAACATATATTTTCAAGTTCCAAAAAAGGTTTTGAACAGAACTTTACACATACAGTACACGGAATCAATGTATTTATTAATGTGGATGATCAAGTAAATCGAATATTTAAGTAACACTACTGAATACAAGTAATTTTCCCCAAATTGCTTTGCTATTTAGAAAGTCTGTTAAATGTTTGTCCAAAGCATTAGTCAAAATTTATTAAGGGAAATTTTGGAATATTTGGAGAAATATGATCTGACATAGAGTAAAAGCTGGTTGAATGCCGTCATTCAGTGAATTGAAATTGATATAACAAATGCCTGTTATACTAGGGGGAGCATGTGTGAAGCATAGTTGAATGCTGATGGCTCTATTGTATACCACTTTTTACCCATTAAAAATAATACAATTATTTTTATTATTCCTCCAGTAAAGTGGAGGAACCCCCACTTTCAAAATCCATCTATTTGTAGATGACACAAAGACGGAACTGCAGATGAAGATTAAAAATTATCTGGGTGGCACCTGTGGCTCGGTGAGTAGGGCACCAGCCCCATATATTGAGGGCGGCAGGTTCGAAGCCAGCCCTGGCCAAAACTGCAAAAAAAAAAAAAAAGGTCAGGCATTGTGGTGGGCGCCTATAGTCCCAGCAACTTGGGAGGCTGAGTCAAGAAAAACACCTAAGCCCAAGAACTAGAGGTTGCTGTGAGCTGTGATGCCATAGGGCGATAAAGTGAGACTTGTCTCTAAAAAAAAAAAATAATGAATAAAAATAATGTGGCATATCCATAGTCAAAAATGGAAATCAAGAGTTTTTTTTCCCTCCATTGTTTCCTTACCTCTACTTTCTCTTCAGTAATTCATACTATAAATGAATCATCATTCTTCTAGAGGATTGATTTTCAACCAGTGTGCCCTGAGAGGATAACAGGTGTGCTGTGAAAATTTTACTGTTTTCTTACTTCTAATTCTGCATTCCTCAAATTTGGTCTCTCACTTGAGTCATCTTGCTAAGCAGTAAATATAATTTTGTTTCTTAAGGCTCAGAAGTAACCCAGTTCATATATGGTAAAATGATTCTCTGAAAAGGGTGCCAAGATCCTTAAGCGGGGACAGGACAAGTGTTTTCATGTGATGTCCTCTGCAAAGTTATGATTGCAGCAAGAAGCCTCTCACCAGATCCTGGCACTATGCTCTTGGACTTCCCAGTCTCCAGAGCTAGAAGAAATACATTTCTTTTCTTTATAAATTACAAGCCTCTGGTATTTTCTTATAGTAAATGAAAACAGACTAAGATGGGGTAAAAGGGTATACTTATAGAAAGTATAAAAAAAAGTGGATGAGGAGTTGGTCATAACGTCTTTAATTCCAGATAAGCAGAAAGCACAGAGCACAGCACGCAGGAGAAAGTCAGTAAATATCTCAGGAAACAGTAACAACCTGCAGATGCCAACTGGTCACAGCTTCAGTAGGCAAATGTGGATCAGAATAAAGAAAAACCTTTAAATAATTGAAACCCTCCTTTAAAAATTGTTACTTTGTGAGGTAACAAGTACAACTCCTCTGAAAATGTAAACACGAGTTGAGATCACCACTCACTGCTGAACTAGCCAAAGAATTTGTTGAATAAGCATTTGGACAAGGAGACTTCTAAGTTTTGGTCAAATTTATAATCCCGTTATTGCCTTAGTTGTTAAATTAAGTCCTTTTCTATTCTAAAGCAATTTCTATGATTTTCCAAATATAGCAGATTTCACGACTATCTTGGTTTAAAATACATTACCACACATTTGCTGCTAGTAAATTAGCAGCAAATTCACCTAAGTGTTATCTCTGGTCCAAAGTGTCAACAGACCTCCCAAGGCACATGAATAATTCCCCTTCCCCTTCCTTCCCCCAGGCTTTATTCACTCTTGCATAATTATTTCACTTTCACTCTCTCATAACTTTCATATAATTTCTAATTTCTGTCCAAAACACTGCCAAGAAAGGAATTGAAGGACAAGAAAGGATTCTGATTTTCTTCATCCTATATTATCTTTTAGTGAAGAAAAGCAATTAGACAAAACAAGTCGAAAGCAAGCTAAGATTTTTCTTTCTGAGAAATCTAGAACTAGTTCATTGTAAATAGGATCTTAACACCCTAATCAAGGTGATTAAAAAAATAAAGAAAAATATCTTGCCTTTGTCATTTAGAGACAAAAATGATAAAACAATTATTTCTTGGTCAGCATTCTTAGGCTTACCTCGAGATGTTTTTTCTAGTTAATATTAATTTAAGTCTCCATAAAATGAAATGGAAGGAATGTGCCACAAAAAATATTTTGTACTTTCTCCGCCTGTCCCATCTCACTTTACCTCCCTTCTCAGTGTCTGTGATTCAATAAGCTTTAAAGATATATATGCAAAGGATAAAAGTCGTTGACTTGTGTTTATTTGTCCTCCATATAGTTTGTGATTTAAAAATTACTTTCTGTTTTCCTTGAAAACTATTTAATTTTGTGTGAATCATCAATAGACACCCAATTAGCTACCACACATTCTACTACTGAGAGCTCAGTATTCTTTAGAAATATATCATACATTTTACTGATATACGTATATTTAATCCCCATTAACTAAAAGAGGGTAGATTATCTGCATTTTATAGATTAGAAAAATGAGGTTCAGAGACGGCAAGTAATTTTTCCAAAGCCACACAGTTAACACATCTCCCATCTCCATGAAGCGTTAGCTACATGCTTTTGCATCAAGATTTATTGAGCATCTTCCTGGTGCCAAGTTCTATTCTCAACACAAAACTGAAAATAACTGACTCCCCACCCTCAAGGAACTCACATTCTGATTGTAATATTGACAAAGTAACAAAAGCAGTCCAGCCAAAGTTCAGTCATCAAGGTAAATATTAGGTAAACAATGTTCCTAAACAATGAATAATAATACACTTTTCTAGTTTGGGGAACACCAGTGTACAACATTAATGGTTGAATGTGTACTACAAGGATTCTGGCGGTCACTGGGCTCTACTTCCTCTGTGACTCCAGCACCAGCCATGGCAGTGTGCTGAAGTCTTCCAACTTGCCATAGATCTTACTAAGTCTCACTCAAGGGCTGGACCGTGTCACCTGACATGCTTCATACATGTTACAATATACTTATCTCCTGTTTCACTATCATCAAATCCCTATTCCTGTTTAAGAATAGATAAATTAGTTAAAATTATGTGGCACTTTCAAATACTATATGTTGATTTACTGAGACAGGGCACGACCACTGAAAGCTCTATGTTTGGCAAGCAGGTACTCTCTGGTGCTCCCTCCAGTCATATCAATATGTAACCATCTACGTGTGCAGGTTTCCTGGATGCTGAAGTCACCGTCTTAGACTGCTGCCATGACTTTCCACATCCCTTCTACGTGGGGAAATGAATAAGGTCTTGCTATCACAGTGGCTCTGTACCATCTCCTTTTCTTGCCCCTGTAGGAGCTTGGTAATCTCCCTGCTTTTCCCTGTATTCATAATGTTAATTACCTCGGTCTGTAGATTTTTAAAAATCTGAAAGTACATCTCTATAAAATTTCTAATCTGTGTCTGTCATTTCTAAAATGCTTCATAAAAATGTTGTCTGTTCTTTTTAAATAGACTCCAGGAACCAAATTTTCTCCACCTAATGCATGACCCTTGCAGAAATGATATACTCTAGTTCTATTTAATGTTCCTTTCACCACAATTTCCAGGAAAAGAAGTCACTGTAATCAACTGTTGCCATCGTACAGAGATACATTTATGGCATTTTTTTATGTGAGCTCAGCATTTGCTGCCCAGCTTTCTCTTTGTCTGGATCTCTTTACCACGGCACGTTATTGAAAATGATCCTAAAATACATTACAAAGCGTCCATGACTGGGCATCACATAAAAAGATTAAAAGTTGCCATGTACTCAATTGATTTTGTTTTTTCTTTATGTAAAGCACATAGTCTGAACTCTGCACAATCAAAGTTTTAACAGGCTTTACTGTAAGGTTTGAAAGAGTCCTGTGACATCTTTTACTAATGCAAGTAGAAGGATAACTGGGTAGGGCTAAACGAAAATACACCTTTTTTATTAACCCTTTTGTAATGGGCCAGCTTTCCTCCCCCCCTTTTAGAAACAGAGTCTCACTTTGTCACCAAGGATAGAGTGCCATGGCATCATAGCTCATAGCAACCTCAAACTCTTGGGCTCAAGAGATCCTCTTGCTTCAGCCTCCTGAGTACCTGGGATCACAGTAGCCCACAACTCCTGGCTCTTGATCAGGTTGATCTCAAGTTCTGAGTTCAATCAATCCACCTGCCTCAGCTTCCCAGAGTGCTAGGATTTCAAGCATGAGCCATGGCACCCAGCCCTTTAATATAGGCCAACTTCTTTTAAGACAAGATAATTTTTTTTATTATCAAGAAAAGTCTTTGTTAAAGGATATGAAAGTACAGCTAGATAAGGGGGAAGTTCTAATGTTCTGTAATACTGTAGCTGAATATGGTTAATAATATACTGCATAGATTCAAATGACTACAAGGAGAATATTGTGTGTTCCCAGCACAAGGAAATGATAAGTGCTTATGATGGTGAATATGCAATCACTTTGATCTGATCATGAGACATGTCGCAACATCACTATGGACCCCATAAATATATATAACTATTATGTGTAAAGTAAAAAAATTAGTATCTTTCAATGCAGAAGTAATACTGGGTGAGTTAACAAGTTGTACCTCTCACTCCAAGGGGGGAAAAATCCCTCATCAACATGAAGAATAAACCATCAGCTTTTGGAGGATAAAGGCCAATTTGTAGAGTTGGCAAATCTCTCCACAAAATGGCTGTGCTTTATATCTTCTTGGGGAGATGATGGGCCTTTTTAGAATATAGGATTCTGGCCAGGTGTGGTGGCTTACACCCATAATCCTAGACAAGGATTATTTCAGGATCATCTGAGCCCAGGAATTTTAGGTTGCAGTATGCTATGATGACATCACTGCACTCTGGCACAAAAGACAGTGAGAGACCTTGTATCTAAATAAACAAATAAATACAAATTAAAAAATAAAAAGTGCAGGATCCTAATTTGCTGTGACTTATTGAATAATATTCTCTAAGTTCCCTGAAAATTTATATTATAAAAAGTGTACTCCAGGTGATTATGAGAGTTCAGGGGTAGAGAGTCACCATGAGACCTGCCAGGTCAAAGCAGAGGCAGTGACTTCAAGATCAGTACTGATTTTTAGCAAAACAGGGGAGTGAGCTACATGCACTGACTTGTCCATAGAGCAGTTCTTCTCTACATAGGGCATTCCCTCCAGTTAGGGAATGTCATACTTAAAGCAGTTGAAGAAAGAAGAAACAGGGACTTAGCCTAAGTGGTCACTGACATCACTCCTATGAACAATGATGAATGCTAAACCAAAAACTCCTTATGTTCGTGAGTTTAAGTATTGTCTTTCTTTTGGACCAATCAGCTTCTCTCTTCTTCCACTTTATTGGCCAGGAAAAATCCAACTACTCATGCTGGGTGTAGAGGCTCCAGCCTGTACTCCTAGCATTCTGGGAGGCCAAGGCAGGTGGATTCTTGAGCTCAGCAGTTCAAGACCAGCCTGGCCTGATCAAGAGTGGGACACCTCCCCAATCCCCCCCTTCCATCTCTACTAAAAATAGAAAAAATAGCCAGGTCTTATGGTGGATGCTGGTAATCCCACCTACTTCAGAGGTGGAGGCAAGGGGATCTCTTGAGACCAAGAGTTTGAGGTTGCTGTGAGCTACGACACAATGGCACCCTATGCCTATGATCCAGGGCACAGATTGAGACTCTATCTGAAAACAAACACAATTCAACCACTCTTTAAGACTCCAAAACACAATGTCACTGGTCACAGAGTGTGCAGATCGGTCAGTGTAAATCCAGTGCATTGCAGCGAAAACTTAATGCCCACTGACAATGGGGCAAATAATGCCTTCTTTTACTCAATCACCTGAAAGACAACTGTAGCAAGCCATCACAATTCTTTTAGGTCAGCATTAGCATCAAATATAGCTATTCTCTGAGCTCCATATAAGATTTTTGGCAGATTTTGCTATTAGCAATCTATGAAAACCTATGGTTAGCTTATGAATTAGGGTTTCCCTGTAAACTGGGATCCCAATTGGCCAATTCAGGGATTTCCATCCCTTTGGCCCAATCTAAATGTGACTGTTTCCTTACATGGAGTGATTTTGCTTTCTTCAATGTCTACAGACTATATAATGCCAAGTTCAGAAAATCTAATGGAAAACAGGGTCTGCTGACCAGGTAACTCAGGCCCCAAAATAAAACACTGCTCATAGCACATACATTGTTTTAATTCCCTAAATTATCTCATTCATTGTCTCAATAGCCCAATTTTATAATCTGTATTAGGGCTATATAAAAAATAACATTTTTTAAGAAAGAAAGAAATATTAGTCTCAGTTCACAGTTCTGGTAATGTCTTGCACTTTGCTTGGTTAAAAGTAGCTGCTAATAATTACTGGAGATTACTTCAGCTGTTCCACTTCTGAATGGGCTGTCACTGGGTCATATGTACATGGTAATTCACAGGCAAACAAGCAAAGTAGGAAAAAGGGAGAACTGCATTTACTGTATTTTGTATAAGTAGGTATAATATGAACGTACAAAAATATGTCCTGAATATGATAACTATTATTTTCCATGTGTTTGTAATTCTTACTATCAAAAACCTTGTAAACATCCATTCTGAAAAGCTATGTATGGCTTTACACCATGAGTAACAGTTCCACATAAAGCATAGTCTCCTTGGTAGTTTCAGTAATAATGACTAAGATTAAACACTGTCTTTTCTTTCTTTCTCTTTAATTGGACAAATAACAAACATACTTTATAAGCCCATCATGGCCTTAGGCAATATAATTGTGTTGCTGGTTTTTAAGTCAGAGATTTCCTACCATTGTAGTTCTTCAGCCCAGGTTCCATGGCTTAGGACAGCTGATTGTGCGCCTGGACTCCTTGGTAAATCATCTACTTGGACATAGGATAATTTACCCCTGGGCAGGGAAAATGTCAAAGGCCCTGTGTGTATACAGGTGTTTGAGGACCTGAGAAGAACAAATCAAACAATAACCCCGCAGTGACCACGTAATAGGAGAAGAGCGACTTCACTCTTGGAAACTTACTCTTTGTCACAAATTAACAAAGGATCCTTCCTGGAAAAAAGTCACAATAAGTCATGCTATTTAGGAGCCAAGCTTCTAGAAACTTCTTCCTGTTGCCTATATAAACCCAGAAACATGCAAAGCTCAATTATGGTCCCTTTCTTAAAAATATATTCCATTAAGACTGATTATTAAGGGAATTTTAAAGGAAAGGCTCGGCTATCAGTGGTGTGAAAGAGGTTTCCAAATCCTTTCCCAAATTCCCAGAGGCCTTTTATATTGGACAGAGAATGAGGAAGATGAAAAGACTTAAGTCTGAGTTCTCCTCACCAACAATTCAATGAGAAAATTTTGCCTTCATTGATTTTGTTTGTCCTCATAGAAAGATTTACCTTGGAGCAAAAAGCAGAAAGGAATTTGAAAAGTAGTTTACTATGAGAAAGCAGAAATATCTAGGTAAAATCCCAAAGAAAACTCTACAAACTTGTTCAGCTAATCAATGAGTCAATCATTAACAGTGCCAGCCACTGTTTCAGGGACCCCTGAGGTACGTCCTCAGAACAAGGCAGAGGTGTCTGCCCTCAGAGTGGACATTCAGGTGGGAGGAAGAGAGACAATAAACCATGGACAAAATATCGTAAACTTGAAATTATGTTAAAAGATCATTTTTATGTGAGAGAAACCAGATCAGGGCATGAGAATTCAGAAGAGGGTCAAATTGCACTGTTAAGTAGGGTGGTGAGCAGAAATCTCATTAAGGTATATCTTTTGAGAAGAATTTTGTAAGATGTGAGGGAATTAACCAATTATTTAAGCATTTCATGGTAGTTATATGTTATTTTCCAGCAGAGACACCTAAATATTGACTTAGCTTTCCTTGAAAATTTAGATCTAAATCCACTTTAGGGATCTAAGTGGTTCATCGCACCCTCTACACATGTCATAACTCTATGAAGTAATTACTTCACCAAGTTTCCTCTCTTTGGTACTTCTAGGCCATGAGAAAGTATTTACCTCCCTGACCTCTTCAAGCAATATATTTGTATCTAAAAAGCAGCACTCTTCCAAGAAACTCTTAGATTTTCTCAAAGTAGAGGCAAGTCCATTTCGGTCGTTACTGGATGCAAGAGAAACAAAAGTGTGAAGAGTTACAGAAGTATCTATTATTGGTGAACAATCTTCAATGTTTTATTGCACAAATATTTCCTATGGTATGGAGCATCATGGCATTGGTATCCACTGAGTTATAACCTAAGCCAATTGCAAAATCATAAATGACAGTTCATTAATACATTGGGCAGAAGATTTTAAGATATTAAAGATATTAATTCTGTTTTCATTAAACCTTTGGCAGACCATTTATTTTCAAATCCATTTAATTCAAAAGTACATGGTATGTTTTTCTTATTGTCAATATTAGTAAAAACTCTCTTCTAAGTACTTTTATAATTTTTCATGTAACATTATCCACAATAATTTTTACTAATCTATATTACAGATCCTAAAGTCTAGATAGGTGAAGCTAAATTATTTGCCCAGGTCAATAACGAGAAAACATGGGATGTGAACCTGGGACTTATAATTTCAGGACCATTACCTACCATGTTATTCTGCTCCCCGCTTATAAAGAGGAGTTTTACTCTCCTAAATGGAAACGTAGAAATGAGCAATGGCATCTCAGATAACAATCTATAAATGGTTTCCTTCAGACTTGCAGCGAATTTACTTTATACGAATAAGAAGATGAAATGCTGCTTCATGATTATTCGCATTTAACTGGAGGAAAATCTTTGAGGTTTCCCTAAGGTTGGCTACTCTGTATCAATTACTTCAGCTCAAAGCCTTTATAAGGTTTCGCCTATCATAATAAGCAACATCTATCACACTTTCTAATTCAAGGACTGACAATATCATATTTTTACATGAATTTTAATGTTCTTCTCTGCTTCAAAATTCTATGATTCTAATTAAAGATCCAACTTTCTTTAGAGTAATTAATCACTATGGGAAATTACATTGATTTTTAACCACTGGCCAACACAATTTAAGAAGTAGTCTCCTCCCTGTCTAAAAGTATTGATGGTGATTTCAAAATCTGAATTAATAAAAAATATATTTTCAAATGGATAAATAAGACAAAGTCATTATTTTGGAAAAGGAATGATCTTTAAAATTTCATTATCCCATGATTTGAAAGTCTGCTGTTTGCAATATATTTCAGTAAGTATCTAAGTTTCTATTCATACCACTTCATTCTTTCAACTGTTAGACTGGAAGGCCCATTCTGTGAGGATAAGTTAATCTAAAACAACTCTAATAAAAGTCTTGCCTTGCTGATTAATTTTTCAATGTTATCACTCTTTCCAGAATGTATAAAGACACAGAAAACTTCACTTCACATAACCAGATTACAGAGATACAAAGGAGCTGGGACTTTTATTAGCAATACATATAATGACAATCACAGCAAGCGATAATACATAAATATATATTCTTCAAGTAACTTTTCTTGATTATATCCAGAACTGATGGGTTTGTACTCCAAAGGTTAACTGCAAAATAAATATTAAAGTCCAAAGAGTCATACAGCCTGCTGTGTATGTGATATGCATAAAGTAGATATTTAATGTCTGACTTTATAAGCTGAAACTCTGGTCTTTCCAAGTTCTGGGGCTGTGAATTAAGAGCATCAAATACTGTAAGTATAGAAATCACACAGTAGACAAGTGAAAATAAATTATTTCTTGCTTGTTGGTGCGCATATGCATCACACACAGGCATTGCAATACAGTAAGGTTCTTTCACCATTCATGAACTCTTCTGAACAATGCAAATGGCTTATTAATAATAAGCTAACGAGAAAGTGCAGTTGAGGAATCCATACAGAATAAAAGAAACATGACATTTTCATAATCAAATCAGTTCTACATAAAAAACCACAGCAAAATGTATTTAAAAGTTATAAAACAAATATGCATGATCATGTTGGTTATTTAAAGTTGGGTACTTCACAGACAAATATGCTATATAGCAACACAGGAAATAAAAATGGTAAAAAATAAAAAATAATAAAATCATAGACACTCTTTGGTCTGAATGTTTGTGTCCTCGCAAAATCCTATATTGAAATCCTAACTCACAAGTTGATGGATTAGGAGATGGAGCCTTTGGGAGGTGACTAAGTCATGAGGACAGAGCCCTCATGAATGGGATTCATATCTTTATAAAAGAGGCTCCAGAGAGCTCTTTTGCCCACTTCCACCCCGTAAGGACACGATGAGAAGACAGTCATTTATGCACAAGGAAGCAGGCTCATACTAGACTCTGAATCTGCCAGCAGTTTGATCTTGGACTTCCCAGCCTCTATAACTTTATATGAGAAATAAATTTCTATTGTTTATAAAGCACCAAGTTTACAGTTATTTGTTTTAGTAGAAGCCTGACTGTGCTAAGACAAAAATAAAAGACAATGTATAAAAAAAGAACAAATGCTTTATCCTTTTTAAAATATTAATATAAAATCTACTTTAAGAGTAAGTATCAAAGATTATTAATTGAGGTGTGGCATTACAGGAAAAGTTTAACACAGATGATAATTTGGGGTATTACTCATCGATTAGTCATAGTGAAATAATTACATCCAGATATTGACAGTTTAGAGCAAAATCTATTTTTATTCTCCTTATAAATTATAATAAGATCTACATTTCATGAATATAGTAAGAACTCATAATGCACATTGGCAGTTCTAATTGTAATGCTTTGGACTTCTAGTTAGAGAAGAATGTGAGAATGCTTGATAATACAACAATAAATGTTCATTTGAAAGAGTCAAATGGACACTTATTTTGCTAATATAATTTGTAAGTTATAAATATAAGACAGCAAATATGCTTATATAACGAGACAAGACTTAAATCTCAGCTTTTCTGAGAACTTAAAATCCAACTCAAGTCAAATGAAGGTCTTACAGAACATCACAGTTGAAACTATGAAGTTAGCAAATAAAAAGGAATTCACTGAAACCACATAAGACAGAACATCAGACACGAATTTCAGAAAATGTTATGTACCTGTCATCCCATTAATAGTGAAAGTTTTAAAATACAATTTGATTATCTGTCACTGTGACGATGAATAACATTAAAAAATTTGAAAAACTTTAAACAGTGATTTTATTTCCTTACAGAACCGAGCTGTGCATCTACTCAGGCACATTAAAGTGATAACAGAATGATGCCTTACTAGAAAGAAATATTGTAACTTTGGGAAATTTTAGGAATGATAGGAAGCAAGAAAAAGTTTAGAGATGGAGGTGGAAGAGATTTCACATAATCTGGTCATACAATTCCTTTTGGTTATTTGAATACATTTTCCCTTCCCTTTTCATTGCTTACTTTGTTCACTCCTTGTCTCCCCTACATCTGTCTCTTCCAACACTCCCCCCACCCCACATACACATGTACTTCAGTCATGAAAATGGCAAATTCAAGATACAGTAAGAAAAATGTCCTGGAAATACAATGGTCAAAAAAAAAAAAAAAATACACGCTTTTCCTGCCCTCATGGAGCTTACACTCTACTAGGAAAAGTTAACATTAAACACATAATCACAGGGATAAATATATAATTACATTTATGATGACTGTTACGAAAAAAAAGTATAGGCCCCTAATCAAAGCACCAATATTTAACTGATAATTATTAACTTGGGCCCTTGAAGTATAACTTGCTCTTATGGCTGGGTTTGCCTAAATTACTTATTTAGCTTCTTCTGGTTTAAATAGCCATTCATTTCTCTCACACAACCCATTAAAATAAAATATAAAGAAACAAACCAATTACTGGAATGAAGTGGCAAGTTCCATATACATAGAAAAAAGAAAAGTAGAAAAAAAAAAAAACACAAAATTCCCAGGTAAATAGATCAACCTAAATTCTAAACAGAAAGGAAGAGTTGACATTATTGGTGATCCTAACAATTGGACAATTGAAAAGAACAGTTGGATCCATCTACCCATAACCAGCAGAAGTAAAGTTGGCTTTCGATAGTATGTCTTCTCAGCTGTCCCAAAGAAAGCTATAATTTGTTAAGACACAATTCATTTCCAGCCATATCCAGTTTTAGGTGACACCTCTTTTGTTTAGAGAACGTTAGAAACACATCAAATCATTGAGTCAAATTTGAAACAGATTGACTGATGGAAACTACTAGGCACCATGGCCTGGGAGAAGAGCAAGAAAGCTGTGCTTCATTCATGCCGATTCTGTCAGCACAGAGCAGTGATCCTTAACATCTCCAGCTGACTTGGAAGTCTTTCTCAGGTGCAAATGATAAGGTATTTTGCAGTTTTCAAACCTTGAAGCATTAAGAGGTATGGAAAGATCAACACCACCTCTGTAAGGACACATCACAAACTGACATCAGCGCTTACCTCTGGAGAAAGGGCTAAGAGAGGAGGATGAGAAAGGGGATCAAAAGAAGTGTCCTTTCTCTATGAGTTATTTTTTTTAATGAAATATATTTATCTATCACTGGACACTTAAAAATTCAGAAATTATTTAAGAATTCATCCAGAAGAAATCACAATGATAGACATGACATTCTTGAATCACATTATGCTTCTGGATTCACGAAGAAAAACAGTGGTCCACTGTGGCTCACTCCAGAGACCCTGAAACCACTACTGTCCCAGAGAAAAGTGATGTCGAGAAAAATGTCCGATGATGGTATGATACATCTTTATGACGTAACAATATGAGAAACCTGAGTTTACAATTCAAATCAGTTATTTTGAACTAACTAAATTTAACACCTAGTTTATGCACAACTAGTATACATTAGGATAGGAACCTGTAAAGTTTCTAGACATTTTTTGATTCCTCTAACTAGGGACACAGGCAGAGATAGCCACACACCCTGATTCATGTTATCATCACCTTTTTCTCAATTCCTACTGTGTATCACACTCTCTACCACTCTTGCAGCACTTCCACTTTGTCGTTTACACAACTTGCTTATCTGTTTTCCATCCTTTGTTGATGCTCTTTGAATGAGAGCAGAGGGCCATGTCATAGGGATTGTGTTTTTGCCCTAGAACACAGATTTGTTGAATCAATTTGCAATTAAAGAAGTTGCATAAGTTATGTTTCTCATTTTTATATAGCCAATTAACCAATATGCAACGGTGACCACTGCAATTTGCAAAATACTCAAGTTCATTTTAAAATCTTCTTCCTCCATTTAACATCAAAAACCATTTCTGGTCTTATTAACAGAAGAAAAATGCAATGGAAAAATCAAAGTTCTGTCCTCTGTAGTTTTGTGCTGATTGAGGAACAAAATTTGATTAAAAAAAAAATGGTGGAGTAAAAATGTTTGACACACACACGGAAAGGAAACAAATATTTAACACTGACACTGGAGCACTGAACGAAGTAGATTGATACTTAACATTAATTATACCAAGACAAATACCAGCTGAGTATAAACATCAACTATTCCATATGTAGAGTCAAATGATTATTTAATTAGAAAATTATTTAGTTACTTTGACACAAAACAATATACAAATATGTATAGGTAGAAATTTTGTGCTTATATACTCACTCATACACTTATAAATATGCATATTTACAAACACATACACATATGTGTGACTCAGGCAGCAATAGAAACATCAACGTAGTTTCCTCTATGCTTTCCTGAGTACCAAGTACATGCACTAAAGAACAAAATGGGAAATGCTCACTGAAGACAGGACAGCGGACGGGAACTTGGCCTCAAGTAAAACGTTTAGAAAGCACTCCAAACAGAACAATCCCTAAAATCATTGATACCTTCTGTCATTTACACAGTTGCTAGGGGCTTAAAATGAAACTAAATTATCTTATTGAAAATAGCTGACCGAAACAAACATTGTGATAGTATATGTTATTCACTCAAAGTTTCAAAACAGCATTTGCTTCTAAAGCCCTGTTTTACACATTGGAAACTCAGATATCATTTACTTATTGCCTGGCTCATGTTCAGGTGCTTTTTCAAGCAGAAACATTTCCCTGCAAGATGACACAACGTAAAGATGCTGGAGTCTGAGCTTTGGGCTCAATTCACAGGATAAACATTGAGAGCATAAGAAAGAGTAAGACACATTCCCGCAGGTGAAATAATAATTTTTAAGGAGGTACAAATCAAAAGCAAAGTTCACTAATACACAGTTACAATTATTAAAGACTATTTTAGCCATTTGTCACTGCTGCGAATCACCTACTGCCTAATGACTTGCATGTCACCTAATCACCTAAGGACAACCCTAACCAATGTGGATGGTTCTCAATGACAAACTGAACATGCTTCTGAATTCTGTACCAAGACCATGGAAGAGTTCACATCCCTGACTTAGCAAGTGATGAGGGGATGCGTGGATAGTTAATAGTGTTCTTGAAACAAAGCTAGTGTGCATGAAGAGAGGATGGGCTTGTCTCCTATGTTTGCCTTTCACATAT
>NW_003852419.1:9101525-9108061 GCF_000181295.1 Otolemur garnettii
TAAAATTACATTTTTAAAAACCCAAAGGAATTCCTGAAACATGGGCTGGGTCTGATCTTTTTCCCCTCATCAAAAAGTGAGCAGTTTAATAATTAAATGGAGAAAAAAAAAAAACCATCCTAGTCACACTGAAATGATAATGCAGAAATGTCTCCTTATCTGACAAATAGGCTTCTTCAAATACAAAAATGATCATTACACATGCAGTTGTAAATTTGAAATTTACTACAGAATAGCGTTTTTAAGAAACAATGGATCAGCTTTAAATAGGCTCAAATAATTTTCTTAGAAGAACAAAATTATTTAGCATTTTACCTAAACATTATTTAAATGCTAAACTATAAGTCAGTATAAGTAATTTATTTAAGATAAATATTACAGAGATGTGTTCACTGAGGAATTCTGCTAAAAGACTATTGAATTTCCTTTATTTATTTAAATTATTTATTATCTCCTGCTTGACAACTTCAAGTTGAAGATCACTCCTTCTGTATGTAATACTACTAATGTTCTTTTAAAAATTCTTTCACTGTCCAAGAAGATATTTATTAATTAAAAGCATAATTCCTAGTCCTTCATTCTAAATTCAGGGATACAACTATTTTTCAATCTGTGTATAGCTCAAGAATTTGGGGAACTGTTAGAGCAATACAGTACGCATTCACAAATGTTAGTAAATTTATATTTCCATGACCAGTGCTATTTCAGATATACTTGGGACTTTATTGGTGCTGCATGGCTTTATCCATTAGTTGCATCAGTACTGAAATTATCCAAATGGTTTCCTTAAAATTTTAAGGGCAATCAAATATCCCTGTAGGGCAGATATAATTACAAATCACAATGTAATCACAATATAATATGAAAATTGTTTATTGTTTCTGTGATGTAGCCTCCTTTTGTCTTTTCTGAGTGATTTTACCAAAAAAATCCACATAGGCTGATTAAAAGGATTATCTGTCAATGATTCATGATGTTTCCTATACTGAAGAACAGTGGCTTATTTGTCTAGATCAGGGGTCCTCAACCTTCCTAATGCCGCAATTTTCATTGTTAAAAAGGGGTCACGACCCACAGGTTGAGAAGCGCTGGTCTAGATGATATATTTTTTCATTTAGTTTCATTTTTAGAACTACTATACAGATTACCAGATAACAACAGTCCATAACATTTTTGTAGACTAAATGAGGAAATTATCCCTGATAAGATCTGACTTTTGGAAAATATAGTTGGCACTACTAATGGTTTTGACACAGCATCGATAATAACAGAAATTCATAAATCCCACAAGCATTCACCTTCCTCCTGCTGGACTGACTTCCGGTCTCTGAGGGAGCACAGCTATACTGTCAAAGTCACATTGAAAAATATGAATGCTAGCATTATAATTAAATAAATTTATGGCAATAGTTTATGGGCCCATACTCAGAAAATCTCATCAAAAGTTTGCAGGGGATGAGTGCGTGTGGGGAGAGAGAAGCATTCATGCTAAGCAGGCTGATTTTAAAGCCCCTTGGAATGCAACTGGATTTTAAGAAACATGAACAAAAAACATAAAACATTTTACAGGATGGTTAAGGAATTGCCAAAGAAGTTGAAAAGATACCTTTTAAAAATAACTTCAAACTCGGTTAACATGCACCACATAAAGGAGACTGATTTTGAAAGCTGTCAGGCCTGCAGGGTAGTGTCATCTTTATCAAGCATATATTCACATGCAATTAAAATTACAGTATAGAAAAACAGACGCCATGAATGGAGATAACATGGGAAAAATTAGTAATTCGTGATTTCTATTGAAGTTTTAATCTGTTTACTGAAATCATAAAACAAATGTGCAGTAGCTAAGCATTTATAATACTGTTTGTGAAAGAATAACAGATATGATGTTTGTTAACTGACTCACTTTGGAATACCATGAAGTGCTCTTCTTCTGGGACATGAAGTCTTAGTAACCACCCTGGCTATTTATCTGTAACCCTGGTGGGGCGTCTTTCTAGAAAATCCTTCCTTCTCTAAAAAGGTACACATGTTTACAGAATGACTATATTTCAAAATAAGGTAGCAAAATAAACTATGCTAAATGCTCTCTTCTGACATAAAATACCAGTACATTATTCTGTATAACAACTGTTATAGTGTTGTGATTATATGAATAGGCAAAACCTTCCCTTCTATTATTTTTGTGTGTGTGTTATCCTTTAGAGATTTGTTTGGCAGTACTACATTGTCTTTAAAAATAATAATGTTGATATGTTTTAGATTGTTGGATTCCACATAAAAATGTGTAGGTTTCTCAAAAATCCTTGATAAAGATAATTTTAGAAAAACTAGAATAAAAATCCGTAATTGTATTTAACAGACACAGAATATTACAAATATACTTACCAGTAATCACATCAGAGTGCTGTAGGCTTTCATTTCCACCGGCCAATAACATAGTTTTTAATCTAAATTTATGTGTCTTACTTAAAGTCAGTGCTTTGCTGCTTTCTTTTTATAAACAAAATCATTTGAAACAAACCAATGGGCTTGAAATGAGATAAATGCTAAACATTTCCAACAGAAAAGAATAACTGTGGTCAAGAAAAAAATAAAGTATCATGCACGGTGCTCTAAAACTGCCAAGCAACAATTTCTCTTTCAAAATTTAAAAAAAAAAAAAGAAAACTGTATCATTTTCCATATAGAACACTAAAGTAAGTATTCTAAGGTTCACATGGGATGCTGAAATTCACCCAGGGTTGGAGATAGGATCAAAGTTTTAAAGACTGGGGACTAACACAGTGGAGAGTTTGTGTGTTCTATACGAAAAGTGATACACAATTCAAAAATTAACAAATGGTCAGAAGAAAATCCAACTTACCGTCTAAATTCGAGATGTACTCTATTAATGCTAAGAAATAAAAGGCAAATGAGAGTTGGAAAATAAGGTAGAAAGCACCCACCTTCCACATTGTTGTCTTCTGAAAGCACATGACAAGGAGGGAGAGAAAAGGAGAAACATTCATTAAGCAGCATGCAGACTGGACCTGGCCTTTGCATGTCTTCCTCATGCAAGGCACCGAACACATCATGCAAGTGCTCCATCACTACCATTCAAAGGGGAAACAAAACCACGGGGAGCAGGTTCCCCCCCACTGGAAGCATTTCTAAGATGTGAGACAAATTCAGTAATCACTACCACATCCTGAGCCAGGAGTTTTTAAGCCTCTTTCACTGTTCTCTCTAAAGCAAACGTCATTGTTATTACATGTTCCTGGCGTGGTCTTTCTAGGCAATTATTTTTAAAAAGCTTTTTTGTCTTCTTTTTAACAAGGCTAAAAGATTCTGTTTCTATATACTGGTCTTAAGACTTAAAAATGTCTTTTGGAAACGGCTATGAAATTTCACCGAAGGATATTCCAGTTCTACCAAATACATGCATTATCAATTTGCCATCACTGCCTTTTAGTATGTCTAATAATACCTCCACTGTTTTCCTTAAAGAAATACAACGTAAATTCGTGCAACTAAAATCTGCAATTTAGTTTATTTATAGCATATTTGTATTTTACTGCACATGGCTATCGTTTATGGTAATTTATTGAAATGTCAACTTTTAAAAATGCTAACTAGAAACACTGATCATGAGAAGGAAGTATTTTGGGGAGCTTTACATTAAGCAAAGTTCATCATATTTTAATCACTTTGTCTTTCTGTTTAAGATATGAATTTGCACTGAGTTGAGATAATGTCAATATTTAGCACAACTTTCCTTACATTTTCTTATATCTATAAAATATTTACACATTTTCACATATTTAATCATTTTTCCATGTTTGGACAAAAATGTGTGTATGTATAAAGACACACATGTGTATACAAAAGCAGATTTTGTTTGCATTTCCTACAGATAATCAACATAAGTGTGTGAAGGTTAAGCTATTATTAGCACCTACTGGACAATTCAAGAGCTATTTGAGACACAGGGCCCGACAGCCAGATGAAAAAAGGAAGGGAAATCTTAGTCTTAGGGGACTAGGGCAAGGGCAAGGTTTTAGTACATCTCAGAATTTTTTAGTATATCCATATCTACATACTGATCTCATCCTTATATCTTGTTTAATTAACTGTACTTTATTAAGTGGTCATTTGATCAAAAGTGTTTACAATGAACAAAACAAAGCAAGTGTAGAAACTTGGGAACAAAAACTATCAATGCACCATGTCAGTAAGTTCAACATGTATTCTTTTTAATAAATAAAGTCACTGAAATCATTAATATTATTTAAAATACATTAGTTGGAACTGAAATTATTAATACAGGCACATTAACTGGTTGGGTATTAGCATATAAAAGAAAAAGTTCAAGGCAATAACATATTTACCCAATATGTGTTTTGCCAGAATTTCTTCTAAAAATAACACAAAAATGATTTAAATATTTGGTGTTGTTATTTGCTTCTAGGTTGTTTTTTGATCTATTAAATACAAAATTAAACTAAATTTGTGATTTTTCGATCATGACTGACATGACATGAACATATGAATAGTGGAGATCATATAAAGGGGTAAGTATTTTAATAGGTAGAGATACATTTTAGTTTCATATTAATTGTTCTTTGAAATTCAACTTCCCAGTTAAGATGGTTACTTTTTAATAAGATTATTTAAAATATAGAGTAATAAAATCAGGGAATTTAGAGGGGAGTCAAGTACCAAAACAGTCTGTCAATTTCCACAGTATCATTTAATTTCTGGAAACAAAATATTGGCAGATACAGTTGTGAGTAGCAGCATCTCAGTAGGGGTTTTACTAAAGTGCTGCATGAAAACTGAATAGGAAAAAAGAAAAGAAAAAAAATCCAGGCTTGAAACCAGTTTTCAAAAAATGCTAAGTAGAGTCTGAGGAAAGCAAGTGGTGCCAATGAGGTCAAGGTCACTGGTTTAGTCTCTAACAGCAAGTTTTACTTTGACTGTTAACTAAGGCCCAGGCCCAGGGGCGTGTCATTGGTCCTGTCCCACCATCCAGCATTTTCCTTAGGTCTTATTCTTAAATATAATGAGCTTAACTAATCAGACTTTTGCAGACAAATCCAAGTCATGCTCAATGAGTAAATAAATTCTGACTTCACCAAGTTCAAAAAAATAGTCTATCTCAGAAAATTTAGATTTAAAAAAAAAAGTACTAGAGTAAAAAATAAAGGGTGATAAATTAACTCCTATTCTTTTTAAAAGAAGATGGATGAGGAAGTCCCATTTATTTATTGTTGTCACAAATTCTTGTGCACAGTTAAGGAAATAATCAACAGAGCAAAGGGAGAACCTATACAATAGGAGAAAATATTCCCAAACTATACATCTGACAAAGGGCTAATAACCAGAATCTACAAAGAGCTCAAGTAAATCAGCAAGAAAAGAAACAAGCCCATTAAAAAGTGTCCAAAAGACATGAACAGAAGCTTTTCAAAAGAAGACAGACAAATGGCCAATAGAGATATGAAAAATGTTCAATGTCACAAAGCATCAGGGAAATGTAAATTAAATCCACAATGAACTAGAACCTTACCCCAGTTAGAAAGGCTTTTATTAAGTCCAAAAACAATAGACGCTGGCATGGATGCAGAGAGAAAGGAATGCTTATCCACTGTTGGTGGGTCTGCAGATTGGTATAACATTTATGGAAAACAGTATGGAGACTTCTTAAAGAACTAAAAGCAGACCTACCATTCAACCCAGCAATCCCACTACTGGGTATTCACCCAAAGGAAAAAGAAGTAATTTTATCAAAAAGCCATCTGCACTCAAATGTTTATTGCAGCACAACTCACAATAGCAAAGACATAGAATCAACACAAGTGCCCATCAGTTCATGAGTGAATCAACACAATGTGCTATATGTGTACCATGGAATGCCACTCAGCCATCAAAAGAATGAATTAATGCTTCTTGGGACAGTTTGGATAGAACTGGAGACCATCATCCTAAGCAAACAATATAAGGAATGGATAAACAAATACCACACATACTTGTTTAACTTGGATAACAACACGTATGCACAGACTTAAGTAAAACTCAGTGGAAATCAAATGGGGGTGTGTGTGAAAGGAGGGGAGGGACAAAACCCTACTTAATGGGCACAATGACCCCTATCTGGGTGATAGGTATACTGGGGCCCTGACTCAAGCACCACAAAAGTGATCTCAGTACCCAAAGTCAAACATAAACCCATAATTTGAAATTTAAAAAAAAAAGAAACCCTAAAACACACAAACACAGACATGTGAGGAACATGATGATGATAGAGAAATAAACTAACTGGCTTAGAACAGATTTTCTTTGAGTTTTCATATATTTTTCATATATTCAACTACAGGATTAAAATAATTCTTTTTCCTATTCTATTTTATTCCACATATTTTTATACCCATTTTCTGGCTTTAGATGATTTGAAACTCATTAATCTAAAAACATTCCCTACATTATTTCAGAATTTGGACACCATTATAACTGGTAATAGCTCTAGCATTTGCAACTACGGTCCACGTATTTTT
>NW_003852419.1:9109344-9119732 GCF_000181295.1 Otolemur garnettii
GCAGCAAAGCCAGTGGTGGTAACGGCCAGTGAAGGAGAACGGAAGAGTAAGACTATTTCTCCCTCTGTACACCGAGCTTGGTCACGTCTAGCCACCTCTCTTTAGCCCTTCACATTACTTCTCAGGACACTGCCCCTCGTTTGGGGGATTAAATGCCAGATAGCAGAGTTTAGTTCCCATGGTGGCACAGGATGGAGCTTTGTGTTACGTTATTTTTCTTCTGCTGTTAGCCCTGAAAGCCTTTCCAAAGCCTCAATAGTCTGGGAATGCCTTAAGGCCTGGTAAATGGAGGAAATCATGGAGACTGGATTTATGCAGCAGTGAGCTGGAGGAGAGAAACTCTAGCCAGGACCAAGAAGGATGTTCAAAGAAACAAAAGGAGGCATAAAGGTCCATTATGGAGACTTCCCGACAGGAACAAACAGCCCTGGGCAGGAATCGGGCTGGTTTCAAAAATGCTTTTTAACAGACGCCATCAGCTCCTGATTTCAAATCCACCTAAATGGTGTTCTGAGCCACCTCCACCCAGAACGATCAGAGTCCAGTTGCAGGAAACGTGCAGAGCCGCCCAGAGCGGCCACTCTGTTCCTCCCTCCGCACTTCTCAGGAGCAAAAGGAGGGGCATTTCTGAACTGCCTACAGCAGCAGAAATGATCCCGGCATCACACTGGGAGCTCTGAAAACATTTTCCCTAGGACTATTTGGTTACAAAGACGTTTGTGGTATTTAATTCAAAATGTTCCCTCTTGTTAAGAGAGTGACAAAGAGAGAGAGAAAAGGCGGGTAAGACCCAAGATACGGCAGGTGCAGCTGGTGTTCCAGCTGAGTGATGAACCTGACGAAATTTAATAATTATTAGTCAACACACTATATAATATAAACTTTATAAATTGAATGACCCACATCAACTACAATAGATCCAATTTCAAATTTTCTTTTCATGAGGGAAAGAACCAATTTTTTTACAAAATTGATCTTGTTTTATCACCTCAGTTCTTGCCTATCCCCAAACCTTGGGAGTTAACATTTCTATGTTCATTTCAGTCATGGGACTGAGGAAAGGAACATGGCATTTGACATGCGTGCTGCAGTATTCTGACATGCGTGTGTGCATGCCACGCATTTTCACTTTTGTGGCTTACTGGGAGATGAATGCTTCCGGATCTGAAACTGGCAGATGGCACCGAGCAGTATGCTTATCAGGGACTCTCTCTCCCGCCTAAGTTCAATTAACTACAAACGACTCTCCCTCTCCAAAGAAAGCTGAGTCAGATGAACAGCTTTCCTTTCTAAGAATCTGAAGTCATCGTATTTTAGAAGGTTGAGCAGGAAAGCCGTTGAATTGGAATGGGGAGAATAAATTTAAACACACCTCTACCCACCTTCCCAACCTATCTACCCATTTGGTGGGTGTAGCTTTATGAACAGATGAATGGTAAACATCTTCTGACCTACGTGTCACTAGCAGAGAATATTCGGCAGTGCATCCCAGGTTGTCCACCGTTAAGATGGAGAGCAGGCAAATTCCTGCTACAGAGACTCAACACATTCATGTGACAAAACTGCCAGAAATCTACTAGCTGTATACTTTGTTTCCATAACTTTATTTCCCAAAACTTTGTTCTACTTCTAAAGAGTAGAATCAACAACTGGGGAGCAGAAAACAATCCAAGAGAGTATAATTTTTATAAAATATTACTAAGTGTCATGATCTCAAGTAACTTCTTCTAAAAGTGCAAAACAAGGCAGTACAAAAGTAACATAATAATACTTGAATAATCTTTGCTCCTTTAGACGTACCCGATAAACTTTTTTTTATTTAATATGATGTTTTATCTCAACAATTCACTCATTGTGCTTAAGGAACTTGCCCAAGATAACCAATAGAAAGATTTTTAGTGGGCACAGATACGTTTTAAAGCTTCTTACCCAGGTTTTTAGAAATTTCAAAGGCTGTTTTACAAAGAAAATGAACCCGAAGGATCCGGAGTACATAAAGTAAAGCTGGAACATCCACTAAGGCTAGATTATGTTCCTAGAAGTCTTATCAAATGTATCTATTGATGTAACCTTTATTATGGGAACAGAATAAAGCAATAAGAGGACTGTGAGAGAAGCAACGGTTTCACAGCTCCAGTTACAGAAGGCAGAAAAAATTTAGGGAAAATATTTCTTTTTTAATTGCATTTATTTGGCTCTATAAAGTCAAAAAATTACTATTTAATTATTTCCTTTATCGAAGAAAAAATGTCTCCAAAATCTTTTCCTGAATTGTTAGAATGCATTCTTTCCCCAGGAAAAGAACACATTTGGAAATTTTTTACCATACAAATACTTAAGTGGCAAAATCAGGCCCAGGTTTATAAATGTGTTTACCCAGGTTCATTCTGACTACTAGCAATAAAAAGGAGAATTATTCTATAAACTTCTTGCTGTCTTTAATTTTTAAAGTATTCACTTCATTCACAACAGTTAAAATTGTGCTTTCTTTTTTAAAATATCAAAAACAAAAGGACACTTTCATTCAAAGCCAAATATTTTGGTAGGTGAGGCAATAAATGCAATGTGAATTTGCCTTATAAAATGTATTTGCCCTTTCTTTTAGCTATAAAATGCAAATTCGGTGAAGATATTGCCTTTTTTCCCCTTGCACAGTTGCTATGCAGTAAATCTCCTGGGTACGAAGTGACAAATTCTGATCTTTTAAAATTTGAATCAATAGACAAATAGAAGAAAAACTAAATACATCATTCAAACTCCAGTTTTCTTATTAAAATAAAGCATTTTATGTAACCAACCTAGAGTAAAATAGTTTGTCCATAGGAACGACAACGACGTCTATGTTTCTGAATATGTTATGTGTGTGTACAGGTAGTTAATCGGGTGTATGTGCTGGAACCTAATTAAATCCATATGAATGCTAC
Organism: Otolemur garnettii; assembly: GCF_000181295.1. Lineage (NCBI taxonomy): Eukaryota > Metazoa > Chordata > Mammalia > Primates > Galagidae > Otolemur > Otolemur garnettii. The sequence goes on from NW_003852419.1 coordinate 9,112,269, forward strand.
CCCTTGTGAAAGAAGGACCCAAGGGCTTCAAAAGTCTATCCTTTATCTGTTAATTTACTGATCTATACAACCAAAACACCACAGAGAATAATACAAACCTTTGAGGTACCATTTAATTTCTCATCTACCGTTTCCCTGAAGTGGTCATTTACTACCTAAGAAAACATGCTGAAATATAAATTATTTGTGTGCTCTTACATAATATCTTGAAGTGTTAACTCCATCATTTAAAGCAGTTCATTTTACTGTTTTTAATTGCATAATAGGAAGATGACATATCTAATTACTTTTTGACAATTGTATGACGGCTTTCTACAAGTACCAGAAAGACTACATGCTTTTGACACAAATAACTTCCGAGACAAAAAACTTAATCTAAAACTAATCTCATCAAGTTATAACTCACTGTGTGTGGCAATGCAATGCTGTCTTCACTACTTCAATTCAAAAGCTCCTTCCTAAACACAACTGCCACCATGTGTGCTCTCTCTCTGACACACATGTCCACATACACACAATTAGTTCTGTATTTCATGACAAATTGAAATGTCGATATTTTTCTCAGTAACAATCATTTGCTTCTTCTATAAAAGCCTGAGTAGAGTAAGAAAAATAATAAATATTATTGATGATATTGATACTATCATAACATCACAACTACTACCTTGCCCCCTCAGAAATACATTAGTCTACTGATAATAGGCATGAAATAAATTATGGCCTTTTCTCTTTCATTTACTCAATTTTATTCATTTATACATTTTGTAAGAGGAGAAAAGCAATGCAAAAGGCCACTTTTCACTAACTGTTCTACGCATAAACACACACACGTGCCTCGGGAAGCAGGGTCTTAGCCCTGTGCCCAGTTGACCTGGTCCCTGCAGGTCTAAACTGCATGGTCCAGTACAGAAAGACATATGACATTTCAATTAAAATGAAACTAAATTAAAAACACAACTAGTCAGTGGCATGGGCCACATTCCACATGCTCAACAGCCACATGCAGCCGAGACTAAACAGCATACATTATGAATACTTATGTCATCATTGTTAAATTCTATTAGGCAACATTAATTATCCCTTCTCTGAGAATTATCTTTTAATAAAATTGCTCATATAATGTACATGTTCTTGTTATTTTTGTTTATAAAAGGAAATAAATTAAAATTTATAATGATATTTTGAAAAGAAAATATCAATTTAGAGTAGATAGGATTATTGCATTTGTACAATGTGGAGAGCTGGGCAATATTTCTATTCTAACTTCAAAATAACAATAATAATTGGGAAATAACTTTGATAATAATTTTACGGAGTTCATTTGAAAATGCCTTTGAATAATTCAAACTCTGACAATTATTACTCTTTTTATTATAAGTTCTTCCCCTTATACCTCACAGATATGAAAAAATGCTAAATATGTTTTGATTTTTAAGTAAACTAAACTAGCAATCGAGTATCTGCCTACTCTTAATTTTCTTGCCCTTCTCCCAAGATTTCCCACTAGGTCATTTAATATTATTGTCTTTACCTTAAATCTATGATAATTTTTAACATAATAGCTTAATAACGATAGCGGCTTTTAAATTAGAAAAAAGCATCCTGAATCCCACTCTTTCATACCAGGAATTCTCCTATGATAAGTCAAAGACTGCCTGTTCTATAACACGGGCCTCTTCCAAAGTATTACACGATAGGAAAATAAACCACGTGAGCAAATAAAAGAATTGATACTTCTGTAAAACTAAAATACGGAAGAGACAAGGACATATAAAGGATCCAGGGAGCATCTCAAACCTCTGGTTAAATCTGAGATTCTGTAAAGGAACTCTTACCTAGAAACAAATGCGCCACTAAGTAAGCAGACCAAAACCATTCAGAGGAAGAACAGAAAACTAACCCTGAATACGAAAGGATTAACTGTGGAATAATCAAAGAACAAACGTGGCGAAAACATCTAGGAAATAAAAAAATAGAATAAAAGTTTTCATGTAAAGAATGAATAAAATGTATGGTACAAATTTAAAACAGACTTTGCTGAGTCTATTTCTAGCAGGGTAAAGCATGTTGGTCTGTTCCTAAGAGTAAATGTCTTCACTAGTTATAGGAAAGTGCTCTCCATGGCAGTTCAGGGACATCAGCGACATCAGATCTCCAATGTTATATTGTGAATAAATGAGACAACATAAGCATGGAAATGAAAATATATTTATGGCCTGGATTTCCTAAAGAATTGCATTTAATCCAGATGTCCCAAGCACATGAGCTATTGTCTGGTAAATAAATTAAGTATCAAGAGGGACAGATGATCTCCAAAGCGTACTGAGGTCATCTAACATCTTAGCCTAGCTGCTGACATTAGAATGATTTGCAAGAGATTATACAACCTTGTCAGATACTTCTTATTTCCAGAGAAGAAAATATAGGAGAAAGCTGGAGTCAGCATTCCGACTCAGTGCTATTTTAGATCTTATACTACTAGGGAAAATGAGACTGCACATAAAGTAATAAATATGATGCAAAATTCTTAAAAGACTTCAGATATTATTAAAATATGTATAGTACATGGAATAGCTAATACCTGCTGGTAAATGTAGCCCATGGCAATACCTAGAAGTGTAAGCAATATGTATCTTACAGCTGTCTGAGATAAATTATGTTCAAAATGGATAATGTTGAAAGTAACACTCAATCGGTCAGGAAATACAATGGAAAGAAAGAAAACTCACCATTTCTTGAAAGAGTAAATAGATGGTTCATCTCTTTATCCTTAGTATTAATATGCTTCTCTTAGAGAGGCATCAATATAGACTGAGTCTGAGATAACAGACTTGATAATTTTAAATGCATCTACTAATAGACTATAAGAATTAAATCAATCACTCTAAAGTTTGTCAACATACATGAAAATATGAGTTAAGTGAAAAGGAAGAATATTTGAGTGAATTGTCAGTAGTAATTTAAGAATATACTGACTCTAACTAAGTAGACATTCTTTGGGAATCAGGCATTCCCCAACACTACTTCAACATTTCATCTCATTCACCTTCAAGAGGGAACTGGAAGGACAAGGAGCCTGTAGTCAGGAGACTTCTACGTCTGCTACCACAAGAAGTTTATGGATCCAGACACATTTTCTTTTTAATTGTTGGGGATTCATTGAGGGTTTACACTCATTCCATTTCTTAGTGAAGTCCCTCTTATAATTGTGACACATTTTTAAAAATATTTAAAAAGGGCTCGTGCCTAATGCACAGTGGTTACAGCGCCAGACATCTACACCAAGGGTGGTGGGTTTCGAACCTGGCCCAGGGCTAGCTAAACAATGATACCTGCAACAAATAAATAGCCGGGCATTTTGGCAGGCACCTGTAGTCCCAAGCTACTTGGGAGGCTTGAGGCAAGAGGATTGCTTGAGCCCAAGAGTTTGAGATTGCTGTGAGCTGTGATGCCACAGCACTCTACCAAGGGTGATATAGTGAGACTCTGTCTCAAGAAATATATATATATATAAATATATTTAAAAAGTGTTCCCATGTGTTAAATGTTAACCAAAGACTCCACTACTCATCTTGGCTGACAGCAAAAGAATGTAAACTCCTTATTCAATAATGGAGTATTAGCAAACATTTTATGTATAAGTAATACCTGTTGAATGGTGCTAGCCATTATATTTTTATAATTAACGCTTCCTTATACAAACTTCAAGCTACCTAAGAGCAGTGCCTTTTCCATTCTTCTTCATTTGTTCAGCTTCTAGCATGGTGTGTACACATAGGAGTTGCTTAATAAATGTGTTTTAATGAGTAACTAATTTTCTATCATAGCTTCTTGCTTGGTTCTATAAAACCAGCAGCGGGACCAGGAAAAATAAGTTTCTTTTCATGAGCAGGACTTACTTGCCACAGTGAGCCTTCTTCAATTACTATATATTCTCACATCATAATTAAGAAACTTTAACAACTGGACACATTATTGTGAGCAAAATAAACTGAAGGATTTTAAGATTAATTTCCACCCAAATATCAAGCAGTTCAAAATTCATTAGTTTACAAATGTGCCCCATGAATTGATGCCTCCTTAAGTAGATATGATAATGATGTGATAATGATAATGATGATTACAGCGATAGATCACTAATTCTGATTCTGATTGTGTCTCAATTAGGATGATGACACGGCCAAGATCACTTGAACAGAAAGAAACTATTAAGATGCCATGGAGGTACAGAGACAGTCATGCATTCCTTAAAGATGAGGATATATTCTGAGACATGTATTTTGGGGTGATTTTGTCATTGTGTGAACATCACAGAGTGTACTTACACAAATCTGAATGGTACAGCCTACTATATACCCAGGCTATACGGGACATAAGGCCTATTGCTCCAGAGCTACAAACCCTTACATCACGTTACTGTACTGACTGTTATAGATAACTGTAATATAATAGCAAGTATTTGTGTATCTAAACATAGCAAAGGTACAACAAAAATGTGGTATAAAAGATGAAAACAAAATGGTACACCTTTGTAGGGGACTTACCATGAATGGAGCTTGTAGGACTCTGGTGAATAGGTGAGTAGTGAGTGAATGGGAAGGCCAAGGACATTACTGTGCTCTGCTGGAGACTTTATAAAAATGTTATACTTTGGCTACACTGGATTTATGAATAAAAAGTCACTGCCCTATTATTTCATGACGACTATGATGTCACAAGGCAACAAATTTTTCAGCTCCACTAAAATCTAATGTGACTGCTGGTGCACATGATGTGGTTCATCAATAACTGGAATGTCATTAAGCTAAAAATACTTAGTAGGCATTTTTTTTTTAGCTTGGCACACAGCAAATAAATATGAGCAATTAAATTTAAAATAAATGACTAAATGGTCAAACCAGGTTTTCTGACACCAAAATCTATGTTCATTATATTATGAAGAGTTAGTAATTTCTAATTAGTTCCCCACACCTTAAAGGCTTAACAGTATATGTGTAAAAAGCAAATTATTATAAACTAAAAAACTGCAAGTAATCTCACTAAAATAATAAATGATGGAGTTTTTTGTTTTTTGGTTTTTGTTTTTTTAATTTTGAGACAGATTCTCACTCTATTGCCCTGGGTAGAGTGCCGTGGCATCATTGCTGCTTACAGCAACCTTATGCTCCTGGGTTTAAGCCAGTCTCCTGCCTCTGCCTCCCAGGTAACTGTGACTACAGGCACCAGGCACTATTATTAGCTAGTTTTTCTATTTTTAGTGGAGACAGAGCTCTCATTCTTGCTCTGGCTGATGTCAAGCTCCTCAGCTCAAGCAATCCCCCTGCCCCCTTCGGCCTCCCAGAGTTCTAGGATTACAGGCATGAGCCACCATACCAAGTCTAACTGATGGTGCTTTTAACAAAAATCGTCTTCTGTGAAATACAGTCCTTGTTATCTGAATGTAATGTATTGTTTCATGATATGTTTGATAAGATAATAAAAATCATTTTAACAAATTAAATGATTTTAATGAAAATCTAAGTACCAAATTTATTTTTCATAATATAAATAAGCTTCATGATTAATTATAATTAAATGGGTCAAATTCAGATTTTTTATTGGATGAGATGAAAACTTTTAATAAAATTAGATAAGCAATATTTTAAGTTGATCTCAAACAAGTTTTAGTTTTTTTACCAAATTGACTTGATAAACTTCAAAAAATTTAAAACCGTATTTTCTGTTTTTTGGTCTAAATAATTAATCTTAGGTTTTACTTGCACTAGTCACCTAATGTGTAGATACCAAACTAAAATACTCCATGCTATTAAAATAATTCAAAGCAACCACATCAATTATGTATAGCAGAAATACAGTAGAACCTCCACAGTTGACCATCTCCCTACACTGACCACCTCCTTAAATTGACCTAATTTTCACAGACTGCACATGCACCATGTGTATGTAACAGGATAGTAGGGCCTAGTTCCTTATGTTGACCATGACCAGTTTCCTACAGTACCTCGTGGGGTCAACTTACAGAGGTTCTACTGTACATAATTTAAAATTTAGCTAAAATTTACCACCTTCAGTGATACTAATCCAGTAAATAAGATAAATATCTCTGGTTCTACTGGGGATGTATATTGATGAGAATACATTTTCATATTGTAGTTAACTTGGACAATACTGAAACAACTCAATCATCCATTATAGTTAGAATCATACAGTTGTCAATTGAATTTTTAATCCTCCTTTGAAGACTATACTAGTCCTGGCTTTAAATACAAAATCTCTAGGAAATGTAATTTTTTTCTATTTATTGTTTAATCCTATCTATGGCTCCTGAAATTTTGACTGAATTTATATATGTATGATCCATGAACTTAAAGTTCAATGGTATTTAGAGAATTGTAATTTTAAAACTGAAATAAATATTATCTTATTTAACAGATGAGAAAATCAGAGGCCAAATTGTATAACACAATATAAGCTTAGTTAAGTGGCCTCTGTTAACTTTGACAAGTTTAAAAGAGAGTGAATCAGTAACAGTGAAACTACTTAAAAAGCAGACTTCAGATAACAGACCAGACCAAAACAGCATATTGCTTCACTAAAAGTAGGATGCCAAACTAGGCTAAAAAGTCCGTTTTCTTCTCACATGAATTCTTGATGAGAAACTAGAACTCTAACTTTCTTGTTAACAGATTCCTCTATTGAAAGGCAAAAAAAAAAAAAAAAAACGGGCAGGGTAACCAATACTTCCCTCCCCACAAAGGGCATCTCAATTCACGGATATCACAATTTTCAAGTTAAAAAACATTAACAGATTTAATTTTTGCTTGTCTCAAATACCGATATACAATACAGTTCACATATAATCTTATTTTCATTGTATCTATTAAAAATCTGTGGCCAGAGGGGCTAAGCTACTAATACATATTAGCAATTAGATATCCTTTCTAAGAACAATTTCTATGCTTTTCTCTACACCAGTGCTTTCCAATAGAACCTTGTATAGTGATGGAAATATTTTGTGAGACCTAGGAACAAATTATGATCCTAACCAAGATGAACTCTCTCCATATAACTGTTTGTATCTATAACCATGTCCTAGGAAACATAACATAGGCCATACAAATATCTGAGTGAGAAGCAACCATTTCAGAAAGAATTCCTGTGCCTGAGGACTTCTGAGCAACTTCGGTAAAGAAAAGAAGGCTGGTGACCTAGCTCGGATTAGACTTCCACACAAAGGCAGACAAATGTAATGTGAAATAACTCTCAGAAAATAATATATACTTCAAAGACATTCAGACACGCTGGAAAACAGTAAATAGGAGGAAAGAACGTCCTGTAAGTACGCTTTCAAAGTCTTTCAAGCAAGTCCTTAGGACAATTACTTAAGAAATTGTTTTTGTGGAAGACCCTGACATTTGATTTTGAACAAATGATTGGAGAGGATGGGAGAAGAGAAATGAAAAA
>NW_003852419.1:9119859-9142054 GCF_000181295.1 Otolemur garnettii
AAAGCTGACCCATTTTAGGCACTAGGTGCAGAAATTATGGAGAATGGGTTCTAACTGTCCTGGGGAAGGAACCCACAGCTAAGCCTCGAGATTCAGAGCCTCAATTTGGCTCCATCACTTATTACACTGAGAACATTGGTGGCACATCGTAAGCCTCAGTTTCCCCATTTTTAAAATGGAGATAATGAAACCTTCATTTAATTCTTGTAAGAATTAGTAAGAATCATAGACTGTACAGCCCGTAGCTAATATAGGGTATAATAGATACCCAGCTACTCTGCTACTTCCATCTACTCATTCCCCATGAGAAAATAGAAATAAAAATACTTAAATGAAACCAAACTTTAATCTCAACATATTTAACAACAATTTTCCTATCCTATACTTCTATCTGGCAGAAGGAAATTGTACACTGAGTAACAGCAAAAATTTGAATACCAATTGATTTCCAAAATGGTGCAGTATAATTAGTAAATTCATGAGTCAAATTCCTGTTTATGCCTGTGCTATAAAGGCTAATCATTTGTTTGTGTTTTCTATAAGAAGGACTTGATTAAAGCCTCTAGCAGCAATAATTAACCCTGTGCTTGAAGGACGCAGGCTCAGCTAGTACTGTGGTGTGCTGAAACCCATAATTAATGCATAGAGATGCATGTGAATTAACAGATAAGTGTCATTTACACTCACATTACGAATGCAGGTTTCTTTTTGGGGGAATTATCTCAGTGTCTTTGCTAACCATACATATGAGACACACAGTGCAACGTAAACAGCATTCGAACATCTACAAACAGCCTCTAGTTCAGTATAAACCCATCATCTAGATGAAGGGTTGTCAAACATTTTAGGTGTCAGATAATAAATTTGTTAAGGTATAGAGACCACAGGGTCTTTGCTGTGACAATTCAACCTAATCATTTTAACAGCACAGCAGTCACAAATAATACATAAACAAATATGAAAGATTCTGTTTCAATAAAACTTTATTTTAAAACAACAGGTAGTGGGCCAGATATGGATGACCACAGTTTGCCTAACCCAAAGCCATAGTTTGCTGACTCTTGACCTACATCCATACAATATACAGTACTATCTTTAAAAAAATCAATATTATAGATTACATAAGGGTAATGGAATATAAACTTGACATGAAAACTTGATGAGTTTCTGACATTAAGTTACTTTGCTTCACAAATAAATTAGAAAAACCATGACAGAGTGAATTTACCACACGACAGTTATAAAAATCAAATGACTCAAAGGTTTAAAAGCATTTTGGAGTAAAAAGGCATGCATTTAGTTGTGAAGTAGATTATTATTATGTTATTATTATTATTTATTAATGCTCTTTTCAGCTCTATATTTTAAGGCCCTTAGAAGTCACATCTATTCTGCGATAAACGCAGAGGATGCACAACTACATAAAACTCACTCAGAGATGATCTAGCAGTGCTCGAATTTGAAAAGGAACTGGTGACTTTTGGGGGCCACCAGCATAAGGCAGCACTGTCTAAAGTCAGCCCCTAGGTACATTAGTACATTAGTCATGAGAGATGCTTGTCAAAAAGAGCTTGACTGATAAGTTTGGAAGCACTACATATGACATTATAAACATGAGTTTAATTATACCACGAGCATTAGCATTAAAGAGATATTTGTCAAGGAGTTCTTAACAATTAAGTTTGGAACACTGACATTTCTCTTTCAGAGGCTCACAGTACACAATTACAAATTGAAGATGCTGAGACGCTCTGCAATAAATAAACTATACTTTGTCTAACCCAGTATTTCCCACATTTATTTCTGTAGAGATTCTTTATATTGTGGGTGAATCTATTAACATAGTTAATTAACATGGTTTCCTGAAGCCACACTGGGAAAAGCTGTCATAGGAATTATTTTAAATTTGCATTATTTAACCCTGGTGTGAGGAAACTGCCTCACCAAACTCACATGTTTTAGCAGTATCAGAGCAGAAACATTCATTTAGGTATTTACTTAGATTTTATTTTTATGTCATTAGATTGGAATTTACATATGAACAATCAAATGGAAACAGGCCAAATTTGTTAAATGATTTAAGCAGTATAAAAATTACAGTCACCTCAATATACTGTAAATAGGGAGATGAGAAATATATTTCGAACATCAAATAACGCTGATATGAATTTTGAAAAATAACAAGAGGCATATGCACTGGAGATACGCTGGAAACAGAGGCATAAATAGCTTTGTGCTGAAAGCACTGAAAGCCTTAAACTCAACTAATTCTTGCTTTTGCTGAATGTTGCTTAAACTGTCTCACAGGAAAGAAGGTTGAAAAGAATTGCGTAGTTCATCATTTCCCTATATACAAAGTTTCTTACTTATTGGTTTTCTTCTGGTAGTTTTTTACATACTAGTTAAAAAAAAAAAAATCGGTCCTGTTCTGGCAAACCTTTACTGGGCGGTAATTAATTGAGATATGACTTCTTGTAACTCCCAGTATTTCATTGGCAACCAGGAGTGTCTGTACAAAAAAGACACATTTTTGTCTAACCATGATATTTGATACAGAGATTGAACCTGATTTTTGGAACTAAACATATAAATTAACTAAAATCAACTTATATCTAAAAAAATAAACAAGTCACCCTTTTTCTAGCATCCAGCAGTTTAGCATACTCCCCGATATATGCAAGGTGTTCAATAAATGTATGGCGAATTAATCCGTGAAGGAAGGAATCAAACATACTTGTCACCTACTTTTGCTCTAATAGACTATTATTTCTAAATCATTTATATTGACTAAAGTATATTATTTTTTTTTGAAACAGAGTCACCCATAATAGAGTGCTGTGGCATCATAGCTGATAGCAACCTCAAAGTCTTGGGCTTAAGAGATTCTCTGGCCTTAGCCTTCCAAGGAGCTAGGACTACAGGCACCTGCCACAACGCCCGGCTATTTTTAGAGACAGGGTCTCACTCTTGTGCAGGCTGGTCTTAAACTCCTGAGCTCTAGTGATCCACCCACCTCTGCCTCCCAGAGTGCTAGGCTTATAGGTGTGAGCCACCGAGCTGGACCCTATATTCTTAAATTGAATATCCAATTACCCAAAATAACCGAAACAAAATAATGATCTGCTATTACGGTTACTCATTTCAATATCATAACCACTCTCTCTCTGCCTATGTACAGTAATGTAGAACTAAGATCCTTTATATGAGACCAAGATAGTATGCCCATCTGTTATACACAGGCACTAAACAGGAGCAAGTTTTTATTAAAGTGCTTAGATTATATTGTGTCGAGTAAATAGGCTTCTTTTCATCTTAGTACTTAAAGCATTAAAACTCATCAACACAAATTCCACATCATAAAAAAATTCCCCTGCAGAGAAAGAGAGCAATCCTCTGTCAAACGGTTAGGCAAAAGCACATATCCAAATTAAACCAATAATATAAAAGCTATAAAGGTTTTTCCCCATTCCTAGTGAAATATGCATGTCTAATAGTACAATTCCAAAATTATTTTTTACCACTAATGAAAAATATTTGTTTTTTTAAATCACGTTAAGTATCAACTTGACAGGTTTGTACAACCTACAAAGTATTTGTTTCATTTATTCAGACATGTAACACAGCTCCTACCACATTCCTTCCCCATTTATTAATGTTGAAAATTAGCTTAAAAATCCTTTCAATGCAATTTCAGCACATTATTTATTTTATATTAAAATACATTAATATCTCAGAACACACTTCCCAGAACATGCTTATAGATGTATATGGTAAAGAAATCACATTTTCTTTCAGTGAAAAAAATAAAAGTTATTTGACTTCAAACATCTTTTAAAAAATTTCTTGAGGTGATTTTTGTTTTCTGTATACACTAATGTATACACCTCTTAACATTTAATACTGTTAACTTTGTATCATCATAGGACAATTATATACTATGAAAAAATTAATAAATCCTTCCATGCAGTTAAAAGAGCTCCAAAATTTCACACAAGTAAACCTAATATTTTTTCCATATATTTATAATTCCTAGATGCCTTTTATAAGTAAAACAGACAACGAATGTACTTCTATGAAATTGTGCAGGGAACACAATTCTAATTCTAGGTGTTGTATAATTTAAGTGCTCTTTTTAAAAATTTCTATAATAAGGTCCAATAGATGCCTTATAATTTTGTGCACCATTTTAAATGCAATATCAGGAAATAAAAATAACACAATCCAAATTATAAAATATTGATGGGTAGGTTAGTATTCTTCAAATGGATGTGCTCCTTTGAAGTTCAGTGGTGGGTCTGGATTGACTAGGATTCATCTCACTTCTAATGCTCACTCACTAGCAGTAAGAATAATTCTGATAATGTAGGGAACACCTGCAAAATACTGCCCCATTTAATTCTGAGTAGTCTCCTTAGGAAATAATAAGGATTAACAACTCTTTTTGTGACATCAGCACAGTCACATGACAGACTAGTCTCTCTTTCAGGCAATCTGCTAATTGTGCCCAGTTATTTTTTGTCTTTCCTTCATTGTCAAAATACCCAATTGCAATATAGATGATTTGGAGCTCTATTTTTATAAGAACTAGTAGGTAATTTACAAGGAGGGATAATGAAGAAGGCGCACTTTCCCCCGGTGAGTTACCAGAATGCTATGATTTCCTGAATAGTTTCCATAAATTTCGTGCGGCTTAGCACCAATTTTAGAACTGCTGCTGGAGCACACACACAAAAAACTTACTATAGAAGCTGAGGAGAAGGGAACAGAGAGAAATTGCTGGTCTGTTCTACAGACCCAACGAAATACAATTAATTAGTTCAGCACTTAGTAATAAGTAGATTTGTCCCCAGGACTATACTATTAGGAATTTAGTGAAAGAAACATGAAAACTCTTGACAATTATCACTATCTTATCCAATCTGTGTAAAGTATAGAAATTTAAATACGTATTTTCATCTCTAACATAACATGTGGGGCTCAAAAGAAAAAGAAAACAAATCGCTGCACTCGAGCACACAATATGGCCTTGAACTAGAGATTTAATTAAACAAACAGGATGAAAACACATTAGGTTTTAAAGGTGTCTAATTTAGCCACTTACCTTGCATATCAATTTTGATGCTTCCAAGAGTCAGAAAATGACATCAAGAAAGAGACGGGGATGAACAGTTTATGCATACTCATACCGAAGTACACCCTTCAAAAATTATTAATATAGTTAAAAGCAAACTGAGAAATACAAGAGATAAGAGAAGGCCAGAGTCCGATACGATAATTCCACTTTGTCACCATTGAAAGCATCAATCTCACTCTTCCTCCAAGCTCACTCCAGACATCCTGCAAGGTACCCACATTAACACCCTTCTGAGCAGGACACACCCTGGGCTTTCATTCCTACTCAGCCCTTCACTCCCCTAGCTTGTGATCATTTCTGCAAGGAAAGAATCCTCTGACATCTAGGGTAAACTAGAAGCTCAAAACAAAAACTTTCCTAGAGACTTTTTACTCGCGCAGAGAGAACCGGCCATACACTAACGTTTGCTAACCTCAGCATTTCACAGTTAGTCCCACAGAGGAGTGATGCCATCGACTCAAACAGACTTTGCTTAATATTATTTATGTATGTCTCACCTATTGTTCTTCAGTATGTACGTGTCCAAGTGAGATTTAAGGGGAATTTACAATTTGGGGTTTGCACAATCTTCTGGGTATCATGCTAATCTAAATGCATGTGAAGGCAGAGGAGACCCATTAAACAAGAAGGCACTCACAAGTGCTAGCCACTTGCTAAACAGAACAATAATACTGGAATGCTTTCCTGGCCTGATGTTTAGAGCAACACATTAATGCTCCCAAAGTTTTTCCTACTTCTTTTTACTAAGTGGCTGCTGCTTCTTTATTTCTGTACTCTACAAATCTTTTAAAGCATGTCTTTAGGGTATGACCTTCATAAATACTTCACATAACCAAGCTACACAGAAGGAAAAAGGGAAACGTGTAGGTTTTGAAATAGCAACAAGAAATTAAAAGATAAAAATGCATGTCACAATATATACCTTGTTCTTACCAGTTTGGGGAATAAACAATTGACAAGGCTTTCATTGGAGAAATACTTTCACTTAGCAAGTCTGAGTTAGCTTTGAGTCTCTTCTTTTTAACAGTAAAAGAAAGCGAAGTTGCAAAAGCAAATACTAACAACTGAAGACCACATGGTGTGTGTTTATGTGTGCCTGTGTAACATGGTTTCTCTGCTTTGTTATTATTAACATTTGGTGTTGGATAACTCTTTCTTGTAGGCGACTGTCCTGAGGGTTTTACTAAGAAACAGCCCTGGGATGTTTCCAGTAAATGCTAGTGGCATTCCACTCCCAGACATCCTCCAGTTCTAAGCTGAAAGGCAACATTTTGTTAACAATACTCTGGTAGCAACAGGCATTCAGATCAAATGTGTACTTGTTATGTTTTAGAGTCTGTGTTAATAACTTTATACAGAAGAAATCTTATTTAATAACTACAGCTGCAATATCTATAGTTCTAATTATAATTTCCATTTTACAGAAGAGGAAACAGAGTCTCAGAGATATTAAATAACCTGAGAGGTCAGGTCTATGATAAGAGGTTAGTGGGAAATTATTTAATAGCTACTTAGAAAGCTAACAAAGCAAAGTATTTCTTTCACAGATCTGAAATTAAACCAGTGAAAACATGTGAGGTCTTGAGCACCTGTGGCTCAAAGGAGTAGGGTGCCGGCCCCATATACCAGAGGTGGTGGGTTCAAACCCAGCCTAAAACTGCAAAAAAAAAAAAGTGAGGTCCTTAATGTGTCAGTAGTAATACACTGGGAAATAATTTATTAGATTTTATTAAATTTTTCAGTGACAACAGTTTGAGGCAAAGCATGGAAACAGACAGGCTCAAAGCTCAAGCTATTTCCTGGGAGATGAACCTTGGGGACAAGAGGGCAAAAGGATGAGGGGATGAGTGACGATGACTTACAGTCAACAGTGTCAGCAGGAGTCAGCTTGACTGGGACAGAAGTCTGCACCTCACATGAAGACTGGGCAATGGTGAATTACATTCTGCTTAGTTTCTGATTCATTTATATTAATGACTCTCAAAGTGGGGTAGTACCATCTCAGAGGCACAAATCTTACAAATTTGGGATTGCCTGTGTATATATGGGCTCTGCAAGGATGGGTGGCAGACATCCCTGACTTAGAGGGTGGGAGTCGGGAGTGCCAGACGTCCTACAATATAGGAGGCAGTACAGCATACTCCACGTAGCATTCAAATGGCCCGTGGGACACACTTCTGGATTAATAATCCTTCTAACTCACTAAGCCTACAAACCAGGTAAACCAACGTTAAGTATTTTGGCAACTTTTACATAGTTCACTGAAACTTTCTTCCAGAATGTAACCCCTATGTAAACCTAGAGAAATTTAAAACATATTTGGTTTGGAAATTTATCAAGCATTGTTCACCTTTCCAAAAAAATATGTCACCAGTTGTTAATACCTCTTATGGTACAACTCACCAACATAACACACGTCCATTAGTGTGGAAATGTAACTTCAGATGCACGATGCTTCTATATTTAGTACAAGCAGCTGACAGCCTCTTTATGTCTTGCCTGAATGCTCATATATTGAGATCCACAGAATTTTACAAAAAAAATCTTTCTTCACATTTCTCCTTTCTAGTACCAATATGGAACCATATTAATTTTTAAAATTATATATGTATCATATAATCTATACTATCTTATCTAACTAGATTATCTTATATATGAATTTCATTTTTAGGTTAGTAAAATGAGACATTTATAAGCGCATTTTATAAAAATAAGGTACTAACTCTAAGACCCTGGTAAACAGTCTATCTTTTCTCACAAATACAAATGCAACTACAAAAGTATAAATTTGGTAAATATTCCTTGCTTGTAACATTGGACCAGCTAATCTAGAGAAAGGAAAATTGAGGGATGTGAAATTCCTTAATATGAGCCATTTTTGTAACCAGAATGCAGAATGAGGAAGGCTTTTGCTTTTGCCTGTCATGCCCGGCTCTTTCGCCAGGTTTTCACTAAGAACTTGCTACATTCTAGGCATAGTTGTAGGAATTGGAGATACAGAGGGAAAGTCATCAGACATCATCTGTGCCGTCATATTTTTAAAGTGGGAGGTGGGAAATAAGCTAAAAACAAACCAGAAAAGCAGAAGAGGAGGCAGAAGCATGTTTCCGAATGTCTGCTGTAAGACAGGAGAGCATCAGGCCAAGCCATCCCATTTGACCCAGGTCGCTTCTGTAAGTCACTCTTGTTTTTTCTACTCTGAATCGAATTCCACCTGTCCTCATCTGTGCCAGAACCGGGGGAGCATCAACGCCACTCTCCCATTTTACATACTCTTGTCATTGTTAGACTGCTTTACGCATGAGGTTCTCTGTAACAGTCAGTCTCCCATAGAAAGGAGAAAATGCTGAGAGAGATGAACACTGTCACCCTGGCAAGAAAAGGGCAAGTAAATGGGAGATTTAAGAAATAGACACTGACTTTCCCTTAATAACTCATTTCCACTTCCCGATAAAATTTAGAGTCAGATAAGCAAAGACCCATCATGAACAACAGATCACCGAATGGAGTTCAAATCCTGATTCGCTTTGTATTATGATGACCTTAGGTGAATTCCTCAGAGTCTGAGTTTACTTTCCTATCTGAGAACAATGAAAACCTTATGAGGTGTTACAATATAACGTTTCAGAAGAACTTATTAAATTGTCTGGAATACAGCAGTTGGTCAAATGTATATCTCATTTCCGGTTCACTGATTTATGAGTTGTACTTTCATAACTGGCAGCAAATGGTCTAAGTATTTTATATGTGATTGGGGCATATAAAAGACATCGTGTATGATGTGAGTTCTTTAAAAATTGACAGTGAAAAAAAAAGTTGCTCCAAGACAAGGGAGTCTTAAATCTATACCTGATGAATCTGAGTCATGCCAATTGTCACTACATGGTATACTGTATATGGGTTAATAAATTATTCAAAGGGACAGAACACAGAGGTTAATTGAATTAAAAAAAAAAACTTTTCAAAACTGGATCAGTAACTTCTAAGCACTGCAGGTCAGAACTCCCAGCCCCATATTCCTCTACAAAGATGCACACAAAAGCTCGTGATTTTCAAACTGGCACCCAGAGGGCTGAAATACTTATTTTAATGAAGTTAATCATTTCTTCTACCTGAGTAAAAATGGTATATATCATACATAGAAGTTATATACCATCAAATCTCACTCCCTATTCTGATTATTTTATGTTTTTCCCAGGAAACGTTTTGTTTTTCCACATGAAAGTAAAAAGACATAGTATAACACTACTGCTCAATTATAACTAATGCCATTATTTTAAAGCTACTCTGTCAATTCTTGTGAAGGGACGGCATTATTTCGACTTTAACTCCCAACCTGCTTACATGTTACAGTCAACACTCAGTTCAGGGCAGAGCTATCAAATTGTACTTCATTGATAAAATATAAATGCTTCTTCCTACTCAGAGTCTGACCCAGGGCTGTTTCAGCAGCTTATAGAGCAGAACAGGGATGCACAGGAATTAGAGCATATACAGACTCGCCTGAGCAGAGCAGGTAATGGGCAAAGTCCCAGCCGTGCTGGGAAAGAGACATGAATGAGTGGGAAGGTGATCCAGGGAGGAAACTACTGCACAGTGAGCAGTGTTCCGGGAGAGCAGAGGAGCAGGCAGGGACGGAGGAGGGATGCCCTTGGGCAAAACAGATTTGGTCATGAAGGCCTAGGATGCAAGACTTAATTCAGTTCATAAACTGGGACTGGAGGCAGAGATGGAGATTCCATAAAAAGGACACTCTTTAGAAGCTTCATCAAGAAAAATCCTTAGTTACTAAAACCAGGGTTCACTGTCAGAATAGCAGAACTGGAAACCTGATGGTGCCCCTTGGCTGGGTCAGGATGCCAGATGGTCCCGGAACCTGGAGGGGTTGGTGCGGAGCGTTTTAAGATGGGTGATAAACAGACTTGGCCACAAAGACTGAAATAACAAGCACGTACATGTGAGTGCATATGTGGGGCAGCAGTGGAAGGTGAAAAAGGGAAAGAACAAGGGACAAGGGTGTGTTGCTTTCATTTCCACTCATAATCCCTCTCTCACCTGCTTCCCCTTCCCCTACGCACACACAGACACACACACACACTGACATCAGGGCCTGTCAGGGAAGAAGCATTCTAATGCACAGCTGACCTGGGTCACTGCTTATACAATAAAATACGTAAAGTGAAGGCTGCAGATAATTATATACCAGAGATGTTGTGAACAGGATGAAAATCACAGTTCACAAGACTGTTAGTAAATACAAAACAGGAGAGGCAAGGCTGGCCCGACTGCCACCAGCAGTGTACAGCTACAGCTCTTCAGTGGAGTTCAAAGAGTAATTACAGAGGAGGGAGTTAAATTCTGTAAGTGGCGGTTACACAGCATTTAATGTGATAATCTATTTAGCCGTCATGTTCCTTCTTTAAGAGGAAAATTTTAAAGTAGGCTTTTTAAAAAGTGACATTGCAAATATGCCAGTTTAAAAGTAAATTTATTAATAATCCATGTATAAAAGCTTCTCATATGTTTCCTTCAGCTATGTCAGAGGATCATAAATAAATATAATTGTCAGTGGTAGAACAGCACTTTGACTTCTGAGGAAACAGCACAGAGAAGTTAAGCAAGTGGTTTACAGCCAAACAGCTGGACAATGGTCCAGTTGAGATCTGAAAGAAATCCTATAGGATGTGTGTGATAGAGCTGCCTTTTACACCTCCCAAGAATGTTTTTTATATAGAAAATATAACACTTTATCTTCATCCAACACATGGCACAGAATGAGCCAAACTGAAAATATTTGGTCATTATTTAAGGGGCAATGACTGAATTAATAAATGACTAAATTCTGTGGTCTCTCCAACCAGTTCTGTAGATGCAGAATATGGAACGTTCCCAGAGTCCTGCAAGGTGGGAGCCAGGTTAACAAAATTCATGAAATACATTTGT
This sequence comes from Otolemur garnettii, assembly GCF_000181295.1. Lineage (NCBI taxonomy): Eukaryota > Metazoa > Chordata > Mammalia > Primates > Galagidae > Otolemur > Otolemur garnettii. The sequence continues at coordinate 9,130,937 of NW_003852419.1, forward strand.
GGAAATACAGTGTTGGATAACCCCTTTCTGCCTCTAGCCTAGAAACTTAGATCCTTTCAAGTATCATAAAATAAAATGCCCAGTTAGTTCTTGTAGTAGGGAAGCAAGATGGATACAGTTGTTCCCTGTATCTCAAGTATCACTTTCTGCAGTTTCAGTTAACCCGGGTACAATACAATGAGATATTTTGTGCGCGAGAGATTGCATTCATATAAATTTCACCATAGCATATGATTACAATCATTCTTCTTTATTATTGGTTATTGTTGCTAATCTCTTACTGTACCTATTTTATCAATTAATCACAATACACATTTATACCGATTTATCATAAATATGCATGCATAGGAAAAAACATACACACCCATATATATATCCATGTTGCATGTGTGTGTATATATACGTATGTATACATGTGCATGTATGTATGTTTGTGTATATATACAGCTTAGTATAATGTATAATTTCAAGCATCCACTGAGGCTGTCTTGCAATGTATCCCCCAAAGGTAAGGGAGCATTACTGTCTATACTTCTAATTACTTATTTGTTAAGGTGATGGGCTTAAAAAAAAGTTTTTTTAAACTAAGATTTAACATTCACAGAGCTCAGTAAGTGTTCCATTTACTATTCTAAATGCTCATGGGTAATTTGCCCATGGTAATTCATAGGCAGTACCATCAGAGAAGGTACTACCATCAGCCTATGTTTTAGCAGGTGAGAATTTCAGGTACAAATAGATAGACCTCTTCCCCCAACTCGAGGGGCTGAATCCAGCATCCACACATTTACTGCACACCATGCTATTCCTTAACATGAAAGGGTGAGGATGCCAAGACAGACGCAACTGGGAGTACACAGGGTTCAAATACGTTAGCTACAATGCTATCCATGCTTGGCTTGGATTATCGTATCAGTTGTTGCCACAGCTTCTTTGTATAATATATTCCTCTCTAAAGCCCTTAACCATGATCAAGAATAAGAACTCAGTAGGAAAATTTCTGGTCAGAATAGCTCACGCAGGCATCAAGATAAGCCTGGTTTCAAATTTTTGGCTCTGGCACTTAATTGCTATGTATCCTAAAGCAAGTTATTTAATCTCTCGGCTTTGCTTTTAGGATATGAAACATATAATTATTCCTTCCTTAAAGTTATGATGATGTTATAAAGTTGGCAAGCAGGGGTGAGTATGCCCCACCAGGCACTCTGGGTTACCCTAACTGGGAGGGGATGTTAGCAGCACTGACAGGTGGAGGCTGAGGGCACCACTAAGTATCATGCAATGCCCGGGATACACCTTACAACAAAAAATGACTCGGCCCAAAATGTCAAGAAAACCAGGAAGTTGAAAGTGTATTTGCAATATGCCTGGCACAACAGTAGCAATCAATAAATGATAGCCTTTTTCTCTGGCTTCATTATATGTACAAAATTTGTGGACTTATTTGGGCTGAAGCTCTATATACTGAAAGCTAAAGGATTCATATACTTGTGCCTATTTCAAATTAGGAAAAAAAGTGATTTCAAATTACAAAGTGTTCGAGTTCTTTTGTGAGTTATCTTTTCTGATTCCTTCCCACATTAAATGAAACCAAATTCTCAATGACCATTAAACCAAATGATAACTGAAGCTATCATTTGGATAACATTGGATATGTTGGATAACTGAAAGTATCATGTGGATAACATTTTGCAAACAAACAAAAAACAGAGCTCATTAAATGATTAGATTTTATGGTTGAACCCTTCCACCTCTGTTTCCCAGCTTAGGAAATAATTAGTGACATGTCCTTAAGAAAACACTAGAACAAGACACTGTCCCTACTAAAAATAGAAAAGAAAAATTAGCTGGGCTTGGTGGTGCACATCTGTAATCCCAGCTATTCAAGAGGCTGAGGAAAGAGAATCCCTTGAGCCAGGAGTTGAAGGTTGCAGTGAGTTCTGATGATGCAACTGCACTCTAGAGCAGGCAACAAAGCAAGACTCTATCTTAAAAACAAACAAACAACAACAACAACAACAACAAAAAAAACAACTAGAGATCAGAATCCTCTCTTCATTTGTGTTGCGCAATTGCCCTGAGTATCTTCTTTCTTCTGAGCCAAAGTTTGTTTTAATTGCTTTGCTTATTTTATTCCGGAAAAGCTCAGTCCTTGAACTTGGACAGTTTTCCTGGAATAGTTGGAAAGATGACAATCAGGAACTCTGGTTAAGGGAGCAAGAGGCTCCCACGTTCATTAGTGAAGACAGCTGCAAACTAACACGCTTTAGAGTTCAAGATTAATAAGCTTCCTGGGTTCCCGGCACTATACTGGACATATTTTTAAGCAGTAGGTAAACACTCTCAAACGACACTGGCTGTTGTCAAGTCGGATGTCTAGTTTTTCCTTTCAGCTCTCAGTAGTTAACTATTTTCTAAACTGATAATTTGTATTTCTTCTTTGATCTTTCTGCTAAAAACATGTCCTTAAAAATCTACCACCTGTAGATGTCATTATAATGGATTTGTGTTTTAAAAGTCATTTCTAGAGCATTCATTGATATTTTATAGAAAGTCAACTGTTTTTTGTGTATTTATCTTGTATTATGTAACCTTTCTGAACAAATTTGCTCAAATGGTGTTCTGGGAGTTTCCTTACGATATACAATATAGTATTACCTGTAAGTTGAAGCAGTTTTATTTCTTTCTTTCCAATAGTAATGTCTTTATTTCTTTTCCTCACTTAATCGCTTTGGCTAGGACTTCCAGTACGATGTTGAACTGAAGTAGCAGATCAAGCCTTCTTGACTTGTTCCTAATCTTAAGTGGAAGAGCAGTCGGTGATCATTCAGTCTAATTATGGACTCAGCTCTTCCTAGTCCATCAATGCTCTTTATCAGGTTGAGAAATTATCCTATTCCTAGTATGCCATCACAGTGATTTATTTCCAAATGTTAAAACCAACATTGCATTCTAAACTACTCAGCCACAAAGTGATGTCACTTTTGTATATTTTTGTGTTCCATATGCTAAAATTTTCTTTAGAATTTTTGCATCTATATTCATGACAGATACGGATCGGTAGTTTTTTTTTTAAATTTAAAATTATTTTGTCTAGCTTTGATATCAGTATAATAAAAAAGACAACAACAAGTATTGGCAAAAATGTGATAAATTTAGAGCCCTCATACATTGCTGATTTGAATGTAAAATGGTTCAGCCACTTTCAAAAACAGTCTGGAAGATTCTCAAAACATTAACAACAGAGTTACCCTACGACCCAGCAATTCCACTCTTAGATATGTACCCAAGAGAACTAAAAACATATTATCTTACGAAATTGGGTATGAATGTTCATAGCAATGTTAATCATAATAGCCAAAATACAGAAACAACAGAAACGTCCAGGAACTGATGAATCGTTGCACCAAAAGTGCTATATTTATACAGTTGAATATTATTCAGCAACAAAAAGAAAATGAAGTATTATATTAATGCATGCCACAACATTAAGTGAAAGAAGCCTCACACGAAAGGCCTATATTGTATAATTCCATTTATATGATGAAATTCCTGAATAGGGGAATCCATAGAATTAGAAGGTAGAATAATAGTTTCCAGGGGTTGCAAAAGGAGAACTATTGGGAGTGATTGCTAATGATTACGGAGTTTCTTTTTGGGTAATGAAAATGTCCTGGAATTGGATGGTAGCAATAGCTGTACAATCTTGTGAATATGATAAAATACACTGAAATGTACATTTTAAATGTATGGTATCTCAATTATATCTCAAGTCACATGCATGTACACATATGCACACAAAGTTATGGCTAATATCAGTTTCAAGAAATATGGGGCTTAAAACTGGAAAAAACATTTCCTTATACTATGTAGCTCATGCTAATGTCCTGTTTGTTTTAACACATGAAAAATCAAGCCCTAGTGAAGTTAAATTACTTGTCTAAAATCATGAAATTATATGAAATTTAAAAATATATATTATTTATGGCTTTGGACTGGTTCTAGACCCATTTCTTACACATAAAACTTCTTTGATGTTGAAATTGTTTAAAAAAAAAAAAAAGAAAAGCAATTACATCTTTGACTCCTTCCCTCTTTCCAAAAGAATTTATTTTGCACATTGTTTTTCTTTTCCTTATGTTATAACAAATATCCTTTGATTCCTTTGTCACTTTTACACTGCGGGTGGGACTGCAAACTAATACAACCTTTTTGGAAGGAAGTATAGAGAACTCTCAAAGAACTCAAACTAGACCTCCCATTTGATCTTGCAATCCCAGAACATCTACCTGGACATCTACCCAGAAGAAAAAACAATCCTCTTATCATAAGGATACCTGCACTAGACTGTTAATTGCAGCTCAATTTACAATCTCCAAAATGTGGAAACAGCATAAATGCCCACCAACCCAGGAATGGATTAACAGGCCATGGTATATGTATACCATGGAATACTATTCAGTCATTAAAAAGATGGAGACTTTACATCTTTTATATTAACCTAGATGGAAGTGGAATACATTATTCTTAGTAAAGCATCACAAGAATGGAGATCCAAGAATCCTATGTACTCAATTCTAATATAAGGACAATTAATGGCCTAGTACACAGCAGGGTGGGGGAGGGGGGAGGAGAGTAGAGAGAGAGAAGGAGGGAGGGGCCGGGGGGGTCATAGTGTGTGACATACCTTTTGGGGATGGGACACAATTATTAGAGGGACTTAATCTAACAAACACAATCAATGTAACCTATTTCAAAAAACTAAAAAAAAAAAAAAAAGAATAGGTTACTCACCCTATAAAATACTATATCACAGGAACCCTCCCACTTTAAGAAATTTAACAGGGACCCTGAGAGAAATGGAAGAAACAAAACTTACTATTAACCAACTAATGTCACTAGGAAAAATAATGATAAAAGATTTCAGAATGGGTGAATGATGGACATCCTATTAGTTTATCACCCCAGTCCATCCCCACTCTCCAGGTAACCAGGCGTGGACTGAGGATTGGATCCTGAGCCCAGTGAAACCGTGGTTTAAAGGCCCCTACTTGGTGATTCTGTCTACACCAACAACAGTGACGGTGAATGGCATTCCTGCCTGGATACAGTTCTCACGTGTGAAACCAGCCAGTGATGGGGCGTGGACGGTCCAATGACACTCAGAGCATCCCCACCATCTTACCCTGAGAAAACAGACTATAGGTTGCCCCAGTCACATACCAGGAGCTGACTGCTCTATGCAGGGCAGAAGCTTGAGGATGAGCAGCTGCGGTGTGGGACTGATTACCGATTCTTTGCTTTGGACCTTTCACCTTCCTTCTCTAATCTTGGGTGTAAGACATGATAAAGGCTATGAAGGGTGTATCTAAAAGGCAACCCAAACTAGACAAACTGTCAAAAGTGTGTTATTGGTTTACTCTTATTATGAATATACAGAAAAGCCTGAAGGAACCTGCATATATAGTAACACCCAATATCGGATATGTGTGCCCCCATTTGTCCAGCTGTTTGCTACAATCCTTGTGAACCCCCAGAGCAAACTAAATTTGCTATGTAGTATACTAATATCCCTAGAAAGACAATAACCCAAGTTATAACAGAAGGAATAGCTAAGCAAGTCAAAAAATCATTAATAACAATTTTGAAATATATCCAGACATGTGGCTTTTTATATTTTTAATAACTAAAAGTTTTCCATGTACAAATACTATATATTTCTGAAGAATTATTTCTATGTATTTCATATTTTGTGTTGTTAACTTTAATTCTTGGATTGTTAATGGTATATATACAATGGATATTTGTATATTGAATTTTAATCCAAAAAAATAGTAAAAAAAATTAGTTGAATGTAGTACAGGGGTTTATTTCTGGGCTTTCTATTCTGTTTTATTGGTAATCTGTCTGTTTTATGGCAGAACCATGCTGTTTTGTTTATTACGGATTTACAATATAATTTGAAATAAAAAAAATTGTCCTTTGATTCCTCTTATCTAACAGATGAGAAAATAAACACTAAGCATAAGGTATTTGTCTCCATAAAAAGATTAGCAAGAAAGAGAATATGAGAACTGCCTCCATAAGGCACTAATTTTCCATATCAGATGGAGACAAAAGTTCTTCAAAGGACTGATTCTCCCAAGCTTACTCTCTTTCCTGAGGCCTCCCTCCCTCCCTTTTTTCCTTTTCATCCTTTTCCTAACTAGCAATGTGACTTTAATAAAGTCGTAACTCTTCTTAGGATAAATATACTCAGCATATTACCAATTTGAAACTTACAGTATTATTTTATTTTATGTTTATTTATTTATTGCAGTTTTTGGCCCGGGCCAGGTTTGAACCTGCCACCTCCAGTATATGGGGCCTGAGCCTTACTCCTTTGAGCCACAGGCACCGCCCACTTATGGTATTATTTTAAACAAAATAATTGTATCCTAAAAAAAAATAATAATAATAGAGAAAATAAATACTGTGAGGAATCCCAAGCTAGTGAAGTTATGGCACAAAAGGAGAGTAGCATTATCAAGTGAAGTGGAGAAACTATATATATGGCATCCACAGAAAGGTCAGACAAATTCATGAATTTCCAGCCTTGCTCACTCTCAGGAATTGCCATTTGCTTCTCGGGCCTGAACTGTGCCAGAACAGAGTCCTCAGAATAGTTACACTTTACATCCAGGCCCATTTCAGAAGATTGTTAGGGATCTTCTATCTAGTGTATGTTCAAGACACTTTCTAGTGGAGTATACTCCTTATTCTCTAATACAGATATATTTCTTTTTTCTTTCTTTTGCAGTTTTTGGCCAGGGCTGGGTTTGGACCCACCACCTCTTGCATATGGGACCGGTGCCCTACTCCTTTGAGCCACAGGCGCTGCCCCTAATACAGATATATTTCTAACTTGGATTCAGTTAACTGCACCAGGTACTTAAAAAGTCAGAGCTAAGGTTCTTTTCGTCTCTTAAACTGACAGATGATTGTTTTCACGATTATATTTGGAATATACAATTTTAGTCTCAGAAATCCAACTAACGGTTCTGCTTTTAACTCTGCTATCATGGTTATAAATGCATTACTTTATTTCTAGTCAGAAAATTCTGACATTGTACATAAACTAAAGAATTAGAATTATACCATGATAGGATGCATATTGGCTTGTTTTTGAAGAGAAACAGGCCCACAAAATCAGGTTGGTCACAAATATGCACACCCTGTACAGTAGCTCACATGAATAAACTGAGCTGAAGGGAGTAGGTGGTTATAATGGTCATATTGGTAGGGCCTTACACTACAGTTTGATAATTCTGAGTGAATTTTACTGACCATAGATAAAAAAGAGAAATAAACATTTGTGTTCAAATTCTAAAGATAATTAGAAAAATGTAAATACTAAAGTTGTGTTTTCAAAGATCATGTCAATGATCATTAAGAACTATAGAAACTTATTTCCAAAGCACTTCATGTTGATTCATAATAGGATACAGTGCTTTCTTGTGTGCTTGCTTCCCTGCTAGCCCAGCCACAGTTTTATACATTCAAGACTTTTTCAGCATGAACTAGCTCTTACTATGTTTAACCGCCACATTTCTAATACTATTATACATTTCAATATACAGTCGAATAGCCAAATATTTTTGGAAATGACCAAAAAGCATATTTGTAAGTAACTTTGTACAGATTACTTTCCAAAATGTGACTGATTTATGCTTAAACGTATTGTAGGGATACAAACCAAATTCTGTTTTTTTGCAAATGTATTTGCCAGTATGTTAGCAGACAAGAGGTAAATGTTTAACCAAAACAATGAAAACAGAAGAGCCATAAACTAAAACCACAACTGTGTATTTCCAACAAAGTTACCATTCTCCGAGTTCTCTCAAACTTCGTAATAAGTTAGAAGTCAAAATATGATATCATAGTAATATGAACAAAGGCTCTTTTAATCCTTAAACTGTTCTCATGCTAATCCTTTTCAGATGAGTAGTAAATCAGTCTTTGTTAAAGTCAGGCAACATATTTGGAGAAAATGAGCATGCATCGTTTGATGATCACTATTTGCAGATAGGCTGATGTGGAGAGAAGACTTTTAAAACGATATCAATGAACTATATTGCTTCATGTTCATTATGATATTTATTTAAATAGTCCGTTGATGCAGGGCTTCCCCCCTGCTGAGGGCTGGACAGGGACCTCTCCCCCCCCCGCCCATTTTTCAGCCTGGGTTAGCTCAGAAATCAGTCTCTTCACAGGCCCCAAATCTAGGCACAAACAGCCTCAATAAAACTAGACTGTCGAGCATTCCGCCTAAGGTTCCCATTCTGGAACAGGGAACACACCCTAAACAAAAGGCTGTATTACCAGGAGCAAAAACACACACCAAACAGGCCACATTCCACAGGACAGTTTTGGAACTAACGTTTGTCCCCAATCCCCTGGCACCAAACATTCCAAGTCCCTCAAACCACCCTGTCCACAGGATTGGAAAAGCAGCGTATAAACCCTAGACAGGAGGCCCAAATGGGCTACTCACTCAGGAAGCCCTCTGTGGCTTGCCAGCCAAAGGCTCTGACTTTCCTCCCCCTCTTATCTATCTATAAAATCTGAACTTTCGCTTACTCAAATATTCCATGGATTCATTCTTTGAATCTCTGAGGCTAAGGACTCCATAAAGAGAGATTCTGGCTACAGGCAAGTGTCCCATCCACAGATAATATATTAACACGTATAAAACTTACTGAACATCTTGCCAAAATGTAGATTATTTTTCAGTAGATATGGGCCTAAGATTCTGCATTTCTAATAAGCTCTCAGGTGATGCTGAGTCTTCTGGTTTTTAGAACATACTTTAAAGAACAAACACATGAACCACCAGAAAAAAAAAAATAGTTATATATAACATGGGTCCATAATGTTTTTAAATAACTGCTCTACAGGGACCAGGGGTATAGATGTTAATCTAATCATATGGTTTATTGGTTTATAAAAACTCCACAAATACTTGGACAAACACACTTTTACAGGGAATACTAGAAAAATAAATTTTAAAAGAAAGGATATAATATAATCCATTTGGATTCAGCTGTATGATTAGGAGAAAACGTATGTAATATATTCAATCAGATAATCTTCAATTCATCGGTGTTATCTACTTAAAATTAAATGGCTCAGAATGGCAGTCCAGGACTTGGGCACTTGTGGTATTGAAGGGGAGTTTTTGGGGTTTTTTTGCAGTTTTTGGCTGAGGCTGGGTTTGAACTCACCACTCACCACCTCCGGCATATGGGGCCGGTGCCCTACTCCTTTGAGCCACAGGCGCTACCCAACAAAGGGGAGATTTTTATTAATTCCTTTCCTCATAAGAAAAATGTCATTGTATTTGCATAGAGACAAACGTTTTCCAGGAAGCATGGCTCATTCTAGTGTAAACCATCTTTTACATCTGAAATTCTAGAAAGTTTTCTATTAGCTATTATAACTGAAGACAATTTCAAGACTAGGTCTGATGGTTTTTAAAAAAAGGAGGAAGAAATTCAATGGGAAACTAAGGACAGTGTCAGAAGCGCAAAGCGTTTGTAGAGTAAGCTGGCATTTACCCTTCACATGCCTTTTTACATACAAAGTGATTCTGAAACTGCTGTTGACTATTTCCCAAGCTAACAGAATATTCTCGTCTTCATTTACATGGAAGGCTGCTCACTCTTGCATAAAACATCAAACCGAAATGCAGATGTATTCTGTACCTCTGTTCTTTTCCTAATTGAGATGTGCCTATAGTTAATATTAAGAAAAGGCCCATCACTCTGTAATTTCCTCTATCACTGTTTTTCACATCTACCTAGCAATTACAATACTGATTATCTTCCTTAATCTCTCCTGAGACCTTTATGTCTTCTTCAGTAGTTGCTAAGTGAGCTCCATGCAGTGCTTTAAAACATCAGAACAACCCAGTGACGGAGTATCTTCTCCCAACGTACTACGGCAATGTAAACCTGGTCTCCATACCTTACAATTCTGAATTAATCTTCTCTTTATAGAAGCCAGAGCCACGAAATCTCAATGCTTCTCTCTGTAAGTTCCCATCATAACTGTGTCCAAGGGGCTGCGATCCACCACCTTATAGCATCAAAACCTTTGCTGGATCTCGTTGACTTATGTCTGTTTTTTGGCAATGGGGTGACTTAACTACTAGTTTTGCCTCCAAAATTGTATTTCGGCTATAAATTGTCTTCAGTTTTGTCAATCTGCATGAACATTGAGTATAAATGTAAAGCCTCATCTAGAAGTCAAGTTTATTAGTTAGGTTTTTGTAACTTAAAAATCTCACTGTTTAAGTTCTTCAGTTTGTTCCCCCTTCCAGAGCTCTGGTGCTTTTTACTTCTTCTGTATTCCTTTCTAACTTCTAATAAAAGTCCTGTCTTACCACTGAAAAAAAAAAAATCTCAATTTTCCAAACCACAGGTGAAGCCTTCCTAAGGTTTTGTTCCTTATCAGTCAACCGGCAAGTATTACAAGTGTTTCTTACCCTTAACTCTACAGAAAGCATGAGAGGAAGGAAAAAACACAGCTAAGATAATCAGAATTATACAAAGATGGCCGGTCTTGTTATCTGAGAATTACAGGATGTCTCTCTAAAATGAGTTATAGGAATAGCTATTTTGCAGCACATTTCTCCCAAGGACAAGAAATTCTATGACCTTCATATCACAAGTCTATAAAAGTGTAATCTGAATTGTACACAAAGTTGAGAACAGTGTATGTTTCAGGTACAAAAATTCTCTGTTTGTTCTTTAATCTGACTAGGAACTATCTCACTAATCTGTCAATTTTTGCTTCATCAAAACACCTGCTGGGATGTTGTTACCATTCAGTTTGTTCTGATGTTTTTGGGTTTTTTTCCTTCTGATGTTGAAGAATACACTGGCTCAGACCTGGCCCTATCTGAAGCATAACTCCCTTCCTCTATCCCCCCTTTCTGTCCAACTCCTCCCTCCCTCCCTTCATTTTTTCCTCCCTCCTTTCCTTCATTCCTCCTCCCTGCTTATCCTTTATTTAAAAACTGTACATACTCTACTCCTCCCTGCTTATCCTTTATTTAAAAACTGTACATACTCTACT
>NW_003852419.1:9142074-9163072 GCF_000181295.1 Otolemur garnettii
CTCCTCCCTGCTTATCCTTTATTTAAAAACTGTACATACTCTACTCCTCCCTGCTTATCCTTTATTTAAAAACTGTACATACTCTACTTTTTCCAATGCCATCTTTTTATGACAAAGTACTCCCTTCTTATTATTTTCCTCCAACAGTTTCATGTATAACTTCCCTAACTGATAAAGTAGCAGAGGGACCAATGGGGGGCATTCCCTTACCTTTACCAAGATGCCTTTACTCCACTAATGCAGAAGTTACATCTTCCCTAGGAAATCTGTCTTTGAATACATGACTTTCTTCTATTTATTGAATAGCTTAAAAGCAAGGGCTTTTTTCTATTTGCTATACAAAATGCCTTGCAGATAGCCAACTAAATAAATATTTGTTTAATGAATTATGGTATCCCTGTACCAGAAGTCATTCCAGTCTAATTTGAGTTCAAATGACATTGACCAAATATATGTCATTTTCTTTCTCTTGATGAAAAATAAAGTAACATGTGGGTGGCACCTGTGGCTCAAAGGAGTAGGGCGCCAGCCCCATATACTGGAGGTGGTGGGTTCAAACCTGGCCCTAGCCAAAAAAAGAAAGAAAGAAAGAAAGATGCTAATCAGCATTTAACTTTTGCTTGCAACGCAGAGGAATAGAAAATGAAGGTATTAAGATCCATTTATGCTATTTAGCCAGAAATCATTATAAAATCCTTATCATCTGAATGATGTATACATTTGAAATTGCCCAGTCAGTAGAATGTTTAGCAATGAAGGACAAGTTTCTAATTACCAATTATTTCAGATTTTCTGCCATTCCAAGTACTATGTTCCAAGAGAAAATCAAGTGGCATCTTATTCTAAACAATTAGAAAGCTGCAACCCTTTCAAAATGAATTCGTATGTGCCAGGTAGCCACTAAATCAATAACTTAGTCCCCAGTGTTTTATTTGTCTGTCTACTAAAGTAGAATATCTGCCTTTTGTCCCTTCTCTCCTTGAAGATGGAAAACACAGAGTTTAGTGTGGCTTTTCAAAACTTAAAAGATACAACTTTTATTTCAAGTGAATTTTTACCTTGAGGTACATTCCCACATAAAAACATTGTTAGATAATCAGGTATTAAATCTGGCCTGATTCCAACTTACATTAAGTCAATTAAGAAAACACTTTTCATTGATGACTGAGAGCTTGATAATTCTTTTTAACTTGGGGTAATGAAAGGTAGAAAACATGGAAATTTATACTGGAGTCTTTGTTGAGCTCAAGTAATTGTATTTATATATAAGAAAAAGTGATAAATATATGATTTCCAGTTTTATATTTTAAGAGCTAAGTGCACATTAGCTAGATTCACTTCTCATTAAAAACTGAGAAAAGGATCTATTATGATATCCACCAAGATAGAGAAGAAATATGACCTTTACAGCCATTCTAGTTCCATGAAAATATCATGACTCTCCTAATATAACCTCATAATTGATTATATACACATTTATATTTATACAGCCAAAAACACATATATGTACACGTGGGTACATTCAAATGTGTATGTGATTTATATGTAAATTATGATATATATTTATGGATGCAATATACCTATCTGATTGAAGCCTTTTTTTTTTAATTGTTGGAGATTCATTGAGGGTACAAAGAAACCAGGTTACACTAATTGCATTTGTTAGGGGAAGTCCCTCTTATAATTGTGTCCTGCCCCCAAGATGTGGGTAGCACATTGTGATCCCCTAACCCCTCCCCCTCCTTCCTTCTCTCTGCTCCCCCATTCCGCCACCCCCACTGTGGCCTAGGTCTTCAATTGCCCTCATATCAGAATTGAGAATATCTTGATTCTTATGAAGCCATTTTATCTTAAGGAGACTCCAAACTTTTGAATATAAACATTTTATTTCACTGTGAGACAGTATATTTCCTAGGAATCTATAAATGAAGGGTATTAGCTACATTAATACTTCGAAAAATAATGCACTGTCATAAAATAGAGATTATCATATGTTCAATCAACATATGTACAGGTCTCAGCTTTTAAACTTGGAATAAAAATTTATTTGACATCTTTTTGCATAATAGCCTGATTATTTTTTAAATAATCATACATTTCAAACTGATGCTTTTAATTAACTTACATTACTAAACTTAAGTACCTAAAAAGTGACTTGGGATCATTATATAATGACCTGGATTATATTTACTTTTAATTGAATGGCTTAAAAAGTTTTGCTTTTTATATAATTTTGTAGAAAAAGTAAAATCTTTATGGATTTTTCTGATGTAGTATCAGATATTTGGCTAGGCAAAATCCGTGCTTTTTACTGCTAACAAGAAATTGGCAGAGCCTAACAATGTCTACGCAGGAACATCATCCATAATATAGCCAAGTAAAATGACAAAAACGTACTTTGTGATGGAAAACCTTAAATTTTATTTAAGAATATGATTTTCACACCAAGCTCAGTGTTTCATGCCTATAATCTCAGCACTCTGGGAGGCCGAGGCTGATGGATTGTTTGAGCTTAGGAGTTTGAGAACAGCCTGAGTAAGAGCAAGATGCTGTCTCTAAAAACGCCTGGGAACTGTGATGGGCGCCTATAGTCCCAGCTATCCAGGAGGCTGAGGCAAGAGGATTACTTGAACCCAAGAGTTTGAGGATGCTGTGAGCTACAATGCTATGGCACTCTATAGAGGGCGACAAAGTGAGACTCTGTCTCAAAAAAAAAAAAAAAAAAAAGAATGTGATTTTCTAGTTTAAATCGACCTCAGTATTCACGCTCATTTCAGGCTTTTTACATAAATGTCTATGTTTTAGTTTTAAGGATTTACATGGAACTTTCAAGATGAGGACAGTGAACAGCTTACCACTACTTTTCCGTATCATGTTGCCTTCTCTCCCCATAGAATTTTGTCTTCCAATTTCTCAAAGTTGCACCTTCTACTAAAAATGGAAACTTTTAAAATACAAGAAACACAATACAGCGTTATCAGCCTTTCATATTCTTTAATAGCAATACAAATAAAACCCACGTATTTTTTAATTTTTAAAAATTAATCCAGTTATTTTGAACACTATCCAATATTTTTCAAAAGATAAAACTGCTTTCCAAATTCATTTCTCTATAAAACACTTAGCATTTTACTTACATAGGACAGAAGGACATGCATGTCGGGCTCCTCGGCTGTGAGGAAATGTCAGGTGCTGGAAATTCTTAATAGCATTGCCAATAAGTCAATTAAATCTTCTACACGGCGCCACCTCAGCTTTCCCCCCAATCCCAATAGAGATTTTTTTTTAAAAAATAAAACTAATAACATCAACAATTAATAGTGTTCCTGTAGCCTGTAGGTCTAGTTTGTTACTTCCCCTGACAATAATGGAGGGCCTTATTATTTTGTTTCCCCTGGGCATTTATTAGGCATGATGAGGGAAAGGTTACATCTTCTCTGGAAAAAAGCACAATCTTCCACTCTCTTCCGAATGTTAGATGCCTTAATGGGCATTACATTAGAAGAGCATGCTATGCAACCTATTACGTTACTTCATCCCAATTAGAAACTCCATTTTAATGTGATTGCCAAAAATTTAGTGCCTGCCATTTGATAAGATTGAGAGTGGGATTTGCTAAACATCAGTTAATAGAAAATGTGAGGCATGAGCTGTGTGAGTAGATCGGCTGCCAGCGGGTAGAATGAATGGGTGCTAATGGAATTAATGGATAAGGGAAATCAACCTCAAGTTCCTCGGAAAACGCACTGTAACTACTATGTGCATTAATAAATCAAACTTCATTTTATGGTTAAAAAACGAAGAATGACATATTATGATTTCACAGGACAACACCCCCTGCTAAATCACCTAACTCTGTATCACGTTTATTGCTGTTGGGTATTTTCAAACCATATATTTTGGTTTGGCAAATAATCTTTTACAATAATTAGCTCTGAACTGAATCAAACTGTTTTAACCAAGAAAAAAGTTAAGATATCATTTTTCAATTTCTCATTTTTAATTAAAAAACGGTTTTAAGTAAATAAATGCTTTGTAACGCCTATTTTTAAAATTTCTCCATTATAGCTTCTATTTCAAACATGCATTAGGTTCTGACCTTTTTTTAATGCTATTTCAGATACTTAATTAAAATTTTTGATAATTAAATGAAGAAATAAAACATATACACTCGAACTTAAAGGAGAATATAGGATAATATGGGCTTTTTTAGTATTTTGCAAGTGTATTTATCTAACACAGATACATTTGAAATGATTTCTAATCTGTATGTTTAACATTTCCCTTTGGATAAAATTACTTAAATCTATCATTTCATCTGAATTCTGAATCCATTTCCCACACAGTCTAGGTATTTTCCTTAATTAAAAGATGATGTGAAGTAAGGTTTTTAGAGTGTATCTTTTGATAATGTTATAGAAAACTGGACAAAATCCAGTAACTCTTAAAGAATAGGAAATGTATTTTTATAGAGCTCTTATGAATTTAAACAAAGAAACGATTTACCTTAAAGTAATAAATAGTGAGAGTACAAAGAGCTGGACTAGAGATTTTTTTCTCCAAGCTGAGCAGTTAACAGAGTTAATGTTGGATAAGTCAATCACTTCCGGTATTTCTCCTCTTTGGCAACAGGAGATAACCTGAACCATTTCTAAGGTCTTTTCCAATTCTAAAAAATTTGATGAGTCCTTATTATTGCAGTTGGTTTTTCTGCTTTTCCCACATTAGGCTAAAATTATGAAATAAAAATATCAAAGGATAAACTTAGCACGACAATAATAGCAACGCATGGAGCTCATGAGTAACAATTACAACTCTCAATAAAATAATTCAGTAACTCCCTGGAGAATGACTTTTTACTTTAGGAAACCAAATAGTTCCAAAAGGAGGAACTACAATAGAGAGTTCAAATAAAAAATAAATAGTACTGACACTAGTAGTAATAAATTTTCCTAGTAGAAAGAATGAAGGCAAAACTTTTCATCAAGTTTGCCCCTACCGGTTCTCTGTGGCCGCCCCCTGCACAAAGCCTTCTGTGCATCTTCTTTCCATCTCTGTACATGATCCGCTCAAGAGAATATGATCCACATTTTGAAGCTGTATATAATGCTTGCAACGATGATTATTAATTGATGCGCTTAGCGATGATACTGAACTTTTTACTCATATTTTCCAGTTTTCTCAAACCTCCTACACCCCACTCACTCTCTTATTCTCAGTGTCCACCAAGCACTGAGAAGTGGGAATGACCTAGAAGAAATGCCTCCACTTTCTGGCCTCTGGTTCCACCAGCCCACCTCCATCAGTAGCCATCTCTCTCGGTTCCCTCCTATTACTGTGAGTAAATCTGGTCTCCCCTCCAAGGTCAAGGTCAACTCTTCTGATGGTGATCTGCACCCACCTCCTATCTCTGATTGAAGGATTTTGTTCCTGAGAAGATGAAATCACTCATTTGCATCCCAAATGGCTGTCTTCTTACTAGACCACTAGTATCAATATTCAGAAATACTCTAGCACATTTTCTACTTTAAAAAAGAAACAAAAATCTACTTTGAACCCAAACCCCTCCCCCCAGTGCTGCCCCATTTCTTTGCTCTTCTTCACAGGAAATTTTCTGTAGGGTTTTGTTCCCATTGCTTCACTACTCCTTCTTTTTAAAGTCACAAATAATCCGCCTTTGGCCACCTCCACTGGTCACTTCTTTCTTCTATGTTGTAACATATCATGCTTCTGCGTAGAGCTTTACATCTGGCTTGGAATTACACCCTGTTCTTTCTCACTTTTCGGTTCAAATGAAGTCCCCCGAACACCCCAACACCCCCAAGCCCCTTTGCAGTTTAGTGTCCTTGTACCTCACATAGCTGCTGCTCAAGTGAACTGAACTGCGCACAGCAACCTCCCTCAAGGTTGTCCTCAGAGCAACCTTGTCAGATCACCCAACAGCAACTCAAACATGCTGTTTATGCTGTCCTCATTTTCTGCAGAGGACTTACACCAGACACATAAGATACGAGTTCTTACTTCTTCTCTTTCCTCTTCTTACTATTTTGCTTCTGCATTGCCAGTCTAAATCCGTACCTGGCACAAAGTAGGCACTCGAAAAGACTGCTTCATTTTCTCATCTTTGTATCTTAAATGTCAGACCCATAGTAAATGATTAATAAGTGTTGGTTGGTATTAAATAATTACAATCTCTTTTGATGAATTTACCCACACTATTATTTCATGATGGTAATTTATCAGTGGCTCTTAGCACGTATTATTAATATCTTTCAAGAAAGAACTTTACTGGCAGTAAACAGCTTTGAGCAGAAAACAGGATACTATTTGGTTCTCATCAACATTTTCAGCAATTGTTGTTAGCAATTGTTTTCTAACATTGTAATGAATGTTAGAAAAGATTTAGGAAGTAACAAAGTTTGTACATATGTTTAATGTTAGGACTACATTAAGGCAATTCTTTATTCATTCTATGATTATATCTAGATTAAATCTTAGGTTTTAGGACAAAGTACTAAAAGCTCACAACCATATATTTAATATTATCAGGACATTATTCACCAAAATCAAGATATCAGGTGCCCCACGGACCTACTTAATGTGTAGAGAGTTTGGAATTTCAAACGTACAGCAAAACACATTAGTACAAATATTTTTATACTAATAGAATTAGTAGTCATTAGTACAATTAGTACAATTAATAGAATTAATTTATCTGAAGGTAAACAGTAAGAAGGAGATCCCACAAACTCTGAATACGTAATGGACCCTACAAAAAGAACTATCATTAGTCCCAAATTTAATGACAATCATACTTTACAGAAAAAGAAATCATTAAGATCAGCTAAAGGAAAAGCATATAATATAAATTGATGAAGTTCGCCACCCTGTCACAATTTTTGAAAAGTTAAACCCAGTGTTGCCATATTTAAATCACATCGCAGGGCTATAGTTGAATAAAATCCTTTTAATATTTGCTTTTAAACTATCAGATACAATAGAACCCTTTTAGTAATCTAAATCTTGTCATGAGTCTGAAAAGATCAATTTAAGTTAATTATCTTTGTTTCCAGAAATAGTGTCTTATAAATTCGGCTTTTACCACTACTATATTTTCTCCTTAACACAAGCAAAATATTTGAAAATCACTGTCTTTTTGTTAGATTTTTCTTTATTCTCCAGGGAACGCTGACTTTAAAATTGCTTCCCTAAATAAGCAATTGGAATTGTGTTGACTTAAAAGGGTAGATCTACTAATGTGACACTGGCCTAACATGTTGGAAGATATAATTTCTTATTGCTCGAAAGCAAGCTCCTCAAAAGCAGAGACCAGTTTTCTTGTCTTTCAGCATCCACCTTCAAGTTAATGTTTAGGAGACAGATAAGGAGTGTTTGTGGAACAAGTAAATAAATGAGCAAGATAACCCTAATGCCTGCTATTATAATGTGACTAAAATGCAATGATTCAGATATTTAAGTTTAAAACAATAATACATATTTCATGGGAGAATTAAATTTTCCTGAAAAATATCTCATTCTTCCTTTTATATTTTTACACATCTTCATGTTTTGCACGTCTGACATTCACACCTCTTCTGATTTCCCTCATCGACTCATCTCCCTGAACACACTGTCGTCTTCATGATGTTCTCTGCACATGACATGACTGGTGCTGAAAGACCATTTTCCCTAAAAATTCCTAAAATAATATAAAAACAGATTTGCTAACTTATAGGACGATCTTTTCCTCTCATTTCCTTTTTTTCTTTTGTTTAAACAGAGGTCTCCCATTTTATTGGTATCAGAATTACTTGACAGCTTATTAGAGAGGTAAATCCTCAGAACTCCCCACCTCCAAAGTCCTGAGCAACCGGAGGGACAGTCAGGTCGAGGGGGCAGAGGTGGGGTCCTGATGGGTTCTACCTGAGACAGAAAGATGAGGGAAAAGAAAAAGAGAGAGCTAATAAATAAATAAATAGTCAAGGAAAACACGGATAGAAGAGCAGAAGCACGGACAAAAAGAACCAAATATAACAACATGGCTCACGGAGGTGGATGGAACAGCAGGGGCTGACACATGATCTTAGGGAGAAAGCACCACGTGGACATGAAGTTCCACAAACCCTGGCTCTCCCTCGAGTCTCTGCTGCCAGATCACACCAAATGAGCCAAACAAAATTCCCAGAAAGTTCCAGAATTTTAGGCTAGGCAAATGGGCCAAAATATAAGAAAGAATGGCTGCCAGGAAGGCGGCAATAATGCCCTTATGGCTGCAGCCCTGGATCTCAAGATCACAAACTGGTTCTGGCACCCCAACCTGAGGGTGAGCTCCCTGGGTAGAATTCTTCCAAGAACAGCAAATTGCAGCCTGAGGAGAATGCCTTCATCAGGTCAGTGTCGGCTCTGGTGCTTTGCAGTCTCCTCTTGGAGGCCAACTTGAGGGCCCCTTGCTCAGTGGATCCAGAGGCGTGTGTGCTGACACCTCCTCACTCACCCTTCCTGAGTCATGGTCCTGATACACAATGACTGATGTGTCCCCTCCACTGTCTGCCTCATATTCTAAGCAGAAGAGCTGATGGCCAGAAGGCTCCAGTTCGGAGCCACCACTACTGCTGCTCTCACAGGACTCTTCATAGTCTGCGGCACCTGGGTGGGTAGAGGCACCTCCAAGTCACTGCGGGTCCACTTGCGGGTCTGGCTTCAGAGCCACGTCAGTGTAGGCGTGTCATCTCCTTACCTTCTCCTGGCTGCCTGCTTTAGCTTCTTGGGGTAGTATGGTAGCTGTCCAGGGCCATCTGGTTCCATCAGATATGGTGCACAAAGCCATGGTTCATGTCCAGTAGCCTGCCAGGCTTGTGGCAGAGCCCAGAGCCAGGACCAGAACCCGCCTCCACCCAGAACCAGGGGTGCAGAGCCACAGCCCACAATGACCCCAACCACAGGCCACCCGTGGCAGAGGTCCCAGTCATTCCGCTTAAATGACAGAGTCCCTATCTCACAGAGAAAGTTAGTATTTTTCACTTCCTTCACTGGGGGGTTTAGTAAGAGAGAAGGAAAGCTACTCTGGAGACTCAAAATATGTTTATTAATTGTAATCAATTAAGTCCTGACAACTTATTTATTCACCATAAATTTTTTCTGAAATGAGGCATTCTTTTTTTTATTTTTTTTTATTTTGTAGTTTTGGGCCAGGGCTGGGTTTGAACCCATCACCTCCGGCATATGGAGCTGGCGCCCTACTCCTTTGAGGCACAGGCACTACCCAAAATGAGGCATTCTTATTAGGAGTTCTTAACAAGGATTTTTATAAGCAACATAAAATTGAATGTAAAATTTGGTCATATTTCGATAGGTTTCATGTGGAAAGATTCATACTGTAAATTTCTCAACATACTCATTCTGCTAAATAAAGAAGTAATTAATTCAATAAAGACTTGTCAATACCGTGCCTTTCTATTAGCCAAAAACAGGCTTTACTGTGGCTTTGATCTTTTTGCTCCAGGGCTGCCATCATTCTGTATGGCCACCTGCGTGGGAATTGGAAAATGAGCCACCGCTACCCCCAGTGACTTAGAGGCAAGACTTGAACTGAGTATCAAGGGGAAGTCAAACTCCTTCTGTCTTCTCAGCTCTCTGTCCCTGTGCAGGCTGCAGTGTACAACCAAGGTGGCAGCTCTCTCCTCTGGACCTCTGCCTTCATCCCACATCAGACAGTCTGTGCTAGGTGTTTTGGACAAGTGCCTCTCATGTCTGATTTCCACTTTCAATCAACACATAAGTATGTGCGACCTTCCATTTGGGTTCTTTGCACAGAGGTGGCTATAGATTAACCAAAAGTAATGGCCAAATCCAAATCCATGTCATCTGGGGGCTGGCTTGCAACACTTGAAGAGGTTAGGGGTGTAAAACTCTGTCCCAAATGGACAATAATTATTGGTTAAACAAATCAGATTCACTCTCAACAGGATTGGCAAATACTCTCCAGAAAAAATGCTCAGAGGGGTGCCTCAGAGGTACACAGAAACTATTCCTGCACAGTTCTTACGAGGAAGCCAGTCTTCCAAGGGCTGAAGATTCTCTAGTCACACGCCGTATTATAATCCCTGTTCATCTTTAAGGTATCTCAGCTTAAACACTTATTTTTGCAGCCAGACAAATGCCCACTAAGCACACCGTCTCTCTCAGACTTGGAAGACAGCTATCATCTGTTTCAAGAGTTGTACCCTCTTCAGGGTCAACATTTCTTGTTTCTTCAATCGTGAATCATATGTCAAAAAGATCAGATCAATATTCTGATCTGGTTAGTGAAACTAACCCAGAGTGGAACAGAACCATCACCTCCTTCAAAACTCCGTTAAGTTCTGCTAATACATCAAAAAGAATGTAATTATAGAATTTACACCCAAGCTGTGACTGTAAACAGTAGTGCTGTCTTTGGTGATTAGCTAAACTTTTAAACTTCTCAAAATACTTTATGGATAATATAACAAATCTACGTTACCTTTGTTCATCTCTAACAGGCAGAAATTTGGGGTTTAAATGAACCTTCATTTTTACCACAGAAGGTAATTTTTATCATTTTAGCTTCATATTTGTGGTCATTATTAGTGGATTTCAAGAATAAACATCATGGTTATAGAAGCTTTATAGTTTTCATGTTTAATGAATCAGTTAACATTACCAATTGAGCCTTGTATACTTGAAACTGTATGTGGCACATAATGTCAGAGCACAAAAAGATTAAAATATGCAGTCCTTGCACTCACCAGATAAGCCATCAAATGTAAAAAAAAAAAAAAAAACTACTAGCACTCATGAACGAATCTGCTCGCGACTCAAGCAGCCTGAGATGTGCTCCCACCTCTGCGCCCTCTAAGCTCCCCAGGCAGAGACAGTGAGGGAGAGTTGTTCAAAGCCTCCGAACTAAAGGCCACTCAACTATTCAAATTGCTGTTTTTCCTCATGATTTGAATACAGTTTGACCATTTCAATAAAACTTGCGGGATTAATAAAGATATCTGTATAAAATGCTAGACCAGGGACGGGAAATGAGCTCTTACTCCATGTTTTTCTCATTCTCACTACAATTCTCTCATATCTGTAGGATATACTCCTGGCAGATCTTTAAGCTTCAAAGGCAAAAAGAGACCAGTACCTGGGGATTGTGCTTTTTCAAGCTTACACAGCAGGACAGGAAGAAAAGAGGTCAGG
The DNA here is from genome assembly GCF_000181295.1 of Otolemur garnettii. Lineage (NCBI taxonomy): Eukaryota > Metazoa > Chordata > Mammalia > Primates > Galagidae > Otolemur > Otolemur garnettii. The sequence goes on from NW_003852419.1 coordinate 9,153,286, forward strand.
ATTTTTGCTAAAGTAAATGCAAAGAATAACATTTATCAAAATATGAGGCACAGTTATATTTAAAGACAGGTTGACCTAAAGTTGCTGACCATTTTATTGTCTGGTAGTGGAGCTGCTGTTTCACCCTAAGCACTCAGTCTCATCACAGACATCTGAGATTTCCTTTGTTAAAGAAGTTGGCCCTTTATACTCAGGCCGTTATCTTAACCAGGTTTTCAATGTCATGCCTAAGTATTACCTCAACTCCCGTTTTTTCCACCTAAAATCTAACCTTCATCCTAAAATGTAAGGTAAGTCTTCCTTAAATACAATTTTAAAAGTTGATTTTCAAACTACGGCTCCTGATACGAAAAATAATTTTGCCTTATAACTAAATACACATGTGCTCACATACAGATGCACATTCGTATGACTCATAATTTCGTTAAAAACTTGTTTCCTTATCTAAAATGTTCTCATATATTCCAATGCATTCTATTCTATTTCATTTATTTAGCTCACTCCATAAATGCTAATCATGAGCCACTAAATTAATTTCATAATCCTCTAAGTTAGTGGTTCTCAAAATGTGGTTTTCAAATGCCTTCGTATACCCAAGACTCTTTCCGGGAATCCAAGAGGTCAACATTCTTTTTCATAATAACACTCAGATGTTATCTGTTTAATTTACTCTCAATGCCTTGCAAGTACATAGTAGAGTTTTCTAGAAGCTACATGATGCTACCATGTCAACTCTGACAAACAAACTATGCTGGTATACTCTTTTGTTTCAAAATCTTCTCAGCTTTAATCCCTAATACAATAAACATCAATAAGCATAACTACATGTAGAAAAGCTCTCTAGGCTTCTCAGCGATTTTTCAGAACTTAAAAGGATCACGAGACCAAAAAGTTTGCCAACTGCTAAATTAAAACAAGCTTCTGTTTGAAAAACATGAATTTAAACTGAGTCACTGTGCACGTACACATCTCCTTCTATTGCTTGTAAGGCAAATGCAGACTGGCACCAAATGTCTTGAACAAGTTAGCTACGATGCTACTGTTCCCAGAGAACAACTTTCCGCTCTCAACTAGGAAACTCCATTTTAAGTCCCTTAAACATAGCATGTGCATTTCTGCCTTTGTCTTATTTCATATTCTATCTCTAAAATATCCTTAACCCTAATTTTGGCCAATATATACTTGCCAATATCTATGTGGACACCTACAATTTTTTGTTTTTCTATCCCATTTTGTTTTGAAATCATGGGGTAACGCAAAATATGTCATCCTAACATTCCACTGGCCTCCAGGGCCACACTAGTGAGTCAGCGCACCCCATTCTTTGGCACAACTATTACTACAGTTTGCAGATTACAGGGGAAGGGCCAACCAGAGAGCTGCCCATGTAGATACAATGTGGATCAATGCTGAAGAGACAGGAAATCATGTTCTGTTCTCTAAAATTGCTCCCAGTCAGAAAGGCAATGGGAAGGCCAACTTGATAAAGCAATGGCTTAGGGACACTGTGTTGAATTCTGTTTATGTTAAGCTTACAAAGATTTTGTCCAAGTCCTCCCTTGACTAAAGAGAGTTATATAATCTGTCCTTTGGCTCTGCTCCTAACAATGCCTGGGTCTTCTCACAGTGCCCTGTGGAGCTGTATTTTCTGCTGAGGACTTGTACTGTTTTCAAATACTTCTCTATTCCCTTTTAAGACGCATTCTCTTATTGTGCCTTGCCATCAATTACTTTATGTCTTTATTTTACAAACTGGAAAGGTGTACGGAGGAACTGATTCTGCCTCTGCACCAACGCAGGAATTCTTGCTTGTATTTCCTAGAACTCTAAGGGACTCTAATTTTTAATATACATTATTTTGGAGCCCATCTATTAGAACTTTTTTTCTTTGAAAATGATTAATGAATGCTGATTTATCTTAATAGTGTCCTTGACAGCTGTGCCATGCACAAATTTTCTTCATGCATGTTTTGAAGAGAAAAGTTTCCCCTTGGTGATCTGAAAAGGCAACACCCATGAAAAGACAATGACTTCCAAGCTACTAAAATATAAAGTTGGGATCATATATGAATTCACAACACGGGGACCAATTAACATAGACACTAATAGAGAAAACTTAAGTGCTCCATCCATGGAAAAAGACTTCAGTAATCAGGGATTGTAACCCTGTGTGCATTTCTGGAAGATGAAAACTAAAGAACCCACAAAGAATAACCAAATAAATCATATCCAGAATGTCTTAGCAAGCAGGCTTTGCTACACCTGCCTGGGATTCACCATCAAAATATAGCCTAGAAGAATTAATGACTCTATTACTTCCTTCAGAATAAAAAGAATGCTAATCAAAGTTGAAGCATACATTCTCATGTTGAATCTGACTGCTCAGCAGGTCATGTGACATTTTCAAGGCATAACTTAATGTTCTTAGAATTAGTGATTTTTAATGAACCAAAGAGTATTAATATAGAGGTAAGAAAATCTTAGTTAAAATGGCATAAATAGTAATTTGTAAAGCTCAATATCTCCTGGCCCATCAATCATGATAGGATACTTCATTACCATTTAAATACCACATAAAAAAGAAAAGAATAAAAGAGGACATTTAGAGCACATTTGTAATATCATCTTGGTTTATATTACAAATAAAAAGATAGCTGTATTTGAGGTCAGAAATGATAATTGTTTAATTTTCCACAAGGAAACAAAATCCCTTGTCTAAACAAACATACAAAGTATTTAATATGTATTCAGTTACATTTAATATATTTTATACAATATAGGATATATAACAAACATAAACTTATATATGACAAACATACTATTTTTTCATTGTATATACTGTTTTGTGACTCACTTGAGTTGTTTTTTTAAAGTATGCCCACATACACGAAGACCACACGTGCCTCAGTAAGGAGCAGAGTGTGAAATTATTGAAACTCTCATTCAGTAAATGTGAGGAGAATTTAAATGAAATCAGAGAAATAGTTAATATTAATGCAAAAGAATTTCTCTATTCAGCAGAAATATTACACAATTTGAAAGTGACATAAGCCTGTCCACAGTAGGGAACACATTCCTTTCTTCTTCTGACCTATTTTCTAGAATCTATGTCAGGCTATGGAATTCATCTAAGTCACTTCAACCCTCTTATCTTTCTAAAAATCAAAGGTGGTGTGTACATTTATGATGAGTCCTTACCTCACATCCCTTTACAGATCTGTTTCCTTAAAAAGAAGTTTCATATCATAAAGTATTAAAAGTACATATTGCCTTATTCACAAAATGTTAAATCATTTAAAATGATGCGCTGCTTCTATTTTTATTTTCAAAGTTTTAATATAGCACATCTGAAAAAAACAAAACCCTTAAGAAACAAAAGCTACATGCTCTTAGGATTATTCTAACAAGGGCTGCAGCGTGTCAATGACTTTATTAAACTGACCAGGTCATTTTCTCAACTAAAAGTTGGACATCAGAGGGCAGTATCTTTTCCTACTGGTGCTATAATAACCTATATATTTTAAAGTGGTGTTTTTTTTTTTAACTATTCCAGAAGGTTATATATACATTAATTTTAAACACATTATTAAAAATGTATGAGAAAGATATTTTCTATAATTTCACTGTCCAAAGAAAAGCACCATTAAAATTTTGGTACATATTGTTCTGGATACGGAACTATGAAAATGAATATGTACAAGTTAACATATATCTGGTTTTATATGAAATGATACTTTAAAATACTATTCTATGGCATGCTTTAGTCACTGGGCAACAGTAACAAATACAGTTTATGACAACAATATTCATTTACAGGCTCTGCGTCAATGTTAATGTCTGCCCAATAGGCTATCAATGGCCGTTCCATAATTTAGTTAACAATCTCTTATTGGACACCTAGTCTCATTCCTTCTAACTTTTGATACTGTAAAAAATTCCGGCATGAACATCTGATTACTATAATTTGCATCTTTCTGAGTACTTTGAAGACAATGGTTGGATGATGGAAAGTGTCAGGGAACGTCCATTGCATTAACAGCGGGATGAATAAGGTAACAAAGGTTGGATGAATAAGGTAATAAATGTGTTACCTTAAAAAAGTTAACATTTGTTAACTTTTAAAAAATACCAGTTAAAGGAGCCCGTCTATTTGACATTAGGAGTTTGAATCAAGTCACTTCAGACAACCTTGCACTTTTCCCCACAAATTATGATAAATAGAAAATGTGTAATTGTTAAATGACTCTCATCCCTAGATACTTTCTTAATATGCCTGACCTCATGGGACTACGGATAATGACCTTTGTGAGATCATGTGCCCAACCAATGTTCTGACAGAGTCGAAGAAACAAATTCACTGTTCTGAAAAGTAATATACATTTTACAGTGCGCTTTAATTTTCCATCTTTTTCTTGTTTAGAGTATCTAAAGTGGCACTGGAAAAAGTGTTCTTAGCATAATTTATATGCCCCATACTCTTCTCCTGCATTTTCTAATTTGCTTTAACAAGCATCTATTGTGCTTTTATGCCTGACATCAAGCTACTCGTTACGGAGAATATCGGAAAGCTTGATGGTAGCCAAACACGTAACCTTATGTGGTCATCATATGTTATTTGATGACAAAAAAAAAAAAAATGAGAGATGTCTTTTCTATTATAAGAAAAGACTATGTGGTCTATTCTCCAGCTGAGATAAACAGATGGAATATTTACACCAGCTGGAAGGAGGACAGAATTTCCGCTCCCATGGATGACAGCAGCACATTTCCGTCCCTATCCTCAGCACAGTGTCCTTCATGTTTAACAAATAACTTGGAAATGTACCAGTTTTCAGATATATTCATACTGGGATACTGGCCAGTCATTCATAACAAAGCCAGAACAAGAGGCCAGATGTGTACACGTGAGGGGAAGGATTATATTTTCGTGGCCTTATCACGATAGGGGGGATACAATCTATATGTTCCATTGTAAATTGTTTCATAGTCTGACAGAATTTTTAAAATTTCCACAGAATTTTTAATTATATCCCTGCCAGGCATAAAATTAAGTACCAAGTCATATAAGGCTTCCTGTGTTTTAGGTGTATGTGAAAATGAACTTCATTCAACCTATAAAATCCTGTAGATTCTAACTGAAAACACTGAATACGTTCTCACGAGAAAAGGATTTTAGGCAGGTCATGAGGCTACTCAGTAAACAAGCCACACCAGTCAATATACTCGATGAAATTTTCCTGTGCTATCTTCCTATCTGCCATTAATATTCATTTCCCTAAAAGGAGGCTGAAGCATACATACTGGTTTCAAACACCTGTTTGTTCTATTTTAATTAAATTTCTCCCATAGGAGCCAAATATTTTGAGTTATATCTTGTTGGTCCTCTGTGAAAAATACACTGGACTTGCTAAATGTAACAGAAAAGCAAAATGTGGCCAAAATTACAAATAAGCCACAACTTGTTTAAGACGGTTTTGCACGTCACTCTCTTTGTTTGCTAGGCATGCTTCTACTAGAGTTAAAGTTCTTAAAGTTACAAGATGTCTGGTTAACATTCTGAAATGTTGCTTTCTATCAACTGCAGAGGAGCTTTTTCCTTCACTTTTTGTCTTTTTCATAAGTGTGACACATATTAACTGATTAGGAAGATCAGTGGTAATTACGACAGTAATGAGCACTGTTGAAAGATGTTAATCATTTAATAAACCAAATTTTATTATGAAGGAAATGTAAAAGATGGAAGTAAATAAATGCACCCAAAAATGTTATTTTCTAAGAGTTCAAGATCAGCCTGAGAGGGGTGAGATCCCATCTCTACCAGAAATAGAAAAAAATTAGCTGGGCACAATGGGTGCCTGTAGTCCCAGCTACTTGCAGGCTCAGTCAGGATCACTAGAACCCAGGAATTTGAGGCTACTGTAAGCTATGATGACACCACTGCACTCTACCCAGGGTGATAGAGTGTCTCAAAAATAAACAAAGAAGGTAATGTATTTTTATCATTTAATCAAAAATATCTATAGGTGCTGTCAATATTACATTGTTATGGTACTCTGAAGTTGCTATATGATAAAGCAACGTTTATTAAACCTATTGTCCTAAATGCAGTTTTCCTGCATTTTGTTACAAACGTATTTATTGTTATTAAGACCATTATTTCTGCACATTTGTTCTGCACTTTTGCAACCAGATAGACTACCTATGGTAGAAGAGTTTCTACATAACCTTCAATATATCCTGTAGTCCAGTGCAATAAATTACTCTAAATACCTATTAATTCTTGTAGGCACAGAGACCTCACGTGACATGAGAATGCCTGTATGCAACCCCAGCTTAATTTTCAAAGAGTGACTACAGATATATCTTCTATGATCAGCTGTAACGTAAGCTTCAAGTCCATTTGGAGATGCAGGAAATACCAGAGATAAAATTGAATTATGAAATAAAATCTTTATTTCCCAATTGTGGAAGACTATCTTCTCAGCCATTCGTACCACCTATTAATTGTGAAGTGGTTTTATTTTTTCCAAAAATTAGCCTCTATTTTTGTCATTTATCCATTGATAATGAGCTATTCATTAAAAATTCTTAGTCAAAAAAATAGTCTGCTAATAAAATAAAATATAAAATCCTTTGCGTCGCCACGTCTTTGACAGATTTTGGCTCAGAAATTAGAAAATGAAATGAAAACCACCAACAAAGAGATTCCAGAGCTGAGGATGGATTTTCTCCTGGTGACAGGCTTTTCTGCAAGCACAAGCCTAATAATTATTTGAATAAAGAATGAACGTATGGGTGTGTATGTGTTTGTAATCTACACAGAGGATTAAATATTTTTTAACAATGGTTTAATGGTATTAATAGGAATAAATTCAGATATCTATTTTTTAAAAAAAGAAAAAAGAGGGGCTCTGAAAATAAGTGCTGTAGATTCTTTTCATCCTGGAATCTCAAAGAACATTTGAGCTTCCATCATTCATTTGGCAGTTTATAGAGTCAACTCTAATTTCATCATGGATAAAAGAGTAAACTATATAAAGCTTGAAATAACAAATATAAAATAGGAAAAGAGCTGTGGAGTGGAAACTTGCAGATTTATAATTTAGCCTGCTAACTTCCTACTTGACAGTTTGGGAATGTTTCCTAACAATGATTAGCTTAAAAAAAGAATTACTTTTCAGTGATTCCATCAGAAAAGAATTTCTGAAGAACAAATAAAGTCTACTTATTTAGCACCAGGAATAAGTTATTTTAGGCAACTCCGCTCCTCTTAGTTTTTATTAATGAAAAGAAATAAGGCATGAACTGAGACTATTCTGTTTTTGTACTTCATCAGTAGTTACTTTGGTTTTAATCTGCATCTCCAATTAGTGAGGTTGGCTGTTTGTCTCTCTTTGAAAATCTTCTGTTCATATCTTTTGTCATCTTTTACACTTGTTTTCTCAGATTGGCTTGAGTCCTTTGGAAATTCTGGTTACTAGCCTTTTATTGCACGTGTAGTTTGTGCATATTTTCTTCAATTCTGTAGGCTGTCTATTTTCTCTGTTAATTATTTCCTTGGCTGTGTAGAAGTTTTTTTAAAAAAATTAATCAAGTCCAATTTATTTCTGTTGTTGCTTGAACATCTTTAGGGTCCTCTTCACAAATATTCTGCTTACACAAATATCTAGTCGTTTTTCCTACATTTTCTTCTAGATTTTTATGGTTTCATGCCTAACTTGTAAGTATTTCATCCATCTTGAATTAATTTTTGTGCGAAGTAAGAGAGATAGGTCCTGTTTATTTCTGTATGTGGCTATCCAATTTTCCCAATACTATTTACTGAATAGAGTCTCTATTCCCCAGTGGATGATGTTTTGAGTGATATCTGATCAGTGTTGATCTGATCTTCATCAAAGATCAGATGGGCATATAAGGATGTTTCATGGGTGGGTTCTGATCCACGGGTCTATCCCTCTGTTTCTGTGTCAGTATTGTGCTATTTCGTTTACTATGGCTTTGAAGTACAGCTTGAAGTCTGGTAGAGTTACATCTGCTGATTTGTTCTTAGTAAATAAGGTTACAATGGCTATTCAGGGTCTTTTCTGGTTCCATACAAAGTGTAAAATTTTTTTTCTATATCTATGAAAAATGACACTGGTATTTTAATGGGGATTTCATTGACCATGTAAATCACTTTGGGAACTACAGACATTTTAATAATATTGATTCTGTGGATCCATGAACGTACGTTTTCCATCTGTTTATATCCTCCGTGGTTTCCTTCCTCAGCGTTCTCAGTGTTTCATAGTTCTCCCTAGAGAGGACCTTTACCTCCTTAGATAAATACATATACATTCCAGGCATTTTACTTTCTTTGTTGCTACTGTGAAAGGTAGGATGCCTTTGATTTGATTCTCAGTTTGACTGTTGCTGCCATTGTATGAAAGCTACGAATTTGTGGACATTGATTTAGTAACCTGAGACTGCTGGATTTATTTATCAATTCTAGTAGTCTTGGTTGAATCTTTGGGGTTTTCTAGATATAAGATCATATCATCAGCAAACAGCAATCATTTGACCTCTTCTTTACCCATCTGGATAGCCTCGATTTCCTTCTCTTTCCTGATTACTCCAGCTAGGGCTTCCAGCACTATGCCAAATAGAAGTGGGACAGTGGGTATCACTTACCCCAGTCAGAAGGCTTTTATTAAAAAGTCCAAAAACATTAAATGCTGACATGGATTCAGAGAGAAAGGAATGCTTATCCACTGTTGGTGGGACTGCAGAATACTATGACAGCAATGGAAAACAGCATGGATATCACTCAAAGAACTAAAAATAGACCTATGATTTCATCCAGCAATCCCACTAATGGGCATTTACCCAAAGGAAAAGAAGTCATTTTATCAAAAAGACACTGGTACCCGAATGCTTATTCCAGTACAATTCACAATTGGAAAGATGCGGAATCAACCCAAGTGCTCATCAATTCATGGGGCTATATGTGCCATGGAATACTGGAGCCCATTATCCTAAGTGAAGTTATCTACAGAATGCAAAACTACACACCCCATCTACTGGCTGTTAAACTGGAAGTAACCAATGAGCACGCATATGTACAGAGGGAAGAAAAACTCAAAGGAAGTCAAGGACAGGGGGTGGGGGGGTAGGAAATGGGCAAAACACTACTCAATGAGTAAAAGGAATACTATCTAGGTGATAGGCACCCTTATAACCCTGTCTCAAGCATTATAAAAGCAATCCATATAACCCAAAACACTTGAATTCTTATACTATTTTTGAAATTTAAAAAGTTAATTTGGATGTCACAGGAGAATGTTTACTGACTATCTGCTCTAAGCACAGGCTGTCTAAAGGATGATTTAAGCCAGGGGTCTTCAAACTACAGCCCGTGGACCACATGCAGCCCGCCTAGGACATTTATCAGGCCCGCCGGTTGCCTGTGAATCAGCACGATGATTTTGCAGCCGCTGTCTGTCCTGCTTAGCAGCTGACTCATCCCGGGGCCCGCAGTCCGGCCCTCCAATAGTCTGAGGGACAGTGACCTGGCCCCCTTGTTTAAAAAGTTTGAGGACCCCTGGGTTAAACTATCATCAAAAGAAGCCCTTGATGTTGTTAATATTAACACAGTATGTTATACATAGAAAATGATTCATAGATAGTGGGTAATGAATAATAATTAAAGTTTACCTGATCCTCTATCTTTCATATACAACTAGGAGTATTTGTGACCAAAAGGTTTCAATACAAGACCATTCAACACAGCGTCTAATTTTTTTCTCCT